>NC_137359.1:12775542-13215748 GCF_965287045.1 Carcharhinus amblyrhynchos | reverse complement strand
GTTGAGTGTATTGGGGAGATTGGGGAGGGGGGTTGAGTGTATTGGGAAGGGGGGTTAAGTGTATTGGGGAGATTGGGAAGTGGGGTTGAGTGTATTGGGGAGATTGGGGAGGGGGGTTGAGTGTATTGGGGAGATTGGGGAGGGGGGGTTGAGTGTATTGGGGAGATTGGGGAGGGGGGGGTTGAGTGTATTGGGGAGATTGGGGAGGGGGGTTGAGTGTATTGGGGAGATTGGGGAGGAGGGTTGAGTGTATTGGGGAGATTGGGGAGGGGGGTTGAGTGTATTGGGGAGATTGGGGAGGGGGGTTGAGTGTATTGGGGAGATTGGGGAGGGGGGTTGAGTGTATTGGGGAGATTGGGAAGTGGGGGTTGAGTGTATTGGGGAGATTGGGAAGTGAGGTTGAGTGTATTGGGAAGGGGGGTTGAGTGTATTGGGGAGATTGGGGAGGGGGGTTGAGTGTATTGGGGAGATTGGGGAGGGGGGGTTGAGTGTATTGGGGAGATTGGGGAGGGGGGGGTTGAGTGTATTGGGGAGATTGGGGAGGGGGGGTTGAGTGTATTGGGGAGATTGGGGAGGGGGGGGTTGAGTGTATTGGGGAGATTGGGGAGGGGGGGGTTGAGTGTATTGGGGAGATTGGGGAGGGGGGGGTTGAATGTAGTGGGGAGATTGGGGAGGGGGGGGTTGAGTGTATTGGGGAGGGGGGTTGAGTGTATTGGGAGATTGGGGAGGGGGGGTTGAATGTAGTGGGGAGATTGGGGAGGGGGGGTTGAGTGTATTGGGGAGATTGGGAAGTGGGGGTTGAGTGTATTGGGGAGGGGGGTTGAGTGTATTGGGGAGATTGGGAAGTGAGGTTGAGTGTATTGGGAAGGGGGGTTGAGTGTATTGGGGAGATTGGGGAGGGGGGGGTTGAGTGTATTGGGGAGATTGGGGAGGGGGGGTTGAGTGTATTGGGGAGATTGGGGGAGGGGGGGGTTGAATGTAGTGGGGAGATTGGGGAGGGGGGGGTTGAGTGTATTGGGGAGATTGGGGAGGGGGGGGTTGAGTGTATTGGGGAGATTGGGGAGGGGGGGGTTGAGTGTATTGGGGAGATTGGGGAGGGGGGGTTGAATGTAGTGGGGAGATTGGGGAGGGGGGGGTTGAGTGTATTGGGGAGATTGGGGAGGGGGGGGTTGAGTGTATTGGGGAGATTGGGGAGGGGGGTTGAGTGTATTGGGGAGATTGGGAAGTGGGGGTTGAGTGTATTGGGGAGATTGGGAAGTGGGGTTGAGTGTATTGGGGAGGGGGGTTGAGTGTATTGGGGAGATTGGGAAGTGGGGTTGAGTGTATTGGGGAGGGGGGTTGAGTGTATTGGGGAGATTGGGAAGTGGGGTTGAGTGTATTGGGAAGGGGGGTTGAGTGTATTGGGGAGATTGGGAAGTGGGGTTGAGTGTATTGGGAAGGGGGGTTGAGTGTATTGAGGAGATTGGGAAGTGGGGTTGAGTGTATTGGGGAGGGGGGTTGAGTGTATTGGGGAGATTGGGAAGTGGGGTTGAGTGTATTGGGGAGGGGGGTTGAGTGTATTGGGGAGATTGGGAAGTGGGGTTGAGTGTATTGGGGAGGGGGGTTGAGTGTATTGGGGAGATTGGGAAGTGGGGTTGAGTGTATTGGGAAGGGGGGTTGAGTGTATTGGGGAGATTGGGAAGTGGGGTTGAGTGTATTGGGAAGGGGGGTTGAGTGTATTGGGGAGATTGGGAAGTGGGGGTTGAGTGTATTGGGGAGATTGGGGAGGGGGCTTCTCGGGACAGAGCTGTCAGTTCCCCAGGGAGCAAGATTGGCGGGGGTGCGGGGGGGAATCTTGGCTTGTAGTTTCTGTCTGTCTGTCTGACACAAGGAGGTGACCAGGCGGGAACGCGCCGGATGAGGGACTGCCTCTCTTGGTGGCGCGTCGCTGCTTTATTTTCTGTTCCATGGCTGTGCCAGTGAGGAGAGTGTGTCTATCTCCGGCAGTGTGCGCTAGTCCTCCGGGAGCAGCCCATTTCAAAGAGCTCTGCAGCCGGCTAGAGGCGGGGAGATGCAGCCGGCTTCCGAATTAGCTCGCTTCGGTCTCCTCTACTGCTGCTGCTGCTGCCTCCTGGTCCCGGTCCAGAGCTGTGGACCCGGCCGGGGTTACGGCAGGAGGAGACCGTCCCGAAAGCTCACCCCTCTCCTCTACAAGCAGTTCATCCCCAATGTGGCCGAGAAGACCCTGGGGGCTAGCGGCAGATCCGAAGGCAAAATCAGCCGTAATTCGGAGAAATTCAAGGAGCTAACTCCCAACTACAACCCTGACATTATATTTAAAGATGAAGAGGATACCGGGGCTGATCGTCTCATGACACAGGTAAGAAGAGCGATTGTACCATTCAACCAGGGCAAAGGCAGCACGGATTCAAACCCATCGCATTCAGAGATTTGCCCCTCCTTTTGAAATCATTGATTGAGATTTCGATTATTAAACAGGAATCAGGAGCTGGGGGTTCAATAGACATACCGTTGTCTCTTTTTATCCAGCCAGCGCCATTTAGAAGGGATACCATATCGTGTGTTTAATTCATTATTTATTCCCTCTCAACCCCTTGAGTGTTTGAAGCATTGCATTTTTTTAATTACTGGAGGTGATTTGATTCTGCTTGTTTTTTGTGAGGAATCTCGCTCTTTGAATGGTTGGGTTCTTCAAAAATAATACTCCCATTTGTTCTCCACGGGCCATTTAGGACGCGTTCATTCGGCATTTCATTGAATGAATTATTCTGTCATTTTGGGAACCCCGCGTTTTTGAGGCTGGAAATTTGCCCCCCCCCCTTTCTTTCCCTGCAAGGTGCAACTCTTCACACCCTGTGACAGTCTGACCCCCGCCCCCCTCTCGCCACAGCACTTTATGCATGGCAACTGCTTCCAAAAATAAATAAGAAACATCATATGTTGTGATTGAAGCTGGAGTGTTGGAAATGGATTATTTAACGAGAGGTGCTGCGGGCTCTCAGCATCTCTCCCCAAGCTGGTGCCTGCTATATATAGACAATGACCACAGCTTCAGTCAGAGAACGAGTTGGAGTGTAGCTTTAGGACAAAACAAATATAACATCCTGAAATGTATGTGATGTGGAGTTTAATGTGGAAAGAAAGCTCCTGGTCTCTGCTGCCACCCCGTCCTCCCTCTCTCTCTGCCACTTTTCTCTCTCACCATTACTAAGGTGACCTCTAGGCAGCCAGGACTGGCTGGGAGATCCTGAGGACTCGATACCATGGTGACTGGAGGCTGCATCCCGACCTTCTGGAGACTGGGTCGGGATCAGACAGTCCTGCATCCCGTTGCTATGGAGATGGGGGCCGGGACGAGGCCGCCTCGGGCCCCTGGAGTGTCATCACGTCCTCTCACATCTCTCTCATAGCTCACAGACCCCCCTCGCTGCTGCACCATATTCACCCTCTCCCTCTCTCTGTTCCGGAGCATCGCTCTCACTCTGTCTCTCTGCCAGTTGTTGCCTCGCACGGGATGAATGGATGAAGATCACCAAATGCCTCCGATCGCATCTATTTTGTGAGCGAGTGAATGTGTGTATGTGAATGAATGTGAGTGTATGCTGTGCAAGAGTTTTAACCGCTCGCTGCTTTTTGCTGGCCTTTTAGCTGCCCCGTTTTCGAGCCTCCGTCCTGTTTCGGTGGGCAGAGCGGTCGAGGAGACAGAGAGCGTCCTGGGGGGAGGGACCCCTGAATTTTACACACACATTTCAAACAGGAGCGATGGCACCAGCTTCCAAACACAATTCCATATCTGCTATCTATAATGACTCACCAAATATAAAAAGGCAACTTGTAGTTTAGGGCTAAAATGATTTGAAATAATTTGAATTGAGTGACTAAGGTTGCTTTACACATCCAGTCTTTCCTGCTTTTAAAGCGAGCTAGTATTTTCTGTTGCAAGTCCTTACTGGTGAATGTTCTGTGCCCATCCACGGTGCCAGCCCAGGTTTTGTGCCTTTATACTAGTTGGTCAAATGGGATTTTGATCAGGGTTTTGCTTGTCCTTCCCCATTGGGCAAACGCTTTTCTTGGCAATACTAAGCCACTTTGGATTGCAGAGGATTCATGTTGAATCAGTCAGAATGTACATTTGACTCCAACATCCTCAGGCCAAAGAGAGGGTGGAGGATATGGGACAGGGCTCTTGCTCTTCATCACTGTCCTGAAACCTCTCCACCATTAGAATTCTGTGTGGGATATCAATGGAGAGGACCAAGTTATGATGGTTACGTGAACGAATAGCTCTGGGTGACTTGAGCAAAACATCAGAAAACATTTGGAATTGTCCCTTAATATGTCATTGGCTTTGAAAAGGATCAGGGAGGAGCATAGGAAGGGAAATAAAGAAATGTTATTTATTTCTAAACCATCTGAGGAAGCTTATCAATTCATCTGTGTCCCGAGCAGGTTCAGTTCAGATGCTGATGATGTGACCCAATCTAATACAACCTCTGATGTTACTTGGGATGGTTCTCCCCTTCTAAATCAGCTTTTACAGTTAGGGTATTAAATAAGCCACCAACAAAGGGCCTGATCTCTGCTTTCTAACTGACATCAACATGAGATTCTCATCTGCCTTTTCTGCAGCCTGCTGCAAACATCTCTCTTGAACTAAGCAGTGAGCATTTTACTGTGAACTCCAGCCTGATTAATTATCTCCACAACATTTATAAAGTCAATTGCTTCAACTCTGTGACAGGTTCAAATTGGCAGCATCATATTAAAAGTGTGATCCATAGCATGTTTCTTGATAGTTATTTCTTACCCTCATCTTTGAATTTAAGGGTAGCAGGATGCTTTGAATAAAAAATGGCAATGAAATGAATCCTTTTTGGATTATTCCTAATATGATCACTTTTTGCTGCAAGTCCATTTTTATTGCATAAACTGACAATCTTAATTCCATTTGTGTCTTGATAAAAGTTTCCTTCTCCCCATGAATTAAGTTTTTGTAACCGTCTGGATCAATCACAGTGAACTCAATGCAACATAATCATTTCCTTTGAATACAACAGGACCATTATTTAATATCAAAATGCAAATTCACACAGTTATGTCAGGATGCAAGTTCACTTTCATTTTCTCCCCCCCTTCCCCCCACTTTTTCCTCTCCTCTCCTCTCCACTCATTCGAAAAGCAGTAAGATGCAGGGCAACAGTTCAATGGGCTATGGTGGCCCTCTGGTACTTCACCTAGGTGGCCATTCTTCACTGAGCTTTGATAGTAATTGTTAGCAGCCCCCTTTGACTGTGGGCTTGATCCTGTACCTATCTAGAAACCACACTTGTACCCCTTGGCAGAACAGTCGGGATGTGAAGAGCAACTGTGGTGCCTTCTTTGGCTGATCTCCAGTAGTTCATCATGCAGAAATCTAAGCTGGAACTGACCTATGCTTAGATAGTTAGGTCCCTTGACATGCATTTTTTGTGCAAAATTATGAAGGCTTTTGAGAGTCCAAAATTTAGATGGGCTCTTGTATATAAGGAGCAGGAGCATCAGAGGACACAGATTGAAGGTAGATGACAGAAGAACCAGGGGGAAATTGAGGAGAATTTCTCTTTTACACACCAGTTAATCTGGAATGCACATCCATGGAAGCAAATTCAATTATGACATTCAAGAGGGAATTGCAAAGGAAAAATCTGCAAGGCTTTGGAGGTAAGAGCAGGCCATTGGGACTAAGTGGATCAAAGAATCAGCACAGGCACAGTGAGCCAAATGACCTCCTTCTGTGCCATCTCATTTTATGAACACTTTGTGGTAGCTGCAGAACTCACATTTGCTACTTTAAGGAATTTCTTTTTGCCAAAATACGTGTGACGTACATAAGCGTGAAGAAGAGGATGCGTCTGTCATGATTACAAACTAAATGTAACTATTAAGAGTGGATAGCATTGTAACCGCCCCAAAATTCACCTGATGCATGAAAAAGGCTTTGTTCCATATAACAAGGGTAACAGAAGCAGACATGATCCTCCCAGAGAGGATGTTGTTTTAACATTACTGTTTCAAAGGGTTAATGATGGGCGAGACTTCCCATTTCAACCCCAGCATGAGTTCCACAATCAGGACCTGATTTTCAGGAAATGTGCAACATAACTATACCACTCACTTAACCTGCGTTGTTTATTGTCAGAAACTGGCTCCTTTGCTGTTTTCTGCTTCCTTTCACTGACTTTCTTTTTTTGAAAGCAGTTGCAGAATTTCAAGATTATCCAAGATGTAAATGTTGAGGAATCGTTTAAATGCTAGTTTTTCACAATTACCATTGTCTCTTTCGCTAAGCAGGGAAAGCAAAAGTGGTCAGCAAGTTGTGGGATATCATAGCCTGTCGACTAGGAAAAAGATCTGACATGAGCAGGCCCCCAGAGAACAATAAAGAAGGCAATAGGGTGGAAAAGAAACATTTATTTTTTAAAAGGCCTTTGCACATTTATTGTAACTGTGAGAAGCTGTTAAGAAAGTATCGCAGGGCAGAGTGATGAGGGGATGCAGAGGTTTGAAATATAACACTAGTTTTCTCCCTTCGCACTGGCCCTTCCTCCCTTTCCAAGTGGAGAGGATCTCCAAAAACACCGCAACCTTCCTCTCTTTCCAAGCTGCCAACACCTGTAACTAGCAAGCTTTCAACTCAAAGCACTTGCCAAAATGCAAACCAATGTACTTGTATTTGAAAAAGAAGTGTACAATTTGCTTTAGTACTATTGCCATAATATTCATATTTGTCTTATGTGCATATTCGTAATATCATTCGCACACTGTTAAATTCAGAGAGCAGACATACAATTCTCAAAATTAGGTCATTTTCAAAAGGCTCAAGTTTTGTAAGAGGAGAACAAGTTTAATGAATTTTTTAAATGTCTTTAGTTTGTATCTGGCCACATGCAAAAACATGACAAAGATTCATGATCGTTTAGTCTTTATGATAATTATGCAAAGGCAAAAGCCACAAAGATCAGGAAAATTTCCCTGTTACAGTAACTATTGTGTTTCTTACAGATGCAGTCTAATTCTCTGTACTATACACTCAATCATCTATTCTAATTGGGAAAGTAAATAGCTACAGTTAAATGTAGGCAGCCCCAAATGTCAGAATGCAATACAGTAGTCCTAAAAAGGATACCTTGACATTTGGAGATGCAATTCATCTTCAGTGATAGTGCACCTACAATCCATTTTACATTCTGCTCAATTGAAGATAATGGAGAAGATGGCTATCACTTAAGTGGTGTCATATCGCACACACACACACACACACACACACACACACACACACACACACACACACACACACACACACACACACACATTATACTGCCTAGCCCATACAATCTGAAATTCCCTGCCTAAGCCCCTCCATGTCTTCACCTCGAGGGACCAAGTAAGTGCCAGTTGTTATAATGGTCAGTGATTCATTTGCTGAAAACGCCACAAAGTGTGCACCAGCTTTAAGTAAGTGCCAGTTGTTATAATGGTCAGTGATTCATTTGCTGAAAACGCCACAAAGTGTGCACCAGCTTTTGAATTGTTTGTCACGGTTAGAATGTGGGACTTTCTACTGTAGGATGTAGTTGAGGCAATTAACTTGGATTCTTTCAAAAGGAAACTAGATGCGCAGATGAGAGAAAAGGGAATAGAAAGATATGTTGAGAGACTCTAAGATGAGGGAGATGAAAAGAGACTTGTATGGAATATAAACTCCAGCACAGTCTAGCTGGATCGTATATGTTGTTTCTGTACTGCATATTCTATGTAATTCTTGATAGGACCCATTTATCTCTTAAAGCTTTTTTTTATTATTTGGAAAACTTGAGAGATGCTTTCCTCAGGTTTAAGGTTTTGTTTAAAACCAATTGAAATAAATCAAACTTATTTTCATTGATCTGTTGTACTGTTTGTCTAAATATTATTGATTCAATCAATGATTCATCAGTTACTATTTTAACTCGCATTCAATTGCAACTCACATAAGAATAACATTCATGGGAATATTTGAGTATATTAGTAAGGTAATTGTTGAAAAGATTAATTGTGAATAGTTTTGTTCATCAGAGGTGACAGAATAGTCATTTTCTTACCTTTCTTTGCGTCTTTCCTCTTGCTTTTCAAACAGGTTCTACTGTGAAGGCAAAACATGATATCGTTAATCAGATATAAAATATGCAATGATTAGAACACTGACTATGGGTGTACACGTATCAAACAGCGCTTTATTAAAAATTTGAACAGATTGTTCAGCTGCAAGTTGCATTGTGAAAAAATTATATAAAAGATTATAAACCATCTTCTATAGATGCACACAAGGACACTGAGAAATAATTCTAAAACAGCTTGCTTTTCTTAGGGATTGAGCATGGATGGCAAGGGCATAATTGGAAAAGATAATTATCAAACTTCAATATGCATCCCACCCTCAAATACCATTGTAAGATTTTTTCTAACCATTGCCATGAACTTTAATAAAGCGAGACTGCAGTTTTTGTTACCTCTAACACTGGAGTTTTGCAAAGCAGGTGGGCTTATTCAGAACTCGGGCATGAAAATCAGTTTTCTGTCTGGGAATGCTAAATTGTAACACTTATCTCTTTGATCCCATATTCTCAGTTACTGTGCCATCCAAATTTTGTGAATCAATTTTAACAATCGTGCTTCCTTCCCCACACCAACATCCCACCTTGCACCAGTGTCATGTATTGTACTTGTATTGCTGTTATTGCCAAATAGGTACGTGCAATCATTACTTTGAATGCTTTCATCTGATAAGTCAAGCTGCACTGTCAGGAGTTAAATGTGATTTAAAGGTTGGAACAGAAATGGGCCGTGTGCTGGTGGGAATGATTTCAATTTGGACCAGGAGATCTGAGTTTAATGTAATCTACTGCAAAAAAATAGAAAACAGGATTTGTTCAAACTATAAAGGCTTTGTGTTGCACGTGTGTACTACAGGCAGGACTATCTGAGAAGTTAAAAAGTAAATTTTGCAATACTGTAGCCGCTAACAAATTCTTTATAATGCCCTGGGCAATATCTATAATTCTGCTGAAACAGCAGGTAGAGAGCTCAAGGTTTGGTTTCATAGCAGGAAGCCATTCACAGCATCAACATCCAGCTTCACACACAGGACAGATTAGAGTGTTACCACAGGACTATGCTGCGGTTTTTTTTCTTCATTACTTATTGTAAAACATGCATTTCCAGTTGGCTGTTTATCACTTTATTTGATCACTTTACCAGAAAAATTCATGTTGTTGTCAGGAATACGGAATTCAGTTTGTGCAAATTCCATTGAAGGAGAAATCTCTTTATTGCTAAACTGAATCCAACTTTCAGAGATACTTACTTGATATCTGTATTGAAATAATGATATAGATTCTTGAGTGTTGTTGGAGTTGCACTCATCCAGGCAAGCAGAGAGTATTTCATCATACTCCTGACTTGTGCCTTGTGGACAGGAGGTGAGTTATTCGCCGCAGAATTCCCGCCACTGACCTGCTCTTGCAGCCACAGTATTTATGTGGCTATCTAGTTCAGTTTCTAATTAATGGTAATGCCCCAGGATGTTGATGTTGGGGGAAATTCAGTGATGCTAATGCCATTGAATGTCAGTTTTGGGCAGTCCAAAGAGCATCTTTCACTGAGTTGATGACCTTCCAGCAGCAGTTGATGTTTATCTCTGTGTGCCTCTCTGAAGCAGCTTACAGAGCAGAAGAGGTCCTGTGTCGTGAAGATGTTTAGAATGGACCTCAACAAAAACTACTACATTTCTTTCCAGGCATCCTTTGCAAAGACACATTCCAGAAGGGGGTAGGTAACAGTCTCTTCAACCCGGCTCTCTTGAGGGAAGAGCGTGGTTGTGCTGAGACTCTGGAGTAGGGGCTCTTCTCACCATCAGCCAAATTAGATCTTGGTGCTTGTCTGGAGATGTGGCGTTCTGACAAATGATTTTGGCAATCTGCCCAGGGAATCATCTGATAGGATCCACCATCTCCTTTTCCAACAGGGCCTCGGAAGTTGTGCGTCAGCCACTGCCTGATGGACTTAAAGGTGTTTTCTTACATAAACATCTCCATGACACATTGGTGGTACAGCACAATCCAACTGAATGGAGGGTTCTGTGGCAATGTGACCAGACCTCCCCTTTGCAACGCTGGGGACAGTTAGAGCCTCAGCATGTAGAGACACTTTGTGTTAATGTACTGAGAGTCAAAGAAGCTGCATCAGGTGGCCATCAGAATGAAGATGATGTTGGGTACTCTTTTCTCCCCTTTATCTTGTGGTACATTGTGTGTGTAGATATGGTCAGTTTTAAATCTACAGACCTAGCAGGAGATGGCTCAGGTGACCTCTGCACAGGAGCCAGGTATGGGGTAGACCTGTGCCACATACAGCAACATGGAGCACCTTGCTTCTGATGACTGGGTGCTTGCCCCTAATGAAGGGGCGCCATTCCCAAATGTCCTTTTCACCATGGCAAGCGATCCTCCCATGCTTGGCACAGGCCCCTGATCCTCTAAGCCATATTCCCTGACCTTTCAGGCAGTCTGATCTGATGGTGAATGGGACAAAGTATCAGTCAGCCCAGTTCCCAAAGAACTTGGCCTCACTCTTGCCATGGTTTAATGAGCTCAGCTGTAGCAACCCCACTGCCATTGTGACTTAGATCAGTTAACCCAGTGCTGCTTGGGGAGCGATTTTGGGACTTCCTTAATTTGTGTAGTCCAGTTCCAAAGCCATTGATTATGTTATTGGAACCATCAGGGGAGCCTTAATCAACTCATTCTAAGCAGATTTCTAATCCTCAGCTCTCTAAAGTTCTGCTTTCTGTGTCTTAGCCCGACCCACATCAAGTTCTTGCTGATGTTTGTTGGTCTCCTAATGCACCCAATTTTAAATGATCATGTTTATATTTAAATTTCTTTCTGGCATCACTTCTCCCTACCTCTGTAATCCATTCCAGCCACATAACCACCAACCCCTGCTCCCCCAATCCAACACCCTGAACCTTTTGTTCCTCTAACTCTGGCCTCGTGCATCTGTTTCCTCTTTTTAATCCACCATTGGTGGCTGTGCCTTCAGCTTTCTAGGTCCCATGTTGTAGAATTGCCTCACTAAACTCCCTCCTCCCAGGACCCTCCTTAAAAGCCACTGAGCTTGTGCTCTCTGCTCCTATTATCTCCCTCCTTCTTTGTTTGACATCCCATGTGATTACACCTCTTGAAGTGTGTTACAGTTAAATGTGCTTTGTAAAGTTGTTGAGAGGTATAACTGGATGCTCATTAATTTGAATAGTTTAAGGAAATGTGTATTTGATGGGAGTGGTGGAGTGGAGTGGGTGGGGTAAATCAAATGAAGCCTGAAGAAAGATTGTAGATACTTGTTGCAGTCTTAGAACTCTACAGCACAGTAATACTATGTGAGATTGTCCTGTTGGATGTCTTTCTAGTGTTACGGAAGATTGATGGATCAATAAGGTGCACTGTAGGGTGATAGGATACAGGGTCACACCGACTATTCCCCACACGGCAAATTGTCTATCATAGTTGGGTTCCCAGGAGATATCATTAAATGGAATAGACCTTCTCAGGAGGGAACAAATTTTCATAGAATCCCTACAGTGCAGTCTGCAGCAACTCTCTAATAGAGTATCTTACCCAGGCCCTCTCCCCTGTCCTATCCCTATAACAAAGAACAAAGAACAACTCAGCATGGGAAACAGGCCCTTCGGCCCAACGAGCCCACGCCACCATTTCAACAAAGCATTTTCCTACACCTACCCTGCCCCGTGTGTATATGAATGGTACCCCTAATGTAGCCAGATTCAGGGGAGAATAGTGTAGGGTCAATTTAGTACACCAATCAGCCTAAGAGCACATCTTTGAGGTGTGGGAGGAAACCGGAGCACCCGGAGGAAACCCACGCAACCACAGGGAGAATGCGCAAACTCCCACAGACACAGGCCCAAATCCATGTGTCTGCACAGCTAGCAGTGATAGTCACTGAGCTGTTGTGGTGCCCATCTGCTGGTCCAGTTTTAAGCACACACAACAATGCAAAGTACTAGGCCACTCTTGAAACATCCAAGAGCAGCCCACGCGCGACCCACCGTGTGCATGCCCCTTGTTTGACAACAAGGTGGACCGACACCTGTGGATTAAAAGAGACAAAAACATTAACATGTAATACTACATTTCCAGTGTCGTCCCGAGGATCTGACCCTTTTTAGTACCGTCTACAATAACCCTCCATCCCTGTTTCGCTCACGTGTCTATCTAAGTAAACCTTAAACAAGTCCAACATGCCTGCCTCCACCACCTTACTTGGTAGCACATTCCGTACCCCCACGACCCTCTGCGTGAAAATCCTTCCTCTAGTATCCAAATCATACTTCTCCCCCCTCACCCTTAGATCGTGACCTCTCGTAATAGTTGTCCCCAATCTAGGGAAAAGCCTGCCACTGTTGACTCTATCTATTCCCTTCATTATTTTATACACCTCTATCAGATCCCCCCTTAATCTTTCTAAGGAGAAGAGCCCCAGCTTTTCCAACCTTTCCTCATAACTCAGTCCTTCCATGCCAGGCAACATCCTGGTAAACCTCCTCTGCACCCTCTCCAGGGTCTCCACGTCCTTCCGGTAGTAAGGTGACCAGAACTGGACGCAGTACTCCAAATGCGGCCTAACCAACGTTCTGTACAACTGAAGCATTAGACGACAGCTCTTATACTCTATACCCCTTCCTATAAAGGCTAGCATTTCATAAGCTTTCTTCACAACCTTCCCTAGCTGTGTTGACACCTTCAGAGACTTGTGCACCTGCACTCCCAGGTCCCTCTGTATTTCTATACTTTTAATCGGTCTACCTTTTATCATGTAACCCAACGTATTTACCCTGCTAATCCCCTAACTTACACATTTTTGGTCATTAAGGGGAATTTAGCATGGCCAATCCACCTAATCCACACATCTTTGGACACTAAAGGGCAATTTAGCATGGCTAATCCCCTAACCTACACATTTTTGGATACTAAGGGGCAGTTGGTAGCATGGTTAATCCACTTAACCTACACATCTTTGGACTGTGGGAGGAAACAGGAGCACCGGGAAGAAACCCATGCAGACATGGGGAGAATGTGCAAATTCCACAGTGTCTCAAGGCTGGAATTGAACCTGGGTACCTGGCGCTGAGGGGCAGCAGCACGAACCACTGTAACATTCAATGCTGTCATTTTCTTTGGAAGTGTTAGGAAAATTTTTGGGGAAAAATTGCAAATCTGCATGCACCTCATCCTGAGCCTCTCTTAATTTTCTGACTTCACTGCATCAAGCACATCAATATATAACGTTGACACGTGCAATTCCTTTGTCTATGGTTTTAATGAAAACGATTTTAAATGGGTCACCCATTTAAATATAATACCGAACAAAGTGATTTTATTTGTTAAACCTTTGTATGCTAGTATTTGTACAGAGTAACTTAAGGTCAGAGTCTAGAAGGATGATAATTGAATAGATTTTAAGTAGTTTTCTATTATGAATCAGTTTTTGGGAGAGCAACATTCAAATGCCCTTTGTGCTTTGCTTTCCCTTTGATAGCCTGATTTAGCACCACTCTCCCTGTAGGCCTGTTGGAAGACAATCCGTAAAGAGGACACTATTCCTGGGTATACATACGTGATTGCATCACAGTACACTGCACATAGCAAAAATGTTTAAAATTATGCAACCTCAATTTAAAATACTGCGGTGAAAATATTTGCTTTTTAAAGCCAAATTATTTTCTACATGCATATGGAGTAATAAATTGAGAGTCTGTCATGGACAGCAACAGAGATTGCGCCATGCAGACAGTAAAGGGAGGTCAGTCCATCATTTTTAATTAACAAATGTAATCTGCTTTCACTGAAAGTAAAATGGGACTAATGAAGTTTTAGTTTTATAACAGGTTAGACCCAGAGATGCTTATTCAAGAAGATTAATGGTAACCTCCTGAAGTCGTCCACAACCAGAGAGTCCATCCATTGAAGGCAACATCCAGTGTCTGAGATTGAACAGATAATGTATGAAGCGCAGGGGGATAGAAATCAAATCCCCAACAAATCTTCCAATTTAAATGCCCATGTATGTCTAAGAGTAAAGACTTACACTCAACAATTTGAGAAAGGGAGGAATTCAATATGTGGTTTACATTGAATAAATACAAAGCTTTTTTCATCAGTGTCACATTTTTATTTGTGACATTTACATTCATGACAATGAAAGAACAGTCCCTGTCCCCTTTGATGTTGTGAAGCGAATAGTCTATTGTTTATTTCAGACCACTTTTTAAATCAGGAGGTAAATCAGTCAATGATAATGTTGTTGATAATCCAGCATGGGCTTTTATACTTATTTTTCCTTCACCAGTTTGTCTCCTGTGGTTTTTAACCCACCCTTACCTGGAGACTGGTGTGTAATCACTCTCCACTGCCTTGCATAAGTCACTATTCTTCATATATCAGCCTTGACAATGAGCACCGGCAGGGTGTCTTTAATCACAGCTGAAGCCAATTCTGTCCTGAGTTTTCACTTTTGGGAGTACATGGCAGTCATGTAATATCGAGAGGAAAATGTGAAGGAACCAAGTACACAGGGGAGTACCTGAACAATAGCCGTAAAGGGCCAAGCCAAGTGAAATCCAGCTCCATTTTAGCAGCTTAACGTCACAACCTAGTATTCGATTTCAGACATTAGCAGTGCCAAGAGGGAGAGGTCAGCCGTAATAATGATACCTCTTGCATTTTATTAAATGCTTCGTCATGTCAAATATCTCTGAGTGCTTCACGCAATCGGTTAATTTTGAAGTGCTGATGATTGTTCTGTAAGTAATGCAAGCCTGTGTCTGCAATGTAGTTGGATCACCAGAGATAGACTCCTTTGTATTTGGGAGTACATTGGAGAGCGGGAGAAGCACACATCTGCGATCGACAGCACTCTGTTAAGGTAACATTGCCTTCAAAGTGGAATGAAACCCAGGGTTAAAATCTTCTTTCTTCCTCTCCTTTTGTATGAATTATTAAGCATGTGTCTCAGCTATTTTTTCCCCCCAGCACCCCCTCCCAAAATCCAAGTGGTTTCTTTTGAACTTAATTTTGAACTTAAGAGTAAATGGCTAATCTTGTGATCCTAATAAGCCAGGCTTGGATCACTGCTAGGACTACAATATTTGCAGCTTCAATTTTCCAATCCAAGCCCCCTCCCCAAGTGCAGATTTTAAAATATTTTCATCCATTAAGAGAGAAGGTTATGTTCAGCTTTTTCTGCCCGTGAACTGCACCTGTTTTTCAAATTGGAGGTTCCCTTTGGCTGGATTTATACCTCAACTTCAATAATGATGTCTGGCTGAAGCCAGCACACTGGCACATAAGCACTGCTAGTGTATAGATCAATCTGTGGGCAGCACAGTGGCACAATGGTTATCACTGCTGCCTCACAGCATCAGGGAGCTGGGTTCAATTCTGGCCTTGGGTGACTGTCTGTGTGGAGCTTGAACGTTTTCCCCGTGTCTGCATGGGTTTCCTCCCACAGTCAAAGATGTGTAGGTTAGGGTGGATTGGCCATGCTAAATTGTCCCCTTAGTGTCCAAAGGTGTGTAGGTTAGGGTGGATTGGCCGTGCTAAATTGTCCCTTAGTATCCAAAGATGTGTAGGTTAGGTGAATTGGCCATGCTAAATGTGTGGGGTTACAGAAGTGGGGTGGGGGAGAGGCCTGGGCGTAAGATGCTCTGTCAGAGAATCAGTGCAGAGAATCAGGCCAAATAGTTTCCTTCTGCCCTGTAAGGATTCTAGAGAACCTTTCTCAAGCAACTCGTAAACTGTTTCTATTTAATTTCTTGTGAACCTTCTGCAAATAAAGTTGGATAGTGAAGAAACCAGTTATTAATTAGTGGCTATCTGCAAACCAAGGTTTTTTTGTGCTGTGACTGAAATCCCCTTTATCAACTGAATAAATTTTCCAAGCTTGGATGTGGATAGCTAAGCATTGCCTCATAAACCCTTAGTGAGAGAGTAGGGAGAAGCAGTAGGATCTGAGGATAACACAAAGATAATGCACACTGTTGTCAGTGAGGAGGGAGAACTTGACCTCAGCCAAAACTCCCTTCACTGCAGCGGGACTGCAGAATCCCGGGCACTCTCTCCCCTGCCCCCCTCACACTGTCTCTCCCCCTCACACTCTCCCCCTCCCCGTCACATTTTTTCCCTCCTTACACTCTTCCCCCCCCACCCCCCCGACACTCACTCTCCCCCTCACGCTCTCTCTCCCCCCCTCGCTCTCTCTCTCCCCCCCGCGCGCTCTCTCTCTCTCTCTCTCTCCACCCCCTGCGCTCTCTCTCTCTCTCTCTCTCTCTCCACCCCCCTGCGCTCTCTCTCTCTCCACCCCCTGCGCTCTCTCTCTCTCTCTCTCCACCCCCTGCGCTCTCTCTCTCTCCCTCTCTCTCTCCACCCCCTGCGCGCTCTCTCTCTCTCTCTCTCTCCACCCCCTGCGCTCTCTCTCTCTCCACCCCCTGCGCTCTCTCTCTCTCTCTCTCCACCCCCCGCTCTCTTTCTCTCTCTCTCCACCCCCTGCGCTCTCTCTCTCTCCACCCCCTGCGCTCTCTCTCTCTCTCTCCACCCCCTGCGCTCTCTCTCTCTCTCTCTCTCCACCCCCTGTGCTCTCTCTCTCTCTCCACCCCCTGCGCTCTCTCTCTCTCTCTCTCTATCTCCACCCCCTGCGCTCTCTCTCTCTCTCCACCCCCTGCGCTCTCTCTCTCTCTCTCTCTCCACCCCCTGCGCTCTCTCTCTCTCTCCACCCCCTGCGCTCTCTCTCTTTCTCTCTCTCTCTCCACCCCCTGCGCTCTCTCTCTCTCCACCCCCTGCGCTCTCTCTCTCTCTCTCTCCACCCCCCGCTCTCTTTCTCTCTCTCTCCACCCCCTGCGCTCTCTCTCTCTCCACCCCCTGCGCTCTCTCTCTCTCCACCCCCTGCGCTCTCTCTCTCTCTCTCTCTCTCCACCCCCTGCGCTCTCTCTCTCTCTCCACCCCCTGCGCTCTCTCTCTCTCTCTCTCTATCTCCACCCCCTGCGCTCTCTCTCTCTCTCCACCCCCTGCGCTCTCTCTCTCTTTCTCTCTCCATCCCCTGCGCTCTCTCTCTCTCTCTCCACCCCCTGCGCTCTCTCTCTCTCTCCACCCCCTGCGCTCTCTCTCTCCACCCCCTGCGCTCTCTCTCTCTCTCTCCACCCCCTGCGCGCTCTCTCTCTCTCTCTCTCTCCACCCCCTGCGCTCTCTCTCTCTTTCTCTCTCTCTCTCTCTCTCTCTCCACCCCCTGCGCGCTCTCTCTCTCCACGCCCTGCGCGCTCTCTCTCTCTCCACCCCCTGCGCGCTCTCTCTCTCCACGCCCTGCGCGCTCTCTCTCTCTCCACCCCCTGCGCGCTCTCTCTCTCCACGCCCTGCGCGCTCTCTCTCTCCACGCCCTGCGCGCTCTCTCTCTCTCCACCCCCTGCGCGCTCTCTCTCTCCACGCCCTGCGCGCTCTCTCTCTCTCCACCCCCTGCGCGCTCTCTCTCTCTCTCTCCACCCCCTGCGCTCTCTCTCTCTTTCTCTCTCTCTCTCTCTCTCTCCACCCCCTGCGCGCTCTCTCTCTCCACGCCCTGCGCGCTCTCTCTCTCTCCACCCCCTGCGCGCTCTCTCTCTCTCTCTCCACCCCCTGCGCTCTCTCTCTCTCTCCACCCCCCACGCTCTCTCTCTTCCCCCCTCCTCGCCCCCCCCCACCACCATCCCCTCGTGCTCTCGCCCCCCCAATCCCCTCAGGCTCTTGCACCCCCCACCACCCCCCCCCCCCCACCACCCCCTCATGCTTTCCACTCCCCCTTTGTGTGAAGAAATGCTTCCTGATATTGCTCAAGTCACCTAGCTCAAATTTGAAGATTATATACCCTAGTTCTTGATTTGCTCAATCACAGGAAATAGTTTCTTTATATGTACCCAATATTTTTGCCATTTTAAACACTTTGTCTAGATCACTTCTCAATCTTCTCCATTGAAGTGAATACAAGTAATGGTTGTGCATCTTGCCCTCCTAGTTTAATCCATAAAGCCCTGGTATCATTTCAGTGAATCTGAACTGCAACTTGCTCTGAAGCCAATGTGCCCTTCTTTGTGCCCAATGCACCCAGAACAGAAGGCACAAGGTGGGGTTTGATCAAGAATCTATAAAAGGTAATACATAACTTCCTCCAGTTCGTATTCCTTCCCCATTGAGATATGCCTGTTCAATTTGTTTTATTTTGTATCTGTCCACTAGTTTTAAATGATTGGTGTAGATGGTCCCTGAGTGACTCTGCCAATCTCCAGTCTCTAGATTCTTGCCTTTATAGAAATTATTCCAATTGATCTTTTTTGGGTCAAAGTTTCTGACCTCACACTTGCCCATATTGGGATCAATTTGCCACATGTTTGTTCACTCACTTGGCCTGTCTGGGTCCTATGGCAGCTCACTGCATTACTTGATGTCCTTTTTAACTTAGTGTCATGATTAAGGAGGTGTGGGGGATGGACACAGACCAACTGGTGACAAAATCAAATACTTTCTCTGATCTACAATTCCAGAAGAACACTAGGATATTTATTCTTTTAAATTGGGCAGTTCAGTTTGTTACATTCAAGGGTTAGGGTGATTTTGGAGAAATGTACTTGTGTAATCACAAATGTACTTTCTGCTCTCTTCACAGACGATGGCACAGGAGCCAGTGGTCTTTGCTGGAAATGAGAGCAGCAACGTACATCATAGCATGCACTGTCACAACTCACAATTACACACATTGTCAGCCCACAATCCAAAATTTTGGGATTTACAGTGAGTGGGGGACATGATGAAGAATTGGTATAGCAGAGTGTGAGAAAAGGGCAGAAGAGGTGCAAACTGATGAGAGGTCAGCAAGTACAGGGTGAAGGCTCATCATGGTAGCTGTTTCTGCTTGAGGTCCTCAAGTGAGCAAGCTTAGTGTTCCTGCATTCCAACAGAGGCTTATTCAACAATGAGCAATCTAAAGTAAGATTAGATTTAGTAAAATTTTTCTCCACACAATTATGCTGGATCAACCGGACTGTTAAAAGTCGATAAGCCTTTCTCTGCTAGTTTAATGTCAATGCTGCTTCTACTTTACCTTTGCCTCACACTTGCACAAAGCCCCCTTGTGTTGGCATTTATGCTCCTTTTCTTCCCTTGTTGATGCTCCTTGTGCTTATGCTGTTCTTTTGCAGCTTCCAATTAAAACACTTTTAATTAGTTCACATGGTCCTTATTCTTTATCCTCTGCTGTGAGATCAGCCAACTCTAACCCAAAGTTCAGATTTTTTTCTGATTTCTAATAATAAATGTGTTTTGAATAATTATCTTTCATTTCATCTTTGAACACCTCGTTTAGTCTTCAGGTAATACATATCTCGCTTTTGTTACTGCTTGTCGCAATTTGGACTTCTCTCAGAATCCCACAGCAACAAAACACTTTGATGAATTCCATACAACATTAACGATTCTGAATCTGTGCGATCTGGAAAGACGTACTAGCCAACTGCTACAAAACCCAGAAAAAGGCATGCTGATGGACTATATATTGGTGGCTAAAAAAAAATCAGGTTTATTATAAACTACAAATTCACACAGAAGCAAAATAAATAAGAGAAAATTAAAAATATTGTATTACATAGATATTTAAAGTAAAGTTAATTTATTAGTTACAAGTAAGGCTTGCACTGCAATGAAATTACTGTGGAAATCCCCTAGTCGCCACACTCCAGCACCTATTTGGGTCAATGCACCTAACCAGCACGTCTTTCAGACTGTGGGAGGAAACCGACTCAGACACGGGGAGAATGTGCAAACTATACACACAGACAGTGACCCAAGCGGGGAATTGAACCTGGGTCCCTGGCGTTGTGAGGTAGCAGTGCTAACCACTGTGCCGCCTCTTAACTTTTGCTGATATGTAAACTGGTTTTCTGAAACTGAAACAATGAAGAATAAATTTATTGGAGTCTTTTTTTCCAGTGCCCTTTAGCTAGATCATGGATAAATATAACATGGGTGATTCAACTTCTGTTCTGCTGTATCAGTATGGCTTGACTCCAGTCTGGTTAAATGAACTAAAGTTATAACAAAAGGAAGCATGAAATGTGCCTGTTTCAGCCAGTTTTCGATGTTTTAGATAAACTTAGACTTTTCACAGTCAGAAACTATCTTTGAGGAAATTCCAAATCCGTTTTCTGTTTTCAACAGCCCAATAGTCAATATTGAAATGTTTTCTATCACCCTATATAGGTAAGAAGTGTAAAGTATTCACAAACAGATATTTTCCAATTCAAACTTGAAAACAAAGCTTTTCAGAATTTTGCCTTGCCTTTAAAGGCTGTAGCTCAACGTTCAATGCAAGGACAAAGGAAATCCTATCGCAAACAACAGCAATTTCATGATCCCAGTAACACAGCTACCCACAATTTTCTATGGAAAGATAAGTCAGGAAAATAACACTAACATTGATACTCTCTTTGAACATAACTCCTGACAATGTATACAGGATCAGGAAATGTACACTATAGTGTAACTCTACTCCTCTCACACAAGCGATGGTTACGTGTTGGTGTCACATGTGTGGGAGAAACAAAAACTATTGTCAGTATCTTGCTCAAGACAACAGCATGGTGACTAGTTGTTGTGCTCCACGAGACACAGTCTGCTTCAGTATGCATATAGAAACACAGAGCTGTCAGTATAACCATGTCTCAGCTGAACTGCGTCTTATCCCGGGGTAGCTAGTAGGTGCTGAGTCTCCGATACCTCAACTTTCTCTTTCTGAAACTTATTCCATCATCCACAATGCCCACCCATTATCCGGCACAAGAAACCAAGTACGCCTGGAAATGCTTATCCTGGTAACTGTACTTCCTTGCCATCAGAAAAACTGCACCAAGCTGTGTAATGTGCCCAAAGGAAAAGCGGGTGTTTTGAACTTATGAGGCTTTAGCCTACTGCGCGAACTTAGTATTCCCACATTTGGTTTTTATTTGCATAATTGTCCTTACACGTTCAAGGCAACCTCTCCATTTGGCAACAAAGACACATTAGGCACACAACCCAGTTTTTTGTGCTGTTCTTGCACCAAAGGTAGTGCCTTTGCCTGAAAAGAATGAATACCAAGGCACAGTTTTATTACATGAATAAATCTGTTAAAGAATCAGTGGTTTTGTACAATTAGTCATGTAAGTGGGGAATGACAATTTATTTGTCCAACTGGCTGATTTATGCTCTCCCTAGAAGCTTTTTATGTTGGGAGTGTCGATCTAGCCTATGAAGAAAACACTGTATCCTATCTCTTATACTACATATTCATCTGCAGTTTAGTGGTCTAGCATTATTAAATTTATTATTGTCACATGTATTAGTATACAGCGAAAAGTATTGTTTCTTGTGCTACACAAAGCATACCGTTCACAGAGAAGGAAAGGAGAAGGTGAGGAATGCAGTGTTACAGTCAGAGGTAGGGTGTAGAGAAAGATCAACTTAGTATGAGTTAGGTTCATTCAAAAGTCTGACAGCAGCAGGGAAGAAGCTGTTCTTGAGTCGGTTAGTACATGACCTCAGATTTTTGTATCTTTTTCCTGATGGAAGAAGGTGGAAGAGAGAATGTCCGAGTTGCGTGGGGTCCTTGATTATGCTGGCTGCTTTTCCAAGGCTGCGGGGAGTGTAGGCAGAGTCAATGAATGGAAGGCTAGTTTGCATGATGGAGTGGACTTAGTTCATGACCCTTTGTAATTTCTTGCAGTCTTGGACAGAGCAGGAGTCACAACCAGAAGGATGCTTTCCATGGTGCATCTGTAAAAGTTGATGAGAGTCGCAGCTGACATGCCGAACTTTCTTAGTCTCCTGAGAAAGTAGAGGCGTTGGTGGGCTTTTTTAATTATAGCATTGGCGTGGAGGGACCAAGCCAGGTTGTTGGTGATCTGGACACTTAGAAACTTGAAGCTCTCAACCACTTCCACTTTGACCCCTTGATGTAGACAGGGGTGTGTCCTCCACAATGCTTCCTGAAGTCAATGACAATCTCCTTCGTTTTGTTGACATTGAAGGAGAGATTATTGTCATCGCACCAGTTCACCAGATTCACTCATTCCTGTACTCCGTCTCGTCATTGTTTGAGATCTGGCCCACTGCAGTGGTGTCATCAGCAAACTTGAAAATTGAGTTGGGGGGGAATTTGACCACACAGTTGTTGGTGTATAAGGAGTATAGTAAGGGGCTGAGGACACAGCCTTGCGGGGCACCAATGTTGAGGATAATCGTGGAGGAGGTGTTGTTGCCTATCCTTACTGATTGCGGTTAGGAAATCTAGAATCTAGTCACAGAGGGAGGAGCCAAGCCCTAGGCACGGAGTTTGGAGGTGAATTTTGTGGGGATAATGGTAAAACAGTGGTTGCATTTGTTCGTGTGGGGTCAGACTTGACAGTGTAGGCCATCAAGGGTCCTGTGTGAGAGTGGGACTCGGGATAAAAGTGACAGTAACATTTTCAGCTCCTTCCTGCTGACGAGTTAAACTCCTGATAATCTGTTAAACTAGGCAGATATTAGAATATCAGCACCAGTCTTTTCAATCTAACATATAGCAATCTGGAATTAGAAAGTCTACTGATGACCATGAAACTATTGTCGATTGTTGTAAAAACCCATCTGGTTCACTAATGTCCCTTTAGGGAAGGAAATCTGATGCCCTTACCCAGTCTGGCCTACATGTGACTCCAGAGTCACAGCAATGTGGTTGATTCTCTGAAATGGAGGTCAATTAGAGATGGGCAATAAATGCCGGCCCAGCCAGCGATGCCTGCATCCCGTTAATGAATTTTAAAAAATTCCAGGCAATAACAAGCCTGGGTTATTCCCTCTGTTTTGGTCATTTACATTTCAGCATTATGTGCACAGAAAGAAATAACCAATAGAAATAAATGGAAGAACATTTACAAATAAGAAAAGAAAGACGTGCATTTTTATTGTACTGTTCATGACCATTGGACTTCTCAAAGTACCTTACAGCCAAAAAAAAGTACTTTGGAAGTGTAGTCATTGTTGTAGTGTAGCAAATAACATAATGGGGAAGCAATGGCATAGTGTGTATGGTCACTGGACTAAAGTTTAAGTTTATTTATTATTGTCACAAATAGGCTTACATTAAGCTTAGGCAAATAGGCTTGCAATGATGTTACTGTGAAAATCCCCTAGTTGCCACACTCCAGCACCAATTTGGGTACACTAGGGGAGAATTTAGTATGGCCATTTCACCTAACCAGCACGTCTTTCGGACTGTGGGAGGAAATTGGAGCACCTGGAGGAAACCCACGCAGACACTGGGAGAACATGCAGACTCCGCACAGACAGTGACCCAAGCCATGAATTGAACTCAGGTCCCTGGCACTGTGAGGCAGCAGTGCTAACCACTGTGCCATCATACTGCCCCGAGACCCAAATCCAGAGATCCAGGGTATTATTACTGTGGGGGACGTGGATTCAAAGCCTACCATGGCAGAATGCAAAATTTCTTTTCAATAAAATCTGGGATTAAAAGTCTAATGATAACCATAAAACCATCTGGTTCACTAAATCTGTCCTCATCTGGTTCCAGACCCTCTGAAATGGCTTAGCTACCTCCTCAATTCAAGGGTAATTAGGGAGGGGCAATAAATGCTTGTCCAGCCAGCGATGCCCACATCCCGTGAATGAATTTTTAAAAATGTAAGAATCATTCCTCATTATTTTATTTTACTTTACCGTTTCATAATGGCTTACGTCATGAAACAATATATTCAGTGTGTTTTTACAACTAATGGTAAGATAAGTTCATATTTTCCTAACTAAACTGTCCTCACCTGGGTGAGAGTATATAAAAACATGACCCTTCAACTGAGCTGCAGTTCATAGTAGATAATGATAGAATAGTAACCCATAAAGGCAAGCCCGGAGTACTCTCAGCAGAGGAGGAAGGAATAGGTGAGAAATATTCACAGTAATTATGCTGGGATGGGAATGATTCGTCTGGTTTTTGAATTCTGTTGTGATCCAATTCTCCATAAGATGCAGACCGACTTCACAACTAAAGAAAAAAAGTCATAGAATTTGCTGAAGCATGATCAAAATTGACTTTTATATGGTTCAGAAGATGCCTTTTTTTGTAAAGGACTAACTGCAATTTTTTTTTACAAGAGTATAAAGGTACTTTTCTGTGACTCAGCTGGTTATGGCAGTGAAGAGCTAAATGAGACAGATCAGCAAGATAATCATTTTTATAGTGCCCTCTCTCCAATCCTTGATTTGTCTTCCATATTAACATCTGTTATTTTGCAATCAAACAAGTTGCAACAAATTAACAGATTAAAAAAAGATTATTATGCTTGAAGAAACATGGAGTCAGAGAGGTTCAACTTTGTATTGGTGAACTGTGAAAACAATTTGTTGGTTTGCAAAGGGAAATTTTCTGTCTCCAGGAATTGGAAGGGACAGATTCCGAAGGAAAATGATCAGAGGTACAGCGAGCCCATTGGGACAACAGTTCATCTTCCATCATGCGATATTTGCTTTCCTAGAGTATGTTCAGAGAAAAAGATTCAGACTGTGGTGCGGAACACAATGCAGAAAAGTGGGGAAATGCAATGTTCAGACATTTTGGACAAAATAAATTTGATCTTAAAAAGTTAAATGAATGTGACAAAGATGTTTAATAATATATTTCAAAATGCGGGTGGAGATTCATTTAGGTGATGATGCAAAATGTGGGCTGTAAAAGTATATATATAAAAAAACATAAATTATTAACCACTCTGTCTCCTTGAATATTCTGTCCTTGTAAAAATTATACATGGCCCCACTGGGTTGAAAATAAACACAATTTAATGGCATTTGTTGTCATCTTGGAAAGTACAACCTAGTTTTCGATTTAGGAAGAAGTTTAGGGATAAATCTTAAAAGGCATATGATATCTTACTGGCTCTTTGGGGTATTCTAGCAATATGTGGAACCATCTGGAACAGCCTTGGCTGTTTCCATAGCAATTCCTTTTTTATGATGATTGCAAGACAGCAGCCAATCCTATTTCTTTGATGACATCACTAACCAATGCTGGCGAGTTTTATTGTGAGATATAGGACAACATCAGTACTCTGTGATTACACAGCCCCATGTTTTCCTCACAACATTAAGGCCAACAACAATATACTTTCACAACTGAGGAAAATAATTCATTGAAGAACTCACTGTTAGCCTCCAGGGCTGAAAAGCAACATTGAGAAAAGTGGTTAATTCTGTTAAGGACTCATTAATATCTCTAATGACCTCGTAGAGAGGAAATTTGATGCAGGTTGCACCGATTTCCTCAAGCTGTAATGCTAACAGGCTTTTCTTTCAGCATACCAGACGAGATAAGATGTTACTGTGGAAAGGGACATCTGCCATTCCAAACTGTGCTGCCCCTCCCCCCATCCCAATAGCCGCAGTACCATCTATGAACTCAGCTGCACTACCTGTTTTAAGCTCATAACCAGCTTCATCCTCAAACGCATGACTGTCTCTGAATTCAACCACATCACTCTCCTATACTCATAATCCCTACAGTGCAGAAGGAGGCCATTTGGCCTATGGAGTCTGCACTGACCACAATCCCACCCAGACCCTATCCCCATAACCTCATTATTTACCCTAGCTAATTCCCCTGACACTAAGGGGCAATTTAGCATAGCCAATCCACCTAACCTGCATACCTTTGAAGTGTGGGAGGAAACCCATGCAGACACGGGGAGAATGTACAAACTCCACACAGTGACCCGAGGCCGGAATCGAACCCAGGGTCCCTGGCACTGAGGCAGCCATGCTAACCACTGTGCCACTGTTCCACCCAAACCCTGTGACAGCCGTCAGCAGAAATCCTAGGACAAATGTCAAAGGAAAGCCCTCTGTCGCCCCACAAGCTTAAATGAATGAAGTTATTACTAAACTCCTAACTCATTGGCTGCTTCATTTATGCATGGGACTCGTTCATTGATTCCTTTAATTCATGTGTTTTTTGCAATTCCTTTCCAACTAAATTTATAGTTATCCTCTGTTTAAGAATCGGTAACTTCATAGCTGAAGGTTATTTGGTAAGCTAGTCATTCTTCATGAAGTTAATTTATCAGTGTTACACAGAAATAATATAGTTAATGAGCTGACCATAATTTCCGTCACTTGTTTTCATTGCGCAGTTCAGCTGAAGGCTATTGGTCGGAGTTTTCTGGAGAACTATTATGAGGCTTGAGCTCAAAGGTGTTAGCAGAGTTGACCTGATGGATTGTAGCAGAAGTGAGCAGAGATCTGGAATAGAACATGGATGCAGAGGTACAATGCATGAAGGAGAATGCCCATGTCCCAAGACAGTCAACCAAAATGTACAAAATTTCTTAACTACTAATTTATATTTCTCTTATATTTTTCTGACTGCGTGACTAGAAGTATACTTCTCTTCAATGCTGTACCAATTAAATGCAAAGTCACAAACTGCACATCCAGTTAGGCTGTTTCTTGCTGGATGCCTTTAACACGAAAACAGGTGAAGAAAACAACATCCTTTTTATGCACCCCAACATTTTGAACAAGAAGTACAACCTTCTAAAATAGGTAAATGTGCCATTGAGGGGATGATAGTTCATGAGGGAGAAAGGAATATGCCAATAGGGTTGTTGATGAAACATAGAAAATGGGAGCAGGAAGCCATTCGGCCCATTGAGCCTGCTACACTATCCAATATGATCATGGCTGATCCTCTAACTCAATGCCACATTCCCATGCTCTCCCCATACCCCTTGACGCCTTTAGTGCAAGATGTATGGCGACTTGTGAGGAGCAAACTCATTGACTATGGTGATTGTCCCTTTAAGGGCAACATAGCAGAGTAAGGATCTCATGGCTTGTATGACCCTTACTCTGCTGTGTTGTCCTTAAAGGGGCAATCACCACACTAATGCAGATCATTTTGGTTGAATCGTCTGTGCTGTAATTCGATGCAAAAACGTTTTTTGGCATGCAAGTAAGAAAACCTGGTCACATGGCCTTTAAAGCTTCAGTACCTCTTTCCTAATGATCATTCACAATGTACCAAAACTTACTCAACCCGAGAATTGAGTAATTTCATAAACTGTACTCTCATTATAGTCTGATTACTGCAATGGAAGTTAGACTGTTTCTAAAAAGGAAAATGATTGTTCCTTGTAGCTATAGTAGACGCTGATTATCAGGGGGTATCAGTGACCATGAGTAGATGTTTCAGAGGTCTGCAGAAAATATACAGTCAAGCCAGTTCTGAGGAGTATTTAATCCATGTCACAAGAGACTGAGTTTAATGATATTTGTATTTCTTGTTATACACTTGTGTTTGTGCTCATGTGTGTTTTGCAATAGGTGGAAATAAAATGATTTAAAGGGGCTAAAACAAAGGGCAAACAATTAAAAATGGTGAATTACTGACTGAAGTTCGGTGGGGGTCACAACGTTTGTTTGCACATTGGTCCATAAAAAGGTTCAGAATTGATGGAAAAGGCAATTTCAGCATCTCTCAAAGAAAGATTTAAGTGGTGCTTCAGAGTGTCAACTAACCAAGACTTATCTAATCAGTTGATTCAAATCCCACATAAACCACTTTAAAAACTCCAGTTTAGCTTCTCCTTCAAGTACTTTGAAATCATTCCAAATGTAACTTTGAAGGAATCTGTTGTAATCCAGCAGTTTTCTAAAGGCTTCCTGTTTCAGATACAGAGACAAAAACACTGGGTATTAACAAGCGTTTACTGCTGTCTCCACAAAGACGTATTATTAGATTAACTGTGCAGAAAACTAGCAGGCACATGATAGGGTCTGTGGCCAAAAGTTTTCATTTTTATTCATTTCCCTATATTCTCCTCTTTCCCCCATTTTGCACCTGTTCCCTCTTCATATTTTTTAGTTGACTCTGCCAGTCCCACTTCCAGCTAATGCAAGTTGGTGCAACTATCATCTTCCCTCTGGAAGATGTGCTTCACCCTCCACTCAGTCCATCCCACTGATTGAATCTTCCGACTCTCTCATCCTCCTTCAATGATAGTGTCATGTGAGACCTCCTGGACTTCCCATGAGGTGAGTTTTTAATTTCAATCTGGGATATTGCAGAACTCCTGTGCATGCACTTGAACTGCAGTGAATGGCAGTGGAGCAACATGCTAAGTGAAAACTATTGATTAAATGATTACATTTTCAAAAAGGCTGTATGCTTTAGTAAATTTGTTCTGGCATACACTTGGCTATACTAAAGGTGTTATTGGAATGTCAAGCCGTAATATTTTGCAGTAGCAGATCTTTCTCTCAATTTACATAGATATATTTCAAATAACATTACAGTGTATAACACCAGAAAGTTATAAGCAAACAATTGTAATGTTTACAAGAATGATTCCAGGGATGAGAAATGACAGCTTTGAGGAGAGGTTGGGACTGTTCTCCTTGGAGAGAAGAAGACTTAGAGGAGAGTTGATAGAGATGTTCAAAATCATGAGAGGGCTGGACAGAGTAAATAGGGAGAAACGGTTCCTGCTCGTAAAAGGAACAACAATGAAAGGACACAGATTTAAAGTGATTTGCGAAAGAAGCAAATGTGACGTGAGAAAAAAACTTCTCAAACAGCAAGTGGTTGGGATCTGCCTGGAAATGTGGTGGAGGCAGGTTCAATTCAAGAGGGCTTTAGTTGATTATTTGATTGGAAACAATGTGCAGGGGTTACAGGGAAAAGGCAAGGGAATGGCACTAAATCATAATGCTCATTTGGAGAACAGATGCAGTTACAATGGGCCAAATGGCCTCCCTCTATGCTGTAACAATTCTGTGATTTATGCAAACATCCACATGCATGGCAGGACAGCCTAGCTGATTCAGTGGCCATCAATAACTTGCAATAATACAGCACCTTTAACATGGCAAGATGTCCCAAGGTGCTTCACAGGGGCATAATCAGACAAAATGTGACCCAGAGCCACATGAGGTGACCAAAAACTTGGTCAAAGAGGTTGTAATGAGTGACTTGAAGGAGGCGAGAGAGATATCCAGATGAATAGGTTAAGGGAGGGAACATCAGAACATCGGGCCTAGATGCCTGAAGGCATGGCAGTCAGTGATAGAATGATTAAAATTGGGGATGTGCAATAGTCCAGAGTTGGAGATCTTGGAGGGTTGTAGAGCTCGGAGTTGGTGTGGGGGGGGGGGGGGGGGTGGGGGGGCTTGGAGGGTTGTAGAGCTGGGAGTTGGGGCAGGAGGGGGCGGGCTGTGTGGCGGTGGTTACAGAGATAGGAAAGAAATCATGGAGGGATTTGAAAACTAGGATGATGATTTTACATTCTAGGCCTTCCCAGACCAGGAGTCAACGTAGGTCAGCAGGCATAGGGGTGATGGGTGAACGAGACTTTGTGTGAGTTTGGAATCTCATGCTATTCAAGAGAGCTAAGGTTAATAACTGATGCATGCCACCACTGTAAATCAGACATTTGTAACACAGATTGCTGACGGATGATCTGAGCGTCAATTAGCTGTGCAGCTTAGTTGGCTTTTGATGATGTACATTATCCTTTTGTTTCAAGGGAGGGTGGCTTCATTTTATTATGGAAAATAAAGATATCACATCAGCAATTATCGCCTAATGTTAGCTCCCTATAAAATCAGCCAGGGCTGGTTAAAAACCACCCCTATCAAACTCCACTCACGTCCCTGGCGTTACTGCACTTCTGATTCAGACAAGTTTGCTTTTGTAAAAGTTTGAAAAGGGTCTTTGTGGGAAATGATGACTGGTGCTGTTTTTGTACATATTGGGAAAAGATTCAGAAATTCAGCATTCTCGTGTCTGCTGTGAGCCAAGTCATTTGCTGGTGCTTTTGGGAAAGTCTCATTGTGTTTCTTTATTACCAAAGTTCAGCTTTTATGACAAAGGTATAAAACTGAACACAATAATCTGTAGAAAATGTATAAACAGCTGTGAGGCTGAATAACACAGAGGCAGGGAAGTGGGATACTGTTCTTGTTGGAATGCCTCTCTGTGCTGGTGGCCTGGGTTTAATAAGCATTAAATTAGTGTGAAAGGAGGCAGCTAATGAGCAACATGATCTGCCAGATTCAGAGTTAATCATTGACTTAAACACAAAAACCAACAGCCCCAGCACATGAGGAGGGAATTAGACACAGTAAAGGGGGGAGAAACTGAGAGGATTACTGAGAGGCAGATAGAATGAGGAAGGGGGAAGTAGCAGAAATAAAAGCGAGAAAGACTATGTGGGTTGAGGGAAAGGAAAGGAACAGTGAGAGCAGAAAGGAGGAACAGAAAAGATATAAAAATAATTTGAGAGATTAAGAGTGAAGGAATAAGGAAAGTTGATTCATGCAATACAAGACTTTTGTTTCCAAAGCAAGAATAACTGTGGCAAGAATATTTTTCACGGATTTTGAAAAGCAAAAAGGATTATCATTTTAACTGAGGAATGAAGTTAGGAGAAATTTATTTGCATAGAAGGTTGTTGGAGCATGGAATACTTCTCAGGGAGTGGTCGAGGCAGGGATTTTTTTGTGTCTCTTAAGGGAAAATTTGATAAATACTTGAAACAGAAAGATACAGACAGGGCTGTAGGGAGAGAGTGGAGCAGTGGGATTAGTTTTGGATGGTCCGAGCAAAGAGCCGACGCAGACACAATGGCAAATATGTGGTCTGAGCGATGGTGTGGATATGTGGTTGAAAGCTTATCTCGGGGCCAAGTTTTACACCGAGCTTGTGAACAGTTTGGTTCAGTCTCAGACAGTTGCCAGGGAGAGGAATGGAGTCAGTAGCTAGGGAACAGAGTTTGTAGCAGTCAACATTCCTGACTGTTATCCTGCTGGAAGTGCATGTGTAGGCTACCTCAAGCATAGACTGGAGGATCAAACTTGGGACCTTCCCGGACAGTATAGCCATAACCAGCTGACTAGAGTTAGTGGAGTGGACAGTATGTTTTTTTAACTATTTGGCTACTAGCAATGATGTTGGATTTGATCAAGTGGTCTTGAACAAATAAACTCATTCCGACTGGTTGAGAGCAACAATGACTTGTTGGATATTATGACCCACCACAGCTATCAGCCAATTGGGAGTGCTGGATGTTAGGACATGCATTTTGGAGGATGGTCAATCTTTTAATAGAACTGCACTGTCACATGATTGTAAGAAGGCCATTAGACCACTTTTTAGAAAAAAAATCCAAATTCTAATTCATGATCACTACTTGTGTGGCAATAAACTTGAAGAAGCCTTATCTTTTTCCTTATTCCTCCACAAAGTGCCTTGGAATGTTTTTCTATATATAAATGTAACTTTTTGTTACACTTGTCTTTTACTGGTTTGTGCTACTGCTGTGGTTTAATCTGAAGTTCTGAATTTACCTTTTCAATACTGCTTTCTTTGTATGAAAAGCAGAAAGGTTCACAGAGATGTAAAAGGCAGCATTTTACATGTGGGAAAATTGTATTTTGCCATGGTTTAGAACAAATGACATCTGCCTATGGGGTCTGAATTTGCATCCAGTCCAAATTGACAGCCTAACAGCCACCTTTCTGTGAGGGATATGAGGGCCAGGAGTTCAGGAGGTGGGATACTAACTGAATTATGCAGGGAGTAGACATAACAGCAGCAACCAAGTGAGCTGGCTACCCTTCTGCTGATGTCAGTGCTAGAAATGGGGCATTTTGTCACTTTTGTACACAATGTCAGCATCAAGCAAACTTCAACTTATTCAAGTTAGATAAGGGTACAGGTCTCTTTTTGCTGTCCCAGCAATGTACGTTGACTTTTCCACAAGAACAGAACATAGGAGCAGGAGTAGACCATAGAGCTGTTGAATCTGTTTCACCATTCAATACCATCATGGCTGATCCTGGATTTCAACTCCATTTTCCCACCCAATCCCCCTGTCCCGTGATTCCCTATGAGATCAAACAATGGGCAGAATTTTACAGCCTCGCTTGTCCCAAAACTGTAAAATCCCGCTCAAAGTCAATGGACCTTCCTATTATCTGCCCCTCGTCCACTCTGATTCTTGTGGCAGGCTGGGTGGTAAAATTCCAGCCAATCTGTCTATCCTAACCTTAAATATATTCAACAATGGAGCATCCACAACCCAGAATTCCAAAGATTTGCATCCCTTTGAATGAAGAAATTTCTCTTCATTTCAGTCCAAAATGAACAGAGCCTTATCCTGAGACTGTACCCTCCACGTTTCACATTCCCCATCGAGGGGGAAACAACCTCTCAGTATCCACCCTATCAATCCCCATCAGAATCTTATGTGTCTCAATTCTTCTAAACTCCAGAGAATATAGACCCAATTTACTCAGCCTCTCATCATTGGATAATCTTCTCACCCCATGGACCAATCCACTGTACTGCCTCCAATGCAAATATGTTCTTCCTTAAATGTGGAGGCCAAAATTGTGTACCAATCCTTTTGCAATAAGAGTCAACATGCCATTTGCCTTCCTAATTTTCCAAACCTCGCTGGATTCCGGGGAAGTGCCGGAAGATTGGAAAACAGCTAATGTTATGCCGCTGTTTAAAAAGGGTAGCAGGCAAAAGGCAGGGAATTATAGGCCGGTTAGTTTAACGTCTGTTGTAGGAAAAATGCTTGAATCCGTCATCAAAGAGGAAATAGCGAGGCATCTTGAGAAGAATAGTTTGATAGAGCAGACGCAGCACGGATTCGTTAAGGGGAAGTCGTGTCTGACGAATTTATTGGAATTCTATGAGGATGTGTCTAGTGCGGTGGATAGAGGGGAACCGGTGGATGTGGTGTTTCTCGACTTTCAGAAGGTGTTTGATAAAGTGCCGCACAAAAGGTTGTTACAGAAGGTTAGGGGGCGTGGAGTTGGGGGTAAGGTGTTAGTGTGGATAGGGGATTGGCTGTCAAATAGGAGGCAGAGAGTGGGTGTCAATGGGTGCTATTCGGATTGGCGGTTGGTGACTAGTGGAGTGCCCCAGGGATCAGTGCTGGGGCCTCAGCTATTTACCATTTATATAGATGATCTGGAGGAGGGAGCTGAGTGTATGGTGTCGAAATTTGCTGACACAGAGATAAGTGGAACAGCAAATTGTGCGGAGGGTGTAGAAAGTCTGCAGAGGGATCTAGATAGGCTGAGCGAGTGGGCGAGGACCTGGCAGATGGAATACAATGTTGGCAAGTGTGAGGTTATCCACTTTGGTAGGAATAATAGTAGGAAGGACTACTACTTACAGGGCGAAAAGCTGCAGCATGCTACGGTGCAGAGGGACCTGGGGGTCCTTGTGCATGAGTCGCAAAAACCCAGCCTACCGGTGCAGCAGGTGGTCAGGAAGGCAAATGGGATGCTGGCCTTCATAGCGAGGGGAATTGAATATAAAAGTAGGGAGGTCTTGCTGCAACTGTACAGGGCACTGGTGAGGCCACAGCTGGAGTACTGTGTGCAGTTTTGGTCGCCGCACTTGCGCAAGGATATTTTGGCCTTGGAGGGAGTGCAGAGGAGGTTCACTAGGCTGATACTGGAGTTGAGGGGGTGAGCTATGAAGAGAGGCTGAATAGACTGGGCTTGTACTCGTTAGAGTTTAGAAGGATGAGGGGGGATCTTATTGAGATGTATAAGATGATGAAAGGGATGGATAGGGTAGAGGTGAAGAGGTTCTTCCCGCTAAGAAAGGACAGCAGGACTAGAGGGCACAGCCTCAAGATAAGCGGGGGGCAGTTTAGAACAGAGTTGAGGAGGAACTTCTCCACTCAAAGGGTGGTGAATCTCTGGAATTCTCTGCCCGTTGAAGTGGTGGAGGCTACCTCGCTAAATATATTTAAGATGCGGGTAGATAGGTTTTTGGTAGGCAAGGGGATTAAGGGTTATGGGGAGAAAGCGGGAAAGTGGAACTGATCCACTTCAGATCAGCCATGATCTTATTGAACGGCAGGGCAGGCTCGAAGGGCTAGATGGCCTACTCCTGCTCCTATTTCTTATGTTCTTATGTTCTAATTCCTTGCTGTACATATGCACTAACTTTTCATATCACTTGTATAAGCACACCCAAGTCTCTCTGAATATCAAAATCTACATGTGTCCTGCCTTTTAAAAAATATTCTGCTTTCCTATTCTTGCAAGCAAAGTCCCTCATATTTCCCCACATTATACTCCACCTACTATCTTGTTACCCACTTAAATAACCTGTCTATCTCTTTGTAGCCTCCTTGTATCCTCCTCATAGCTTACACTTCCACCAAGCTTTGTATCATCAACAAACCTAAATGCATTATTCTCTATCTTTTTACTATTCGCAGCCTGTCAACTTAAAATACCCCATATATGCCTACTCTTTGCTTCATGTCCGTTAACCAATCCCCTATCCATGCTAATATTGACTCTTGACTCTGTGAGCCCTTATCTTGCCTATTAACATTTTATTGAATACATTTTGAGGAATGCTACATCTACTAGTTTCCCTTTATCTATCCTACTGTATCATCATCATCATGAGTTCCCTGGTCAAAAGCAAGTCCTTGGTGATTATTTGCTGTACTATGGCTATGTTTATATCCCATGGCTTTTACTATGGATAAGGCAAGGAGGCAATCCTGAGTCTACAACAGCCATGCTGTTGGTATTAATCTGAACCATATGCTGCTAACTGTCCAACCAACTGAGCTAACTAACCCCCACCCTATGAGTTGCACCCTCAAAAAACTCTCATGAATTGTCAAATACGTTTTCCCATTTGTAACACCATGTTGCCTTTATCTGATCATACTATGATTTTCTAAGTGAATTGTTAAGACTTCCTTAATAATAAATTCCAGCATTTTTCCACCAACTGATGTCAAGCTAACTGGCCCATAGTCCCATGTTTTCTCTCTGCCTCCTTTCTTGAATAGTGATGTTACATTTGCGAACATCCAATCTGCTGGGACCATTCCAGAATCTAAGAACTTTGGAAAATCATAGGCAGTGCATCCACTATCTTTGCAGATACCTCTTTTTGAACCCTAGGATGTAGGCCATCAGGTCCTGGGGAGTTGTCAGATTTTCATCTATTATGTTTCTGCAGTACTTTTTCTCTGTTGGTATTAAGGACCTTAATTTTTTTGCTCATTTTAACCCCTAGGTTACCATCTATTTCTGGGTGAAACTTGTATCTTCTAATGTGAAGACAGACACAAAAGCCTTGATTCTCCAGAAACAAAACAAAGTTCCGCCACTAGCGGGAAAAACAGAATGCTTCCTGCTGTCGCTGGCAGCACCTCCCAGGTGGGATTCACCCACCTTTGGCATGTAACAATATGCATAACGGGAGGCTAGCTTGGCTTCACTGAGATCAGGGTAGCCTTTATAGAGGGTGCTCTGATTTTCACGTTCAGAGAGAGGCCCCCGACCCTCACCATCACGGAAGTAGTAACACCCCCCGCCTCCCCTGCTGATAAGGGGAACATCACCAATCGCTTAGAGAGGTCACCCCCCAACACACACACATACATGCACATGCACACACGCACACACCTGCAGGCATGAGGGTGACCCAACTTTGTGACAAGCAGCTGCAGGCAACTTCAAAACAGCTTAATGCTCTCAGAGAACCTCCTTTGAGTAAACATCATAGTTAGGTACGGGGAGGGAGGGGAGGTACCTGAGATATTTTCAAATGTGAAGGGAAAGATCAACAAACAAAGCTTGCTGTATGCTGCATGCTGTCTAAAAATCATTAAACTGGCAATCAAAGGAGACCTTAAGGACTGGACTGAAATTGAAAGGAACCGAGGAGCTTGAAAGGATTTCAAAGGCTTTCAGCTTTCTACGAAGGCTCAGAGTCTTGAAATAAACGCTGTGTTAAAAGAATGGGGCTGAATGAGCAGCTGTGGAGAAGGGGTTCCCCACCCCCGTCCCAGTAAAAGTGGCTTCTCCTGTCAGTCAGAGGACTTGAAATGCGTCTTCTCACACCTGCACTTTCTTAGAGAGAGAAAGGGAATTCCTTCTGCTGATTGGAGTGCAACTAGGATTTAAAAGTCTGCCAAATGTCCAGGGGGCATGCAGATTAAATTGACCAGACCACCTCAAGTTTTCCCGGTTGACAGACAGGAATGAATATTTTGATCAGAGAGATGCCTGAAATCACCATGCCAGGAGTGATGTTCAGGTTTCCAATGACTAGAAGGGACAGTCTAGCCAACAGAACCCCATCCCCGGGGATAGTGCCAAGATTGACCCCTTACCTCAAGCCCGAACTCACCCAACCCCCAGGATTCTTGGGGACCTTTCCCCTGCAGCCTAGCAGCAGTGCAGGGGCATGTGGGCACTGCACTTACCTCATTGACGACACCCCCCCCCCCCCCCCCCCCCCAAAGGGTCAAACACATCAGGTCCACAATGCTCGTGAGCAGCACCAAAGCCCGCCCAGTGCAGATCCTACTGGGGAAGCAGGTGAACAGCACAAGGGTGACCCAGCTTTGTTACCACAAGCAGCTGCAGGCAACTTTGCCACATTTCACGGCCCCACTCCCTTCACAACCAGGCTGTAAGATTCAGCCCATGGACTTTATTACGTCACAATGTTTGCCTAAATTGAATTCATTTGGTTCAGTTGGTAGAACTCTTGTTTGAATCCAAAGGTTTTGGGGTCATGCCCCACTTAAGCACATAACACGGGCTGTATTACATACGATACTATTGCAACCAATGCCCTTTGGGTAAGATGTTAAACAAGATCCTGACTTGTTGGTTCAGTGCATGCTAATGATTTCATGGTATGTTTAAAGAGGAGTAGGGACTTCTGCAGGTATTCTGGCCATTCTAGTGCCACTTAAAACAAATTGATTGTTCATTAATTTCATTATTGTTTGTGGAACCTTGCTATGTGAATTATGGCTGTTGTGTTTACTCATGTAACAGGAGTCATCACATTTCAAAGCAATTCATGGTATATGAAACACTTTGAGGTATTTTGATATGACAAGGTGTTCCATAAATTCAAGAATTTTGTTCTTTATGAATACCATAGCAGCCAAACTTCACTCCAATTTAATTAAGAGCCAGTCAGTGTGGGTTGCCCAGCAGCAAATTGCCATGGTTAGTGTCAGTCTGCATCCCAGAATCCATTGTGTGGTAGACAGATTTAACATGTGTGGCAAAGTTACACCCACATCTTAAACAAGATGCTCTCATTTCTTCAGAAGCTCTGATGATTGCTGCAGCTACAAAAAACATGTCAATCAATTCCGACATGTTTGCGTGTGCGCAGTGGATGCCTGAGTTTTAGAGGAAACCTGAAAAGCTACTAGACCGCAAATGAAGAGGAAATATTTGATACAACTCACTTGTAATTGTTGGTATGAACACAGGTGAGCACTGGCAATGTTGTGCAGTATTATTGCAAATTATTAGCAGTTTTGCGCCATGGATTCTGACTCATGAGAAACATTCGGCACTTAAATCGATCATTCTGGACTGCAGTTGAACCTTCAAATTTGAGCCTTCATGTTTCTCCAGAACAACTGATGGACCATAACTCATTGATAACATCTGTACTTGCCATTGTTTTTGTAACGATCATGAAGAGAACTAGAGGTTCCAACCATCTCCCTCTGCTGATCCACATATGAAAGCATGATTGTAGAAGGGAAAGGACTAAATGAAGGTACTAGCAGTATTTATTGCATCTGCAATTTTCACTTCATTTCTATCTTTTGAAGACATATGACTTGCCCTCCAGTACCTTGTCCATACTGCAGGTGTGGACCTTGACAACTATGTCAGAGGAATGTTTGACGGTATCCGGACATCACACACACAACACATCCTTTCTTCCATCTAATGTCCACTTGTCTTGAGGCTTCACTGGATACTGATTCACAGGAGAAATTCTTGTTTTCTTGTCTCCCTCCCTCGCCAACTATGTTGACCCCTAACACCATGAAATAGACTAAGTCAGCACAGGTCAGCACAGGGGCTAAACATGAGGACTAACAGGCAAGGGAATATACAATAAATGGTCAGACCCTAGAAGGACAGAGGATCAGAGGGACCTTGGTGTGCATGTCCTTGGATCTCTGAAGACAACAGGACAGGTAGATAAGGTGGTTAAGAAGGCATGTGGGATACTTGTCTTCATTAACCGAGGCATTGCATACAAGAGCAGGGAGGTTATGATGGAGCTGTATAAAATGATGGTTAGGCCACAGCTGGAGCACTGTGTGCGGTTCTGGTCACCACACTACAGGAAGGATGTGATTGCACTGGAGAGGATGCAGAGAGATTCACCAGGATACTGCCTGGGCTCAAGCATTTCAATTATCAAGAGATTTGATACACTGGATTGTTTTCGTTGAAGGAGGATCTAATTGAGGAATATAAAATCATGAGGGGCATAGATAGGGTGGATAGGAAGGAACATTTCCCCTTAGCAATAACCAGGGGGCACAGATTTAAGATAAGGAGCAAGGAGGTTTATAGGAGATGTGAGGAAAATCTTTTTCACCCAGGGGGTGGTGGGAATCTGGAACTTGCTGCCTGAAAGGGTGGTAGATGCAGGAACCCTCACAACATTAAGAAGTATTTAGATGAGCACTTGAAACGCCAGAGCGTACAAGGCAACGGGCCAAGTGCTGGGAAATGGGATTAGAATAGATAGGTGCTTGGTGGCCAGCACACACACAATGGGCCGAAGGGCCTCTTTCTATGTTGTAATGGGGCAGTTCCACATGAGGTGGTGCATTTATAAACTGAACCATTGAAGGTACTTGCTGCAAGTGATATAAAACTTCACTATTCTCAGCTGTCACTTACTATGGGAGGCTGAAAGAAAACAGTGGGTAATCAATTGAAAATTATCACAACATAATCAGTATTCCCTTCAACACTGTCACAAGTTGAGAGGTTTTTTAAAAATCCAAGAACATGGAAATGGAAAAAGAAACAGTTGCCAAGTGTCACCTCACACAGCTGTTGGGTTCAGGACCATGGCTAAAACGGACAGAGCAATAAAGATTTAATGGCATAATATAGCAAACATTGCACGTATTATCAATAACAAGCAATGGACAGGACTGATTAGAAGGCTTTAATCTAATCTTGAAGGGTCAGCTGCTGTTCATAAACCACTCAAGTTTTGTTCCCATGATTTCTGATGCAATCTGAACCCCTTCAATTAGATTACAACCTTGTAAACCACTTGCTCCTGGCTATCTATTTATCCTGTATTTAATACAGAGCGATTCAGGTAAGATCTCATAATCACAGCAGATAACAATCAGTGGCAGGTTTTTATTCATGTCACAAGCATTAGTTGTCTTTCCCCATGTCATTGTGCTTTGAAGGGTGTAGTTGGATGCAAGTGCAAGTAATATGCCTTGAATATAGAATTTGCACAAACATAATGTTATATATATTATGAGTTTAAGCTGCTCATCCCTTAACCTCTCTGAGGGGTACACTTATTTCACACATTAAGAAAAGCTACACTGTAAGATAAAGGCCCATGGGAAGTGTAGTCTGGAATTCTCTGCAGTGAATGGAGTTCTGGTTAAGCGCCAAATTTTCCATTCTCGCTGGCAGCGGCGGGACGGCGTACAAGATCGGAGAATCCCGTCCGTGCTCCCAACAATGAAACCTTCTGGTGAGGAGATGTCACAAAAATGTAATTCTCTCTGTTGAAATAGTTGCTTGGACTAAAGTTGTAAAATACAACTTTATTATGGTTGCATTTGTAGCGTATGGTGTGTTACAGATCACTTAGAGTCCAAATTGATGTGGTAACCTGCACTTATACATGTATGTTGTAGTCTGGAGGTATGGATAGTGATGGTGGAGGTTTCAATTTTCTTTCCATCACATGGCTGACGAGGAATCTCTCCCACTCTTACCACCATCCATTGGCGTGCGTTGGAAGGATTTACAGGTTAATAATCAACTGTTTGGCCGCATTATAAATACACTTTCCTGAGCCATCAAGTCCCGGGAGTGGGACTCAAACTCAGAGTTTCTGGCTCACAGGCAGGGTCTCTAACCCATTGCACCAAAAGTCTTCTCTATTTGTAGGGTGCTTGAAAAGAAGCCTGTTGTTGCATTAACTCCCTTAAGGTGGAATCTGATGGAACTGGAAACTGCACAAGTGCTGTTTCAGATCCCTACCCTAGTTGGTGCGAAACAACCTGTTGATTTCTGAGCCTTTAAACAACAACCCATTTCCAACAAGGAGCAATAGTGGAAATGCTAGTGTGAAGCTGCAACACCAGCTAGAATAAAAACTATAATTGATGGTAGGTGCTGCAGTACCTTTAAGGAAGTTTAACTACTATGGTGGCATACACAGAAATCTTGTAGCATCACATAGGAACAGGAATAGGCCATTCAGCCCCTCAGATTTGTTCTGTCATTCAATGAGATTGTAGCTAATTATCTCAAATCCATTTCCCTGCTTTTCTCACTGTGCATTACCTAACAAAATTCTATTTATACCAATCTTGAAAATTTCAATTTTCCCAACATCTAAAACCTTTTGGGGTGCTCCGGATTTCCAATATCATTTTGTGTGAAAAAGTGCTTCTAGATTTTAAACAGCCTAACCTGAATTTTAATACTGTTGCCCCTTATTCTGAATTCTCCACCAGAGTAAATAATCTCCCTGAATCCTTTTAGCATTTTAAGAACCTTGATTAGGTCACATCAAGCTGTCAAAGTTCGTAAAACACAAGCCAGATTTATAGCAAATTGTATTCAACTTAACCCTTTAAGTCCAGGTATCATTGTGTGAATCAGTACTGTACCCCCTCCAAGGCCAATATATATTTTCTGAGGTTCAATAATCCAAACCTGTATACTGTCCTCCACAGCTCCTAGTTTTTCAACATTAAGAAAATATTCTGATTTGTCTTTCCCAAATCCAAACAGAATGACTTCACACTTCTCCACATTGAACTCTATTTGACGTAGTACACAAATGGAGATTATCAATAGTGGTATTAAAGTCATACGTTGCAATGGGGATATGTAATGATGCACTTCATCATGTGTAATTTCAGAGACTTCATTAATGATTTATTTACAAGGATCTACAAGAGCAGCAGCATGTTTACAATGAACTCCAGAATGCCTCTTGCTGAAGAGAGCTCCTCCCCCTGGGGTGATTCCCCACTCTGAGTCCCAATTGGTCACCCAGACCAGGTGACCCTTACACTGCTGTGTTGCCATTAAAGAGACCATCACCACAGGATGCCACTTAGCAGCAAGCAATAACACTAAAACAATGTCCAATCATTCTATCAACTACTTTTTATTTTTATTTTTTTCAGTAATTTTGGTGTTAATGCTTTCCCACAGTGTTTGGGAGTGACAGCACTCTACAGTTCATGGCGTCATCAAAAACAAACTGCTCTTGATTTTATTACAGTGTCCAAATCCCTCCCATTCTCTGCTTCCCACTTGTGCATGCTCCTCCAATGGCTTTGTGGGTATACATATTGCATTATAGTTAGATGATCCTACAAATGAAGAAGGGCCATGGTTGGGCTTGGCTGGTGCCTTCCACACTCACGCAGCCTGATGACATTTTAGATTTTAAAATCAGAAAATTGGAACCTTTTTTGAAAATAATTGTGATACCCCATGAGGTCCATGGGGAATCACTGATTGATCTCTGAGAGGCTTGCTGATATGAGTTCCCTTAGTAACAGGCAGTAGCCTGCCCAGCTGGAACTCACTACCTGAGCCTTTTATAAGACAGGCCCAGGACTGGGCCTGCTGAACTGTAGTCTGAGGTGGGGACAAGTGTGTGTACACCATGGAAGTGGTTTCACTTTGTCTTCTGTAATAAACTATGTTCCTTTCCAGCCAGGCTTCCTGAGCCATCACAATAATCAATCCTGGGATTATGACTGTTTATAAGTAGAGAAATTCTTTAATGAATATGAGGGAGTTGGAACTTATGAAAGAAGGAAATTGAGCTGCATTTTTTTGTTCTGTGCTTTGTATAAGTGAAACAAATGCCTGAAATTCTGGGCCATGCTCTGTGTTGTGTTGATTCCCAGCTCCATTCAGAGCCTAAGTATATCCTGATACTCATAATAGAACCACACCAGGCACTGCAAGCCAACCTTTAAGTGTTATTTCACACACTGTGAATTTTACCACTATGAAGTAGCATTCCTATAGAGATGCACGCACACAATGTTCTCCAGAAACGCAAAGGGTCAGTGCTTTGTAGCCACTGCACTAAAGAGGATGCCACCTGTTTGTCCATAAGACACAAAAACCCATTTGGTTTAGGGTCTGGCTTTGTTATTAACGAGTGGGATATGCAGCACATATATCCCATAGACAGATTTATAGTAGTCATGTCAAAAAGGTGCCAGCAAATTTGGATTATTTATTATCAAAACTTTTTCTTCCTTCAGACTTCTGATCGCATACTGTTTTACAGGCACCAAATTACACCTTTGTACTTTGGCCAAAAGGCCATCCATTGTCTACATGCCTGGAGATTGAGTGTCAACAGGTTATTCGACTGAAGTGTGCATCACAGATGAGATCGATTCTACTCTCATCTGTTAACTACATACAAACTAGGAACAGGAGTAGGCCATTCAGCCCTTCAAGCCTGGTCTATCATTCAATATGACCATAACTGACCCTCACTCCTGATGCCATATTCCCACATCCTCCCCATACCTACTAATGCCATTAAAGTAAAAAAAAAATCTATCCCTTTCTTGAATAAGTTCAGTGACTTTGGACTCCTCAGAATCTTGTAGTAGAGAATTCCACAGGTTCACTACATTTTTCCTCATCTCATTCTAACTGGTCTAACCTGTATTCTGTCCTCTGGAATGTGTATGTTCCAGCAGGAGTCACTGGGCAGTGGATCAGGAGTGTGCAACTACTGTCCTGCTGAGTTCAGCCAAAGAATTGAACTAGGAAGCTTCTTGCTCTTTATGGTTCAGTAGCACAACACAAGGCGCATTTACCCAATTGTAAATCCCCAAGTGCTGCTCCAGCTGAGATTGGTGCAGACAAGGAATTGAACCTTCTCTCATCCAGCAATGCCAAAGCAATGCATCGACCAACTTGTATTGTAGTGCTTTGATATTTTGATGAAGCATTTCCATGTCTCTACACAGTTTATCTCCCATATGTTTCTCATCAGCTTTTCCTCCATTTTTGTTATATTACAGAAGTGTAAAGACGGCAGAGATTACATTTCCGTGTTAACCATTTTTATTAATTAATCATTCCAGTTATTTTAATCAGGTTCATGATCTTCTTAAAATAGCAAATGCAGAAATTTCACACCAACACCGGGGCTAATTGAAAATAGCACAGGAAGGAATTTCTCTCCTGAAGTAAATCTATAAACAATTCAAGTTTCCTTGTTTTTACAATCATCACTTGTGAAAACAATGAAGATTTTAATCCGAAGTTGTAATATATAATATGTATGTTGTTGTTTGCTATCACTCCAATTCGCTTCTCTTTGGTTCTCTCTGTACAGTTGTCTTCTCTTGCTCTTTGTTTCTCTGTCACTTTGCTTTGCTGCAGCTTCTGTACCCATTACTTGTGCTTTCTTTGATGCGTCTATATTTTTTCTTCATTCTCTCTATCTGCCTGTTTCTATCATTCTCTTGCTCTTCCGTTCACGATTCTCTCCATTGTTTTCTCCTCACTGTGATTCTGCCTATTGTCTGATTTTTTTTCCGCTGTTGTTTCTACCATTTGGACAAAGAATATTTCTTCCTGTATTGTTTCTCTGCTTGTTAGTTATTTTCTGAATTTCACTCGCTTGTTTCTGTGACTTTCCCTCCTCCCACTGTTTGTATTTCCCTTTATCATAGAGTCATAGAGGTTTACAGCATGGAGACAGGCCCTTTGGCCCAACTTGTCCATGCCACCTCTTTTTAAATCACTATGCTAGTCCCAATTTCCCACGTTTGGCCCATATCCCTCTATACCTACTTTACCCATGTAATTGTCTAAATGCTTTTTAAAAGACAAAATTGTACTCGCCTCTACTACTTCCTCTGGCAGCTTGTTCCAGACACTCACCACCCTCTGTGTGAAAAAATTGCCCCTCTGGACCCTTTTGTATCTCTCCCCTCTCACCTTAAACCAATGCCCTCTAGTTTTAGACTCCCCTACCTTTGGGAAAAGATATTGACTATCTAGCTGAACTGTGCCCCTCATTATTTTATAGACCTCTATAAGATCACCCCTCAGCCTCCTACACTTCAGAGAAAAAAGTCCCAGTCTATCCAGCCTCTCCTTATAACTCAAACCATTAAATCCCGGTAACATCCTAGTAAATCTTTTCTGCACTCTTTCTAGTTTAACAGTATCCTTCCTATAACAGGGTGACCAGAACTGTACACAGTATTCCAAGTGTGGCCTTACCAATGTTTTGCACAACTGCAACAAGATGTCCCAACTGGTTTCTCTTCCCCCATTCTCCCCATGTTTCTTTCTCTTTACTGTGTCTGTGTTTGTTTCTTTTCTGCCATTCGCTTGATGGCTGGAATTCTCCAACCTTGCCTGTGACTGGGATTATCTGGGCCCACTGCAGTGAATGGAGTGGTAGCAGGGCGTGTGAGACCAGAGGATTCTGGCCTATATCTACGAATCCTTCTGCCTCCACTTTTTCTGTGTTTGTCCTTCTTGTGAGTCTATCTCAGCTCTTTCTGTGATATGTTTCTGAATGCTTATTTTTTTCTACAATTGTTTTTTCTTCCCCTTGCGGCTTCTTTCATGTTTTCCTCTGACTCTCTCATGATTTTTTCCTTTGAATTTTCCTTTTCCTGGTGTTTCTATGATTCTTTGCTTTCTATCTGTCAACTCATTCATTATTTGAAGTGTCTACATGCTTCAACATAATGAAGCACTGTATAAATTATGTATGTATGCTATGAAACGTGCAAGAGTTGTGAATTGTTTCAGTATCTCCAAACATCATGATGGCCATTATGAAAACTTGTCAGGGGTGGCTGGAGGGACTGTGGAATCAGCTACTTAGCTGAATTCTGCTATATCCACTTGTGGCTTCAAGTCCCAATAGCTAACTTAAATATTGTGGAGATCAGAACACTGCTTCTTATACAATACCCAGAGATGTTGCTTAAGGTTAATTAGCCACTTTAATAGCTCAAGCATTTTGAATGAAGAGGAGGGTTTTGCAATTGGTTTGAAAGAATCATGTGTGATTAACTAGCCTGTCTGCTGACCATGGACCTGGTTCAAAATGCTAAATCTGAAGGTTACTTGCATACATTTAGATATGATATCTGATGTCCTAATATAGGTCATATATTATGTTCCATGTTGGCCAAGTGGTAGTGTTCTCACCTCTGAGTCAGAGAGTTGAGGGTTGATGACCCATTCCAGAGACTTGAGCACATGATTTACACTGACAAAAGTACTGAAAGGGTGCTAGACTTTTGGAGGTGCCATCTTACCTAGGTTACCTGCTAGGTGAACTTTACAGATCTCATTTGATTATTTGAAGAAGGGTAAGGAGTTCTCACTATGTTCCTGCAACTTACAGAAGATAAACGGACTATCTAGTTATTTATTTAATTGAGCTTTTTGGGATCTTGCTGTGTGCATGTTGGCTGCTGTGTTTCCTACATGACAACAGTGACTCCATTTCAAAGTACTTAATTGGTTGCAAAGTGCTTTGGAACATTTTGGGTCATAAAAGGTGCTTTAGATATGCAGATTTATTTTTCTTTCTTTTCACATTGACCCCAGCTTTCTCGGAGCACCTACTGACTATGGCTAAAAGGCTGGACAGGCCATCTATTCCCCAGCCACTAACACAACCTTTCAGTCTTTAACTAAAACTATATATCATCGCTAAGTCAGTAAATTCTCCGTTTCTCCTCTTCAATTCTCTCCCCGCCACTCCTGAAAACAACTCTCACTGTGGTATAGTTCCGCAGACAGCAGCAGGCACCTTCTGCTACCATTATTCATGTGTGACTTTTGACAGTGAGCAATAGCAGGCTATCTGACTGTGAAAGACATCACTGTTTCAGTTCAGGCTTTTTCCTAACACCTTTGCTCATGTAAATAGCCTCACAACAGTTTCTGTGAACAGATGGAGGTCTTCTATAAATTGAAACTAGATAGTTATACTCGATTATATTTGCATTAGTGTAGTACAGATCTAACAGTTAACATATAATTGCTTCTTAGACAAGACATAGGATGCTCACTATGTCTCATATGAATCCCAATGTTGTAAAGTATCATATTATTACAACTACTTTATACAGGCTAAACTAGTTAACTAAATTTACTTGCGAATACAAAATTACAGGGAAGCAAAAACATAAATAAAATGCTAACCAGCACAAATCGGTCCATGATGACTCAACATTCTTTTTAGAAAGCTACCTTTATATAGCTCTTTGAATGGAATGGAACTGTTTGGTTCCTTGGCATCAAATTCAGAATCTTGAAATATATTTTTCAGGATGAACTGTTATACACTGATGGTGGAAGCTCACATAATCTATGAAGTCTGGAACATCTCCACCAGAACTCAAGATCAACAGCCAAGAACTAGATGTATATCCCTTAGAACCTTTTGATGTGAAGCAATTTTTTTATATAACCAAGCAAACATAATATTCAGTTTCACCCCTTGTTGGACAATGAAATAATGGTTTTTAACTACTATCTTCTTTGTCATCATAATTTGCTTGTGTCAAAGCCTGACAATAATGAGAAATTCCATTCTTGCTTGACAAAATATTGTTCTGATTAACATTATAAGCATTCTGGCCTCAGCTATCACAGAGAGAATTCTTTATCAGCTACATGGTTCGTACAGATAGATTGTCTCTGATTTAACATTTTGCATTCAGTCAAATAAACAGTCTCCATTTTAAATCATAGCTACTTTAAACTATATAAAACTAAAGACAGAAATTACTGTTTTTGATACAATCATATCTGGGAAATACCTTGTTATCACCTGACAGTCATATGTCCGTGCACACTGCCAGTTGGGACGACAGTAACAATTGGGATCAGGCATCAATTAATTTTTCCTACCTTGACCTAGGGTGTAGTAGGCAATTGTCACAGTTCAGCGTGGGCTGAGATCAGTTGATGTAACAAGAATTGAACTTGGTCTGTATCGCTTGGTCGTTGAGTTCTTTGTTGGTGAGATAAAACATGCATAAAGTATAAATACATTTATTATTGTATTTATATTTTAATATTCATTGGGTTAGATATCCAGTGAGCTTCAGACAAAACTAACTGATATTTTTAGGTGGTATTTTTAAAGTATGAATAGTAACTTGTTCTTCCTTGCCATTGTTCACAGGTCAAAATCAAATACAATCTTTAAGTGAAGCTAAGTTAGAGGGTAGAGGACTTGTGGAACAGTGGGTCGCATCCCTGCCTTTGAGCCAGAGTCTCTGGGTTTGAGTTCCACCCAGGACTTGATGGCCAAGGAAGGTGCATTCATGAAGCAGTCAAACAAGTTGAGTGTCAACCTGCAAATCCATCAATGGCTGGTGGTAAGAGTAGGAGAGGCCCCCAGTATGGAAGTTTCTTGTTCCACCTACCACAGGAATCATGGTGGGCAGGGGCGGACCATGCAAAGGTCTGCTGACCTTGGATGGGATTTTCCGGCCTTGGGACTAGCAAAACCAGAAAATTCTGTCCCTGATCAGCCATGCTTGATGTGGAGTGGCATCCCTCAAGCTATAAGCCTCTGGTGACAAACTGGCAACCTGTTCTGGGAATTATGGAAACAGACAAAAGTCTTCCTTAGTGCACCACTAAGTGTAGGAAGAAAATTGGAATGGAAATTAGAGGGTCAGATATAATTGTATTAGGGTGCACGAATGTAAGTATGGGTGCATATCATGCCCTATCCTATTCTCAGCTCTGCAGTAGACAATGATCAAGATTGGAAATCCTGGCTATCTCTTCATAATCTTGGAGACCAAGGTCAATTGTGCCCCTACTGCAGTCCTGGCTAAAATCAGTTTATTCAGTACGGGATTAATGGTGGACTTTCTGGTCTGTATGTCTCAACTAATCACTGGTTGAGGCAATGAGGGAGCATACATTTCCTTTCCTATGACTTGAAATCAATGGTGCATCTCAAAATGAATGTAGTTCAAGCAAGTATAGTATATTGGAAATTATTTCTAAAGCATCAAGGATGACCCAGTGGGTAAATGTAGACAATGTCTGCTTATAGCACCGAGCCATATAGACTCAACTCAAAGGACCTGGTTTCAGTTTGCAGCTTGACTCAGTTATTGACACTCATGAGTTTGAGGCATATAACTTTGGCAGACATTTCAGTGCAGCTATGACAAGAGTGCTCCACTTTTGGAAGTGCTATCTCACAGATGAGATATTAAGGCAAAGTTCTGCTTGCCTTGTTAGGTGGACATCAAAGATCCTCTGGAGCTATTCAATAGGAGAAATCTCACATTGTTTCCAACACACAGCATCCCCTTTGCTAAAGACATGAAAATTGATCATTTATATTAAAATTGTAGTAGGAGACTGCTCTTATTTCTCTCAGTGCTTCCTGTATTACCTGGTGAAAATGCAAAGAATTAGACATGGGCCCTCATTTATAATTTGGGGCAGCACGGTGGCACAGTGGTTAGCACTGCTGCCTCACAGCTTCAGGGACCAGGGTTCAATTCCAGCCTTGGGTGACTTTCTGTGTGCTGTTTGCATGTTTACCCCATGTCTGCGTGGATTTCCTCCAGGTGCCCTGATTTCCTCCCACAGTCCAAAGATGTGCAGGTTAGGTGGATTGGCCATGCTAAATTGTCCCTTAGTGTCCAAAGGTGTGTAGGTTAGATGGATTAGCCATGAGAAATGTGTGGACAGAGCAGAGGAAAGGGCTGGGTAAGAAACTGGGCTGGATTTTATGAGTCTGCTCAAGTAAGGCTCGTAAAATCCTGCCCAAGGCCAACGGAGAATTCCATTCTGCGAACAGTAAAATTCAGAGAATAAGTGCTGAAGAGGTCATTCGGCCCATTGAGTCTGCACCAGTTGATGGGCTGAATGGCCTCTTCTGTGCTGTAGGGGTTCTATGATATAACAGTTTGCTCTATGATAAAAAGCTGCTCTTGATTGGTCTAAACCTCAGTGAATCTGGGAAAAGAGCTAAAGCATCCTGAAGAACCATTTTGTCCAACATGAGTCTCTCCAAGATCCCTATAAATCACTTTGGATTTTAAACTCTTTGCAGTGTAACTAAATTGTACTTTACAAGCCAGTCATATTATACAGTTTTGGTTAATGTGGAAAGGCTTTAGCTTCATGACAGAAATGTTGCATAATTCAGATTTTAAGTTGAATTGACAAGTATAACTGAAACTGGCACATAATAAAGTTGAAGAGGTTATCCAGCTGTCTGCTGGAGATTTTACGACCTTGTTTTAAATCTTTTTATTGGTAGTGGAAGGCTATTGGGACAGTCCAGTATTTGAGGAGTTTTGTTCTTTGCCATTGTTGATTTGAAAAGACATGGGCTGGATGATAATATTCAACACATTTTGCCACCATATCCATCAGCTGTCACAACAACCTTTTAAATTTAATTTTGCAATTGCAGTTTAAATTTGACTTTGTAATGTTTTGCTCTCTTCTGGAAATTGAAGAATATGAGAACAAATAACGACTTTCAAGCAAAAAATAAATGTACATGTAACAGGAGCTAAGAATGAACTTGTGCATTTTGCAGTACTGTACCTGTTAAGTACCAGTTTGATAGATTCGTCCTTTGGGCCTCATTAGCATTTTCTGATTCAGCTTCTTCATTATTAATAGGACTTAGTGAGAGTCGAGCACCTGTGATGGCTCTGCCTGTTATAGATGTCTTTGCTTTAGCATGGGACAAAGTTGTGAATTCACTAAGGGAGATTTGACCCTCTGGTACTGCATTTAAATTGCAAGTTCAGCAAAGTGATTTGGGCTTTGCATCAATTCTACATTTGTGCTGTGTTAAAGCCAAACTGATGTTGAAGTGAAGCAGTGTGAGCAGGGATTTTTAATCTATTTCACCCCAGTGTCAGGTTGGCCCCTGACTCTGAATTCAGGTTGAATTTACAAATTTACACTATAACTTCAATGTCAGTGTGAAACTAAACTTCCATCATCCCAATGCTCCAGATTTATTATCAATGCACCTTTCTTCCTCTTCTAAGCAAATTCTAAAGAGGATAACATTTCCAGGCCACTTTTGATATGTGCTGCAGATGAAGTGCAAAATGCTCATTTTATATTCATGTGAAACTTGGGAATAACTGTCAATGAAAATGTGTCTGAAAATGTGAAATTTGGAAATGTAGCTAGCTTGATAGAATCACGGAATGATAAAGCACAGAAGAAGGTCTTTGAAATAGCAATCTAATTCGGTCCCTTTCTGGTGCTCTTTCCTCATGCTCTATACATTTTTCCTTTTCAATTTCTGTCCAATTCCCTTTTGAAAGCTATTGTTGAATCTGTCAGACTTCTAGACAGTGTACTCCAAACCACAACAACTCGCTGCATAGAATGACTCAATCTCCCTCCCTCCTCCCTCCCCCCCCCAGCAACAACCCCAGTCCTTTTACAAATGATTTTAAATTTGTGTCCCCTGGTTACTGACCCTCCTGTCACAGGATAGCAGTGGTGCAACAGGCTTGAGCTTCGCACCAACAACTTTCCACAAGTACCTGACCTCGGTTGTGTCATCTGTCCCAAGTATTTTCTCAGGCAAAGGAGTGAAAATAATCAGCTGAGTTATGCCACATAAGTTTTGCACACCACTTATTGACCATTGTCAGGTGGTGATGTGTAGGAATGGGAAGTTGGAGAGTCGGGGGTGCTGGAGGTGGAGAATAAGAAAGACAAAAAAATGCCTTCTTGTTATTCACCACAAATATTCATCTTCTGATGAACTTTACAGATAATGCTGCTCTAAAATCTTTCAACAAACTTTAGTCAGTGCATTTTAGCAAGAAAATTGGCTTTCCAAGTCTCCCTGCCAAATATGCCAATTTGGTGTATTCATCACAACACTGGGCGTTCTTCATTGGGACAAAGACCATGCACTGATTCTGTCTCTTGTCAAATCAATGCTTTTTCATGCAATTTATTAATCAGTTCTGAAGATCAACATGGCAGCCAGTAAAACTTCCTTCAGGTGGGCCTGAAAATATTACCTGTCATATTCCTGCCTCACTAAGATTGTTCTTAGGATGGACGGTCCTTTATTTTCAGCAACCTGCTCAACTTTTGACACAAAATGGAAAACGAAAATAATGGTAGTCAAAAGGAACACATTAGAAGAAACGCGAGTGAAGATTGAAGTGGATGGTGTCACACTGGAACAAGTAGATATGTTTATCTATGTGGGACAAATGATAGCAGAAGATGGCAGATGCGATGCTGAAGTTAGAAGAAGGATAGAGAGAGCTGACTGTAATTTTGTGACAACAAAGGATGTGTTAACAAGAAATCTCAAGTTTGAAACAAAACTCTCGATACTCCATCCTATCCACTTTCCTGTCTGCCTCAGAAACCTGGGCAATAATTAAAAATTGGTAGAAAAAAATAGAGGCCTTTGAAATGTGGATGCTCAGACATGTTGATTGAAATTCAACACACAGACCAATGAAGACAAATGAAGAGAAGGAGGTGTCAGTATTTTGACAATTAGATCAGAGCTGAAAAGCTACAGAGAACTCTTGGGTGGCACAGTGGTTAGCACTGCCACCTCACAGCACCAGGGACCCAGGTTCGATTCCCGGGTTGGATCACTGTCTGTGCGGAGTCTGTACATTCTCCCCGTGTCTGCGTGGGTTTCCTCCCACAGTCCGAAAGACGTGCTGGTTAGGTGGATTGGCCAGGCTTAATTCTCCCTCAGTGTACCCAAACAGGCGCTGGAGTGGCAACTAGGAGATTTTCACAGTAACTTCATTACAGTGTTACTAATTGTGACTAATAAATAAAGAAGCTTTAAACTTTCTAAAGGGCAAAGTGGTGGGGGGGGGGGTGCAGGGGTGGAATTGAAAAAGGTTGATCTGAGTGTACCTGGATGGCAGATGTCACAGAGCAGTTGCAGATGAGCTACAGTGGATGTGTGGTGATGGTGCAGGACCAATGAACATAATATATCATAACAGCAGGTCTCTTGGTAGGAGTAGCTACAAACAGGAGTAAGAGTAAAACTGGGAAGCAAAAATCTAGTGTGGGTGTGTGAATCCATGTTGTTGTCTGGTTCACCACCCTGTCACCCACCCACCTTTCCTTATGCTTTGCCCTAATTGTTGGGCGTGCTGTCGATCAACACCTTGTCCCAGCGATGTTGGTTGCTCTCATGCTCACTGTGATTCAGAAGAAGTGACAGCTGAGGTGACGTGCTGAAGATCGCGAGGAGAGTGCAGCCTCTCCTCAGCAGCTGCTCAACATTTCAACCTCACATCCCACTTTTTCCCTCTGACACTCCAAACAAATCTGCCTTGGACGTTTTTCAAGAAGCTGAAAAATTGGCCAGGATTGAGAGTTAGTAGGCACAAAAAATAGCTGGTCCATTTTAAAAATGGAAAGATTAAATTGTACCCAGATCAAACATTTTGTCTGAAAGCACTCCTGTGAGTCACCTTGAGATGTTAGAGGCGCTATGTAAGTGTAAGTTGTTGTCCCTTATTCCTTCAGTTGCAAAGCAATCTAAATGACCTCAACCAGGCCCATGAGGTTGGCCTCTTGGAGTATGAGCTCCTTGATTGAGGTAATGATTACTGTATAACGTGTTAACCACTACCAGTCAGCAAGTGACCCTCCATCTCCGACACATCACAATATTTCACATATATTTTTATAGTCAATTGATGGAAACCAAAACAGAAACCTGACCTGTCCATTTTATTTGGCTTCTTGTTTATTGTGATTCACTAGTACAAGATGGATAAAATAGCCAATAAAGACACATCCATCACACTAATTTTTCCTGCCCCTTTCTGGTTTTTGGTGCTGTAGAAGTCCCACTGCCAGTGAAAATTACCAGTAGAACATGGCGTCTCCCAAGTCCAGGCCCAGGTAACAGTCATTGCCTGAGAAAATGATCAGCAGAACTACCTTTGAACATCAAAGTGAGAAAAAAAATGTCAAACATAAAACAAAGTGTGAAATACTATGAATGGGATTGTTTTTCACATCAAAGAAAAATGTCTGATTTGTATCACATAAAATGATCAACTACAGTTATATTAACCTTCGGAGTACTGTGTGACCTTTGAAACTATTAACATACATGCCATTTTATAATCAGCAGCAATTCTTTCAATATTGATTATGACAAAATAACAGAAATCTCAAATCTCGCAACAGTGAAGGAGACTTTTCTCTTTGAAAGAGCTGCCCACACCTCAGTTACTTCCCCATAACCCTGCAAATGTACCATTCTCAAGAATATCTCCAATTGTATTTTGAAAATTACTCTGGAATTTGATTTCAGCAGACTTTCAGGTAATGCATTCTAGATTTTAACCATGTTCTGTGTGAAAACAATTGCTCTCTCCTTTTGTCAATTGTTTTAAATCTATGGTCTCAGGAAGACCACTCATTATTTGGAATATGTCTTTGAAACCTCCCTGTTAACCTTCTCTGCTCTAAGGAGAACAATCCCAGTTTCTCTAATTCCTCCATACAACTGACCTCCTGCATCTCTGGTATCATCCTGGTAAACCTCTGCACAGACAGTCCTCACCTTTACGACTTTTGAGTTATGATGAACGGCGCTTATAACATTTATAAATTGACACCCTGTTTCATATTTACAACGCCAGTTTTGACTTTATGATGCTATGTCAGTGAACAAGTTCAAACATTCCTATGTGCCCATCTCCCTGGCTCAAGATGCTCAGTTGCTGTTCCAAGACATTTTTACTTGGAGAATCTGTGTCTTTAAAAACTTTTTCTTAAAATTTGTATTTTATAATATTCTTTTATAATGATTGAGTACAAAATTCTGAGTTATTTTGGTGTAAATAGCATATCAGGCCTTGGTTCAGGAACAAATCCCCGATTTATAATATTGGCTGGAATTCTCCAGCTGTTCATGCCCTGTTGCCGCTGCCAGCAAGAACGGAGAACTTAGCGCTCTGCCAAATCTCAATTCACTGCAGCAGTCTGGAGAACCTTAGACCTGGGCAAGGTCAGAGAATCCGATCCATTGTTTCTTTTGGGAAAATCAGTTCCGATTTATGACATTTTGACTTAAGATGCAGTTTGCAGGAACCACGTGTGCCGCAAGTCCAGGGATTGCCTGAACGCATGACATGATTTGCCTTTAAGAATACTGTGTTGCCAGTTCCTTCTTAAATCATGCTTTTCCAAGTGAAAATTAATTGTGTCACAACAATGGTCTCTAGTTGTTTTCCCAACACTGCTGTTCAGCCTATTGGCCTTTCGTTACTAAATTATCCCTCAGGTCATTTTTAGAACAGGAGTGTAGCATTTGCAATTCTCCAGTCCTTTGGCACCACTCTCAAATCCAAGGAGGATTGAAAGATTGTGGTCAGAGCTATTTCTATCTCCACCCTACCTTCTCTTGGCAACCTAGAATGCATGCCAGCTAGGTCTGGTGATTTGTTAACTCTGGGGCATTTAGTGCTTCCCTTCTTTTTCAGTTACCACAGAGTTTAAATTTCAGTCAAGCAGCGTGTACTTGGTTTGTTGTATCTGTATCTACTAGATCAACTTTCTAAAAGTACTTTTACTTTTAGTGCAGAATGTCAACTACTGATGAGAATAATTTAAAGAGTTTTACAAAATTAGCCCTCTGCCCAGCAGGTCAATCCAAGTTTTGGGCAGAGGGCGCTCGCGGACTATTTATCTGAGGTGGCAACGCTTGATTATGCCGTCGGCTGACATCCGCTTATGTGCACACACCAGGAGAGTATACCCAACAGTTCAACTATCCCAACTGATTTTATTTTCCCCTCTGTCCACCTTCTATAACCCAATCTCATCTCCCCAGCCCCATTTATGTACAACTTTTCCCCTTCCATCAACAAGTCCTATCTTCCATTGTTGATCCACCCTATTTATTACCTCTGTTCCGTCTTCTGGTAACCTCAGTCCGTTTTCTTTTACCCTGCCATTTTTGTTATCAGTGTCTAAATTCTTGGGAGGAAAAATATTAGGAAGAGGAAATTGTATATGGAAATATTTCTTGAGGCTGTAACACATCTTCATAGAATAGAATACGGTGAATATCCATACAGTGCAGAAGGAGGCCATTAGGCCCATCAAACCTGCACCAACAACAATCCCAGTCAGGCCCTATCCCCATAATCCCACGTATTTACCCTGCTAATCCCCTGACTCTGTAAAAAGTCTGACAACACCAGGTTTTAGTCCAACCAATTTATTTGATAGTAAACTCACTAGCTTTCGAGGGGTTTCCCTCTTCTTCAGGTGAATGGAGAGTTCTGGCCTCAGACAGAGCATATAAAGCACAGACAATTCCCTGACTCTAAGGGGAATTTAGCATGGTCAATCAACCTAACCCGCACATCTTTGGACTGTGGGAGGAAACCGGAGCATCTGGGGAAAACCCACACAGACACAGGGAGAATGTGCAAACTCCACACAGACAGTGACCTGAGACTGGAATTGAACCCTTGTCCCTGGTGCTGTGAGGCAGCAGTGTAACATTCCTTAACCTGCCATAATTTTCTCTTGCCTGTTGTGGCATCTTTGAATCCCTTGATGAATCCCGTATGATACACTCCTAGTTGTCAATCATCTTAATGCCATCCTATTACAGGACCTGAAAAGGCAACATTCTGATTGAATTAATGTCAACACTTAATTCAGGACATCTGAACCTAAGTGAGGATTTTTTTTTACAAGGGACTTTAATATTTTACAGGTATCAACCTATCACCCAGCACACAGCAATGTGGAGTTCCTACAAGTATTAGAACATGGGCAGACATTTTAAAAAGCTGCAGTTGATCAAACAGAAGCTGATACTTTGAATGAATAATCATGATCTTTACTGGGGAATTGAGGACAGCAGCCTAATTGAGATGCAGCCTCATTCTTCTCATCATCTTGCCTGTCTGCAATTTGCTGGTACAGTAGGTTCCATTATTAATTCTAGAAGTCAATGGAATAGCAGTGGGTTAAATACACCCAGACAGGAATCCAGAACTTCTCACAAAAACACACAAAAAATGTGCTGTTAGAATAATAATCGGTAATATAATTATCACACTTGCGTAGGATGTTAGAAAATGTCAATGCATGTCATGCATAATAAGGAAAATTGTCACAGACCCTGGCAGCTGCATTGGAAGAAGTGTAGAGGCCTGTTTGAGTATTTTGCTTCAGAATAAATAGTGGGCGAAGTTCTCTGGCCTCCTCTATGTGCTTGTCTCGGCAGCAGGGTGTGACGTGCTGTTTGCTGGCAGCAGGATCTTCTGGTCCCACCACTGTCAATGGGAATTCCCACTGAAGCCACCCCATGGGGTAACCTGCAGCAGATGGTGCGCCACCAGCGAGACCAGAGAACCCCAGCAGTGTGAATGGCCACAGAATTCTGGCCAATGTGTTTTTGTTTTTAAAATCTCAACTTTAGAAATGTTCTCCAGTTTCAGTACAAATATAGACGCACACAAATTTAGCTTTCACTCTTACAATATTGTTGCCGTATCTTTCCCATACTCTCCTTGGCAATGCAGTGCAAGAGCCAACACACTCCTGCGTGTTGTATCCTGATCGCACTCTAAGCTAATAGGCTAATAACATGCACAGTCCAGTTTGACACATGACAAATGGCAAATTTGAATTGGCTCAGTTGGTAGAAAGTTGTGGATTCAAATCCTAATTGAGGACTTGCCTATTTATCTGCTCCAGCAGCTCAGGTGAAAGTTAAAACTCTTGTGGCACTATTTCAGCTTAAATAGGGAGTTTGCTTGATGTCCCAGCCAAGATTCCTTTTTCAACCAGCACCACCAAAAGCAGATTAGCTGGTCATTTGTCACATTGGCTCTTTCTATATTCTTGCTGCGCGCAAAATGAATGCTGTGTGCTTTCGAGAGATGTGCCAAGCTTAGGGCTTTATATGAATGCAAATCTTTCTATTTTTGGGCAAGGTCCTCGAAAACAGTTGGTACCCACCGAAATGGACAATGTCAAAGAGGGAATGGGAGGAGAGAAAACTGCCGTTAAAACAAAAGGAGGAAAAAAGGTTTGAGAAAGATGTTGATTTTGGTTAACTAATGCAAACATCAAATACAGAGCTATGGTGAAGTGCTAAATTTTGCTTCATACCAAGAATGTTGCTTCTTGGGCATAAAAACAAGATGACCTAATTCCCAGGTCATTTAATGCAAAGTGAACTGGAATTGAACAGGCAAACACTAAGGACGTGGTCAGCAGGTGACCTGGAAAGCTAAAACCACATGAATAAAATGGGAATTCGGTGCTTCTTGTAATACTTAAACTGCAGTGGCACTTGACACTGCTCACAATTTCTAGCAGTCACCCTACCTCCAGTAACGCTTCATCAAACATTCATGGTGAGGGTGGAAGAGGGAGGGAGTAGGTTCCTTCATGCGTTCGCTGAAAAACATCCAGAAAATTAATCCTGAATGCTATCATTGGGTGTTTTTTTCTAGATGGGGCCGAAGGGCCTGTTTCCCGTGCTGGGATGTTCTTTGTTCTTTAAATCACAGGCTTTAAACAATCTAGCTCATGTCTAGGATTCCCCAGGACGTGAAGCTCAAATCTTGCGACGTTAGGACATTTGGAAATCTTGTGAAGTTTTGGAGCTTAAAATGAACCAAGCATATTCACGATTTGGGTGTGCCAGTTTCTGCAGCATGCAATCTGTGTTTTGTTCTTCTATTTGTTTCCTGTCTCTATGCTACAACATGCCTTGACCTCTGATTCTTAATTTGCCTCCTTGTTTCCTCCACTCCTGTCTCCAACCTCAAGAGGATGGCAAGCTAACCATAAGCTTTCTTTCATGGCTAGATCCCAAATTTCGTATTTTCACAACTGGCTTGGGCTGGTATATGTTGTTCAATGGCTGCTTCCTCTTCCTCCTACTCCATAGCCGATGCCTCCTGCTACCAACTAAGCCTGCCAATATTGATGCCTTTCACAGTCCAACCTGCAGTCAAAGCCCACCCTATCGTTGTTCAGATTCGTCCACAATCAGTGCTCTCCAAGGCCATGGCAGAAGCACGAATGAGAGTAGAGTAATCATCCTTCCCAATACATAGCACTGCTTAACTTGCAGTCTGCTGAATACATATTTTGAAAGGGTATGTGGTGTGAATTTTATCATAAATAAGCAGGGAATTTGTTCAAATTAAGAGAGAAATCTAAGCTTCAAAAAAAATTCAGAGAAGCTTGATATATAAAAAGCCAATGACGCGGCAAAGATGAGACTTTTTTGTCTCTTTCCTGAAACATTAAATCATTCAAAATATCTGATTTTTTATCTTTTAAAATTCATTTTTTGGGGTATTAAAATTATGTTGGTTTGCTGAATGCTGCAATCTCTTCTGGTCTGGATGTGAAGTACTGACCATTTTAATTTTATCAAAGGTTATTAAAAGCTCTTGTTAAGACATATATGGGGCCATCGAGCTCACCCTTTCATTTAAGCTTACAATCTGATCACAGCTCTAACGACGGGTCATCCAGACTCAAAATGCTGGCTCGATTCTCTCTCCTCAGATGCTGTCAGACCTGCTGAGATTGTCCAGCATTTTCTGTATCTGAATCCGATCACAGTATCTAACTTGAATGACTTGAGTTGTTGCTTCCACTAAATGACTTAGAAACCATTCCAGGTGCTTCTCATTCATGCTTTTAAAGCACTTCCTGTCCCGAACATGCCTTTTATCAATTGGTACAGATCTCCCAACATCCTGCAGTCATACATTAACCTGAAACAGCACTCAGATTAACCTTTTTTTATTCCACTGACCTTTCCATTCCATTTAGTATTTCACTTCACATTTCATAAAATATTTATTTCAAAATGCATCAAATACAGTCAGAAATCAACGTATTGTTAGAGGACGTATGTGACCCAGACACTTACTGACAAGGTCCATCATATAGGTTTGCTTCAGTCCCTTGAGGCAATGTAGATGTGATGGAGCACAAAAGGTTTGGGTGTGGGCTTGGTAATCCCAGTGGATTGAAAGTCTAAAGTAAAGAATAAGGTCCACTGACTGTGGGTTATTAAGGATACCTGGAGGCAACAGTTCAGTTTTCTGGTCAGGTTGAATGACCACAGACTGCTTATGGTGTCAGGAAGCAGTGACATTAGTTTCTGCTAACAAAGCTGATCATGCAGAGTATCTTGACCTTGTCTAGGCCCCAAAGTTAATGCCCTCATTGATTTACAGAGGTTAACAAGGAATGATTAGCACTGGAGTCATTATGTATTCTTTCTATACTGTTCTATGGTTAACATAAGCCACAAAAGTTTAAATAGATACATTTTTTTTAAATCAAGAGGAACTTGATTTTAAAAAGAAACTCCAACAGCAATTAAAACTGTCCACTTTAAAATCAAAATGTTTGATGACTATTGATCTCTTGCAGTGATTTCTGGGCGTAAATGACAGATGCAATTACAGAACTATTCTAGAGGCACTCTATTAGCACAAAACTAGTTTTTAAAACAAAATTATCAACTGGAATACTCCGATCTCACCTGCGGCTGGGATTTTCCAGTCCCGCTGCAGTAAATGGAGTTTTGGCTGAGTGCCATATTCTTTGTTCTTGCTGGTAGTGGTGGTGGGGCAATTCTGAACATCATCTTGGGTATCCTAAAAATACTGCATTTGAAGTACTGCTTCACTAAGTCCCAAGTACATTTTATTTCGATGTTCTAGTGATATCCCAGAGAGATTTCTGAGGAACATTCCAGAGGATATTGTAGGTCTGTTTAGCAGACTGATCCTGAACTGTATTATAAGCAGTTTAGTCCCCTGCCATGCTTCCGCTTCAAAGAAAAGGCAGTTGCCAGATCCTACCTGAAACATCAACTTCTCATTCTCTATCAGATGTGAATCTTCGCTCAGTTGTTGGCGGTTTGCCTCTCAATCAGAAGGTTGTGATTTTAATTCCAGTACTTGAACAAATAATCTAAGCCTGTGTCTTCAGTTCAGTCGTGAGGGAGTGCTGCACCTTCAAGCTCCTTGTCTGCCCACTGGGCTAAATGTAAAAGATGTCCTGGCTCTATTTGGAAAAGAAGTGGGGGATTACCCTGGCTATCCATTTCTCCTTCAACCAACACCACAAAACCTTTGTATCTTATTGCTATTCTTGGAATCTTTCTGTGCGCAAAATAGCTTTGCATAATATCAATCATTGTGCTTCAAAGTAGTTCATTGTATGTGAGACAGAGACATTTCTTAGTCATATGATGAAGCATTTTATAAATGCAAGTTTTTCTTCTTTTTTCTTAGATGCTGACAGACCTGCTGTGCATTTCCAGCATTTTCTATTTTTACTTCAGTTGACTCAGTGGGTTAATGCATCGTGTGGTTCGTTGCTGACTCATTCAGATCAAAAAGGTCCACAGGTTCCATCCTTCACCTGTGTTAACAGATGAACACAGATGAAGTTCAGTTGGATTTTGACTATGACAGAGGTGGTGGCATTGCAGTTGGCCTCTGTCCCTGGAAGGCACATGACTACTGTTCGTGATCGAATGGCCATTTGGGACAAGGTACTGGAAAGTGGTCGGTGCCCATGGAACAGTTCCAATGTGAGTCAGTGCCTTCAGGAGGAGGAGAAAGAAATAAAAACTGGGAGGAAAAACAGTTCCAGGCAACAGTTCCTGGATTTGGAAGAGTAGGAGCAGGAAATCAGGCAAGGTTCCTGCTCCTGATTACCATGTGGTGATCAATACTCCATAATGTCTGGCCGTAAGGACAGGATTAGACTCATCTGCAATATCAACCATTGTAGAATATTCTACCAGAACTTACTACATTGGATCAAACAAAAAGAATGACTGCTTTGCGAAGGTGCTGGAAGGTGGCCAGGAACAATGGAGTCATACAACAGCATGGGTAATTTCTCTAAGGGCAGAAAATCATGAAAAGAAATGATGGAGACTTATCTGCAACAAATGGAAGTTTACAGCACATAAAGAGGCCATTCTAACCGCAATGTCTGTGCCATCTCTTTATTAAATAATTAAAAACTAATTTCACTCCCCCACTGCCTCCCCATAGCCCTGTACCTTCTTGTTCAAATACTTATCCATTTTTCTTTTTATTGATGCATTGGTCTCTGTCCAAACCACTGCATGTTCCAATGAATCTCAAAATACCTTTCTACTGCTGTTCCTGTTGGACTGTCATTTTAACGGTACAAAATTTGGAAGTATTGTAAACTATGAGGAGGAAAGTATAACATTTCAAAAGGATATATATAAGAGCTGTTGGAATGGACGGAAATGTGGCAGACAATGTTCGATGTGGAGAAATGTGAGCTAATACATTTTGGTAGGAAAAACATAGGGTGGAGTATAGAATGAAGGGTACAAATCTCACACAGGTGCAGGAGCAAAGGGACCTAGGTGTATATGTGCATAGATCATTGAAGGTGGCAGGACAGATTGAGAGTGGTTAATGAAACATACAGTATCCTAGGCTTTATTAACAGGAGCTTAGAGTACAAGAGCAAGGAGGTTATGTTGAACTTGTATAATGATGTGGAGATGCCGGCGTTGGACTGGGGTAAACACAATAAGAAGTCTCACAATACCAGGTTAAAGTCCAAAAGGTTCATTTGGTAGCAAACGCCACTAGCTTTCGAGGCTCTGCCCCTTCGTCAGGTGAGTGGGGAGTTCTGATCACAAACAGGACATATAAAGGCACACACTAAGTTTACAGAATATTGATTAGAATGCGAGGCTTTACAGCTAATCAAGTCTTAAAGGTGCAGACAATGTGAGTGGAGATAACATTAAGCACAGGTTAAAGAGATGTGTATTGTCTCCAGACAGTACAGTAAGTGAGATTTTGCAAGCCCAGGCAAGTCATGGGGGTTACAAATAGTGTGACATGAACCCAAGATCCTGGTTGAGACCATCCTCGTGTGTGGAACTTGGCAATCAGTCTCTGCTCAGTGACTCTGCGCTGTCATGTGTCATGAAGGCCGCCTTGGAGGACGCTTCCCCGAAGATCAGAGGCCGAATGCCCGTGACCACTAAAGTGTTCGCCAACAGGAAGAGAACAGTCTTGCCTGGTGATTGTCGGACTATGTTCATTCATCCATTGTCGTAGTGTCTGCATGGTCTCCCTGATGTACCATGCCCCAGGACATCCTTTCCTGCAGTGTATCAGGTAGACAACGTTGGCCAAGTTGCAAGAGGATGTCCCATGTACCTGGTGGACGGTGTTCTCACGTGAGATGATGGCATCCATGTTGATGATCTGGCATGTCTTGCAGAGGTTGCTGTGACAAGGTTGTGTAGTGTCCTGGTCACCTGAAGGCTGGGTAGTTTGCTGCGGACAATAGTCTGTTTGAGGTTGTGCAGTTATTTGAAGGCAAGAAGCGGGGGTGTGGGGATGGCCTTGGCGAGATGTTCGTCTTCATCAATGACATGTTGACGACTCCAGAGAAGATGTCGTAGCTTCTCCGCTCCGGGGAAGTACTGGACGACGAAGGGTACTCTGTCCACCATGTCCCGCGTTTCTCTTCTGAGGAGGTCGGTGTGGTTTTTCGCTGTGGCGCATGGGAACTTTCGATTGATGAGTCGAGCGCCATATCTTGTTCTTATGAGGGCATCTTTCAGTGTCTGGAGGTGTCTGTTGCGATCCTCCTCATCTGAGCAGATCCTGTGTATACGGAAGGCTTGTCCTTAGGGGATGGCTTCTTTAACGTGTTTAAGGTGGAAGCTGGAGAAGTGGAGCATCGTGAGGTTATCTGTGGGCTTGCGGTACAGTGAGGTGCTGAAGTGACTGTCCTTAATGGAGATGCGTGTGTCCAAGAATGCAACTGATTCTGGAGAGTAGTTCATGGTGAGTCTGATGGTGGGATGGAACTTGTTGATATCATCATATAGTTGTTTCAGTGATTGTTCACCATGAGTTCAAAGGAAGAAAATGTTATCGATGTATCTGAAAGATGCCCTTATAAGAACAGGATATGGTGCTTGACTCATCGATTGACAGTTCTGATGCACCACAGCGAAAAACTGCACTGACCTCCTCAGAAGACAAACATGGGACATGGTGGACAGAGTACCCTTCATCGTCCAGTACTTCCCCGGAGCGGAGAAGCTATGACATCTTCTCCGGAGTCTTCAACATGTCATTGATGAAGACGAACATCTCGCCAGGGCCATCCCCACAGCCCCACTTCTTGCCTTCAAATAACTGCACAACCTCAAACAGACTATTGTCCACAGCAAACTACCCAGCCTTCAGGAGAACAGTGACCACAACACCACACAACCCTGCCACAGCAACCTCTGCAAGACATGCCGGATCATCGACACGGATGCCATCATCTCACGTGAGAACACCAGCCACCAGGTACACGGTACATACTCTTGCAACTCGGCCAACGTTGTCTACCTGATACGCTGCGGGAAAGGATGTCCCAAGGCATGGTACATTGGGGAGACCATGCAGACGCTACGACAACGGATGAACGAACACCACTCGACTATCACCAGGCAAGACTGTTCTCTTCCTGTTGGTGAACACTTCAGCGGGTCATGGGCATTCGGCCTCTGATCTTCGGGTAAGCGTTCTCCAGTGCGGCCTTCGCGACACACGACAGCGCAGCGTTGCTGAACAGAGACTGATAGCCAAGTTCCACCCATATGAGGATGGCCTCAATCGGGATCTTGGGTTCATGTCACACTATTTGTAACCCCCATGACTTGCCTGGGCTTGCAACATCTCATCTACTGTCCTGTCTGGAGACAATACACATCTCCTTAACCAATGCCTAATGCTATCTCCACTCACAATATCTGCACCTTTAAGACTTGATTAGCTGTAAAGACTCACTTTCTAATCAGTATTCTGTAAACTGAGTGTGTGTCTTTATATGTCCTGTTTGTGATCCAAACTCCCCACTCATCTGACGAAGGGGCAGAGCCCCGAAAGCTAGTGGCTTTTACTACCAATTGAATCTGTTGGACTTTAACCTGATGTTGTAAGACTTCTTACAGAACTACTTGTATAAGACAGTAGTTAGACCTCAGCTGGAGTTCTGGGCATTGATTTTAGGAAGGATGTGAAAGCATTGGAGAGAGTGCAGAAGTGGTTTCTGAGAATGGTTCCAGGGATAAGAAACTTCAGGTATGATAGATTGGAGAAGTTGGGACTTTTTCTTTGGAGAAAAGAAGACTGAGAGGAGACGTGAACGAAGCATTCAAAAATGATGAGGGGTCTGGACACAATAGTCAGGGGAAACTGTTCCCACTCATGAAAGGATTGAGAACAAGAGGCACAGATTTAAAATAATTGATAAAAGCAAAAACGACCTGAGGGAAAAAAGCATTTTCATGCGGCGAGTGGCTGGGGTCTAGAATGCATTGACAGAGTGTGGCAGAGGCAGGTTCAATCAACACATTGAAGAGGGCGTTAGATTATTATTTGAAAAGAAGCAATCTGCAGGATTCCAATGAAAAGGCAGGAGAATGGCACCCAGTGAAATGTTCATTTGAAGAGTCGGTGCAGAATGGGCTGAATGGCCTTCTTCTGAGCCATAACAATTCTGTGATCCTCAATGTCTAAATAATAATTTTAAATTAATGGCCCCTCATCATTGATGCAGGGACAAATATTTTACGGTCGATGTGGTGAATCTTATGAGATGAGCAAATTAATCCATATGTTTCCGACACAACTAGATTTGTAATTGAAAAGAAGTAACAATTTAAAACAATTCTGATTTGGAAAACGCTGATATTCTAATTAATGTCAACCAAGAATGCACTTTTTTCAAAGCAAAATCTGTTTGTATGAATGAAGAAGTTGTTCATCAGTATCTCTCACCATAAAAGAAAAGCAATTTGTATTGGTGACATTGGAAGGAATGGGTTAAGCAACTTTATGTTTAAAATTAGCAATTAACACCTCATTTGTAACTAGTTGAGGGTAATTGAGCACACCGGACAGATAATTGAGGTTAATTAATTGCAAAGCTTGAGGCTATGTGGAGTTACGTTTTAATCTTAAATCCACGTATGCAGGGAACAATAGGAAGAATTCAGCAAATGCAGTAACACGGTGCAAATGCTCTAAAACAATCTAGAAGGATAGAATATGTGAATGTGCTCACAATCTCTCAAATCATGGTCAGATGTCCCCATGCAGAGAGTTGGGGAAAAAATCAGAAGGTGAAGCCAAGCGGGACTGCACTCCTGTATTTTCAGGATTCTGTGTTGATTCAGGAGCAGAGTACCACTGGAGTAAGATGGAAGGAAACATTTTCACCGTCCTGTTGATTGAAGAGTTGATGTGTTGTGGCAACACCTGAGAAATGGGAGGAAATAATCTTTAAAAATGCCACATTTTGGTGCATCCTGCTGTGTTATGTAGACTAGGAAAGCTTCCGGGTTGAGTTAGCTGAAGCATCAGAGAATCTTCAACTTATTACAATGTCTCCAACTTATTGCAGTGCCTCTGGCCCAAAACTGGTCATCAGCAGAAGTTTCTGTTTCTCATTCCTCTAGTTCCACTAGAAAGTACATGTATAGACACCGGGCCTGATTTTGCTCCTTTTATTAAAAAAGAAGCTTGTCTTTTCCTCAAGTTACTAAGCTGCTCAAGGAACTGTGGAGATGTGCAGCTTTCGAATGCATCTCCATTTGCACCAATGACTAGCTTTGCAGTGCGCAATTTTTGATGAAATGCCTGAACGCCAACAGGGATGATAAAGTCAATTTAACGATGAGGCTTGACAAGTGCTGGTAAGCTCAGTCATGGAAAGATGCAAGCACATTACTGATGGGAGAGGCCAGCTCCTAAACATGCAAAGAAGGCGCCAAGTGTTGCAATACTATCACTGCCAAAGTGAACGTTTTCTCAACAACTGAGGACCTAGCTGAAGGTCTGGAAGAAGCTGCCTGGTTTAAAAGAAAAGCACAAAGGTAAGGCATCAATATTACTGTCAAATAACAGCGCAGAATGTATATGGAACTGAAGGAGAGTAGTTAAATATCTAAACTGTACAGGCTCAGAGAAATGTTAGCATGGATGCTGCGAGTAATGCTTTAAGAACCAAAAATTGTAGTGTTATGCAAATTGCATGAAACATGCCATGTTGGGGGTGGGCAGAGAGACTATGTATTGCAGGAAGGAACTTCCATAGGCCAAATTATCCTGACTCAATCCCCACTGCTCTTTTGTTTTAAAGGCAAAACTGGCATTTACCCGAAGGGCATGAATTCGAACAAGTGATGGACCCAGACATTCAGGAACTCACTCCATATGAGGAAGCTATGGTTGATTTATTCGGGAGGGAGAGTTGGGACTGTGGAGATTGGAGGGGAGCGCAGAACTGCTGGTATGTACTGTATTAATCATACTCTGTGATTGCACCATGTGTTACATCAACGTGTACATCAGCACTAATTCTGCACAAGTGCATAATAGTGCATGCAATGGCAAAATAGTACGCAACTGGATCTGTGCATACAGCTCTGTCCACAGAACACATGGATAACCAACTGCACCAGAAGAGCACTACAAGCATAAGCATTGTCGTCACCCCCAACTGAAATGGATATCAGCACAAGTATACCAACTGCAGGAGGCGTAGGCAATGATACTGGTCAGCAAGCAAAAGGGACTGGTGAAGGATGGATAGCAGAGGTTGAGGAGCCAGCTGGCACAGGATGCAGGATTAACATACTTTGTGCCCCTATGGAGTTGTATGGGATGCAGACCTTTAGTAGGCCTGACTTCAAACAGCAGAGCCTTGCATTGTGGACTAACTTGTTTCCTCACACACTACATTGGAAGATGGTTTGGGTTGTGTGGAACATCCAACACCCCCTTCCCCCAGATAGATGGCACCATGTTCCATGTATGTCGTGGAGCATGTTGTATACACTGCAGTCCGACATTGGATAACGGCAAAACCAATGGTGTTTGCAGGATTGACATCTGGTCATGAAATCTCCCATTCCCACTACGGAGGCTTTATAGCCCAAATTCCCAAGGTGCAGTCGTAACTAACTTCCACTTTCAAAGTGAATAGATCAAAGTGACCATAACAAAAAATTCTAAGACTTTCATAGATGCTCAATGTTCTACACTCACAGAGATCAGTGGGCATCGTGAGAAGATGCACTCCACCAGTGATATTTGTGGAGTAGCACACAGGAATTGATTGGAACTCATATTGGTGGCAGTTGTGTGCTATTGTGTAACCATGGGCATAATCTCTGACAGTGACTATGGCAAGACCCTTGGCATTTCTGCAGGGCGTTAGTCACAGATACAGTTAGCGAACTTTCTATATGCTCTTCACTCACTAGTTGGCTACATAGCCACTCACCAATTCAAATCCATCAACTGTGGGAGCACTTGGCAGTAAGGTGCATTGACAAGTCGCAGGGAGATGCTCATGACACACAAACGGCAAATACACTACTACTGCACAACTTGAATAAAATTCCTTCACTATCAGCAAGTTGCAGTCTCATTATTTAATTATGCATTTTTTTAAAAAAGCTGAAAACTAGAACAAAAATAGCTGACAGGGTTTGTGATATTGGAGGTGTCTTTTGACGTAACCAGTGGTGGTGCATTGCAGATAGTTATCTGTTCTTCAGGTCTTCCTGGGCTAGGTGGTCCATTCTGTTACAGCCTCTCTGGTCAATGAGCTTGGTCAGGATTGGGTAGATAACTGTCGTGTACTACACTTGATGACCAAGGGTCACCTTTTGAGTTGTGCCCCTCCTCTGCACTGTTGACCTACCCTTTCCTCCTCTATTGTAACGGGGCTGGCACACCTATGATCTTGGGCAGAAAGGTGCATTGTTCAATTCTGCCACTGCTGTGTTTTTTTCAACTATTGCTCTTTTATTAAGTTCTCTGAAGCCACGTCTAACGTGAAGTGAAATATTACTTTTCAATTTCACCCTGAAGCTGCAGAATGGTGCACAAGTTTATTATAAATCTTTAACAAGGCTTTGCCAATCAAAAAATGAGGCTCCCCTCCCTACCCACCTTTCAACAATCTTTTTGAATATTTTTGAGCAGGGAGGAACACACATAGATATCATCTACATTGTCACTAAAATTAGTAAGCACAGAAATGTTTCTTCCTGAGTGATGGAATCAGATTTAGTTCTGTCCCCTAAGGTCAAAACCTGCTGCCACTCCCTGTCCGAGCTCATATAAAGAACATCCACCTGAGCCTGAGGAACTGGGAGGTGCCTGTGGAACTATCAGGAGAAAATTAACTTTAAAATGTTTTCCTGTTGGTAAACATGCTGTTCGTTGTGATACTGAATCATGCAAACCAGGAAAGTCTCATTCTTTTATGTCTGGACTGTGAATTGTTTGAACCATTTGTGCAAGGCTACTGCAATTGACTTCTGCATTCCTGGGCTAAGGAGTCGGGGGGTTGTAGGACAGAAATTCAATCCTGGTTTTTGCTGCTCATCACTGTCTGCTGACTCCTGCCAGGACAAGCATATGAGTGGGTATTGGGCAAGGAGAAATTGGTCTTGGCACGAATACCAAGTCAAAGAACCTGATGGCATTCCCTCCGTGTCTAGAATAATGACTAAAGAGTGGTCACTTGGCTGAAGTTTGGGTCCCAGTACCCGAACAGAAATCGTGGCTAGAATTTTCTGGCCCCTCCTGCCGGTGGGATCTTCCAGTCCTACCAAATCAATGGACATTCAAATGGCTCGCCTCATCCTCTGTGGGGGAATTCCAGCCAGTGCTTCTGTTCGGAGAGGAAAGGAGATGCTGAGAGAATGAGTAAAGTGGATTATGAATTTGCAATGAAATATAATGAATAACTGGAATCAGTTTCACATCACTCTCGTTTTTTTCAACAGGTTAAAAAAGCTAGGGGCTTCGTTTTCTTCAGCCTGGAAGTAGCAGCCCTTGAGGCTTCTTTGGATTTTTTTAAATTCAGATTTTTAAACAAACTAACAAAGTCAGGCACACCTGGCATTCTGCCACTTTAATCCGATGAATGTTTCCGTCTCCTGTTGCACCTTTTGAAACTTGCACACCTGGCTGTGAGTGTGACTAGCTTGCCTATTAAGTTCCGTTTCATCGTGCTTAGCCTGAAATGCTTCCAACTGAGGAATTGTGGCATTGGGTGGGTCTTATTCTAAACTAGAGACTGGATTGGTGTATGGGATCTGATGATGGATTGTGATTCTAATACAGTCATGCACCAGGTGTATTATCTAACAGACATTTAGATCGAGTAGACACCGATCCTTATTTGGAGAGGAATATCTCTGTGAAACTTGGCTTTGAAATAGAATGCAACAGGAGAAGCAGTTCCTAATATTTTATATTTGGCAGCTTTTTTTCCTCGATTCACCTGCCAGTTCAGGCCCGGATTTGATCTTGGGCAGTTGCCTTTTCCCAGCATGCTTAAATTGGCAGCACTCTGAGGGTTCAGTCAGAGGGTTGTGTGTTCAGGCCACACTGAGCATTTAATCCAATTCTGGGAGAACACTGAGGGGGTGCTTTACCATCTGAAGGACCACCCTTTGGATGAAATATTGAAAAGAAGCCTTTGCCTATCTATTTAAAAACCCTGAAAAGCAAGCAATTCTCTTCCAAGAAAAGCAAAATACTGAACACTTCTGTAGATGGGTTATATGGACTCAAAATGTTTCTCTCTCCACAGATGCTGCCAGACCTCCTGAGTTTATCCAGCATTTTCTGTTTTAATTCACCTCGTATTCAGGCCAGCATTTCTTCCTCAAAAAGCAGACTAAATGGTCATGTATTTCATTGCTGTTTGTGAGTTCTTGCTGTGCGCAAATTGACTAGCTGCTGCATTTGCAATTGCAACGGCGTCTTTGAAATACTGTGGTAGTTTGAAATGTATGATGATACTGTATAAATTCAAGTCCTAACATCCTTATTTATTAAACTTCCTATCATTTCTTTTCACCTGACAAATATTGAGTGGTGGGAAATGCCAAACTGTGCAACCAAAGGGTCATTCTGTACGTGGTGTAATATTGTAGTGAAAGCTCGTTGGGTTTCTATGGGTGCAGTATTTTAATCTCCCTCGGTGATTTGGTTAATCTGGTCAAGTATTGAGCTATGCAGATGGGAAGATTATGACTTCAATGTCCAGTTCATACTACATTAGCCAACTTTTGCAGGGGAAGCAATTAATGTGTAAAAAATGACCTCTGACCTCTGTTCCTCCTGGCTGAGAAAGTCAGAAGAATTCTTTTTCCCTGTGGCTCTTGCTGGAAGGTGTGCATAAGTGAATGTTGGACAGGTACAAGATTGTGCTTGGCTTTGATAAAACCCCAATTGTGCATCCCACCTCAACCAGTCAATTGAATAGTCTTCCAAGATTCCCTCTTTAGGCTCTTCTGTGGGTAAGGTATTAGTGGGTACCCAGTATTTGTGAATTCACAACCTGATATGAGTTGGCATCTTTAAGTGTTCTGGTAACAACTAGTTGTTTTCTTGACTATTGGGGAAGTGATATGGTGTCTCACTCTCCAACTTACCTAATGTGGATATGGCATTTATCTCCTATCCTCAGTAATAGGAGTTTATATGAGAGAATCAGAACTGCAATCCTGATATAATGTGTTGAATCACCAGTGTGCTGTGGTACTACTAGGTGCTTACATGGCATCTTCAGTCACAGTAAAGAAAAAATATAATCCAAACTTTTGATAGTCTGTGTAAAGGTTAAAGGCTTCCTGATGCAAGTCAGTGTTGGAAGGTGGGCCTCAGTGACCATATCTGTACATATTCAAAATGTTGGAATATCTCGAGCACAGATTTCATATTGAAATCAAAATCCTGATTTACCACCAAATTGCCAAGCAATTGTATTTCTTCCCATTCCCCTCCCCATCCATTTTATCACTATTTTAAATACATTCGGGTTGATAACTGTTTCAATTGCCTCTTTCACAGACAGAAAGGAGTAGAATCCTTTACTAAGAATCATCATTCAAAGTCTGCCCAGCTGATGATAAAATGCTTTTCTGTTACCTGTCTGAGGTTTTAAGGTGATACCACCCACCAGTGACCGGTTTATCCATAAGAACATAAGAAATAAGAACATAAGAAATAGGAGCAGGAGTAGGCCATCTGGCCCTTCGAGCCTGCCCCGCCATTCAATAAGATCATGGCTGATCTGTCGTGGCTCAGTTCCACTTTCCCGCCCTCTCCCCATAACCCTTAATCCCCTCTCTTATCAAAAACCCATCAACCTGCTTCTTAAAAATATTTAGCGAGGCAGCCTCCACCACTTCAACGGGCAGAGAATTCCAGAGATTCACCACCCTTTGAGTGAAGAAGTTCCTCCTCAACTCCGTTCTAAACTGCCCCCCCTTTATCTTGAGGCTGTGCCCCCTAGTCCTACTGTCTTTTTTGAGCGGGAAGAGTCTCTCCACCTCTATCCTATCCATCCCATTCATCATCTTATACGTCTCAATGAGATCTCCCCTCATTCTTCTAAACTCTAACGAGTACAAGCCTAGTTTATTCAGCCTCTCCTCATAGCTCAACCCCCTCAACTCCGGTATCAGCCTAGTAAACCTCCTCTGCACTCCCTCCAAGGCCAAAGTGCGGCGACCAAAACTGCACGCAGTACTCCAGCTGCGGCCTCACCAGTGCCCTGTACAGCTGCAGCAAGACCTTCCTACTTTTATATTCAATCCCCCTCGCTATGAAGGCCAGCATCCCATTTGCCTTCCTGACCACCTGCTGCACCTGCAGGCTGGGTTTTTGCAACTATTGCACAAGGACCCCGAGGTCCCTCTGCACCGTCGCATGCTGCAGTTTTTCGCCATGTAAGTAATAGTCCTTCCTACCATTATTCCTACCAAAGTGGACAACCTCACATTTGCCAACATTAAATTCCATTTGCCAGTTCCTGGTCCATTCGCCCAGCCTATCTAGATCCTTCTGCAGACTCTCCACACCCTCCACGCAATTTGCCGTTCCACCAATCTTGGTGTCATCAGCAAATTTCGACACCATACACTCGGTTCCCTCCTCCAGATCATCTATATAAATGGTAAATAGCTGAGGCCCCAGCACCGACCCCTGGGGCACTCCACTAGTCACCAACCGCCAATCCGAATAGCACCCATTGACCCCCACTCTCTGCCTCCTATTTGACAGCCAATCCTCTATCCACGCTAACACCCTACCCCCAACTCCATGCCCCCTGACCTTCTGTAATAACCTCTTGTGAGGCACCTTATCAAACGCCTTCTGAAAATCAAGAAACACCACATCCACCGGCTCTCCTCTATCCACTGCCCTAGACACATCCTCATAGAACTCCAATAAATTTGTCAGACATGACTTCCCCTTAACGAAACTGTGCTGCGTCTGCTCTATCAAACAATTCTCCTCAAGATGCCTCGCTATTTTCTCCTTGATCACGGATTCTAACATTTTACCTACAACAGACGTTAAACTAAGAACATAAGAACATAAGAAATAGGAGCAGGAGTAGGCCAACTAGCCCTTCGAGCCTGCCCTGCCATTCAATAAGATCATGGCTGATCTGTCATGTCTCAGTTCCACATTCCCGCCCTCTCCCCATAACCCATAATCCCCTCGCTTATCAAAAACCCATCAACCCGCGTCTTAAAAATATTTAGCGAGGCAGCCTCCACCACTTCAACGAGCAGAGAATTCCAGAGATTCACCACCCTTTGAGTGAAGAAGTTCCTCCTCAACTCCGTTTTAAACCGCCCCCCCCCCCCTTTATCTTGAGGCTGTGCCCCCTAGTCCTACTGTCCTTTCTGAGCGGGAAGAGCCTCTCCACCTCTATCCTATCCATCCCATTCATCATCTTATACGTCTCAATGAGATCTCCCCTCATTCTTCTAAACTCTAACAAGTACAAGCCTAGTTTATTCAGCCTCTCCTCATAGTTCAACCCCCTCAACTCCAGCATCAGCCTAGTAAACCTCCTCTGCACTCCCTCCAAGGCCAAAATATCCTTGCGTAAATACGGCGACCAAAACTGCACACAGTACTCCAGTTGCGGCCTCACCAATGCCCTATACAGCCGCAGCAAGACCTCCCTACTTTTATATTCAATCCCCCTCGCTATGAAGGCCAGCATCCCATTCGCCTTCCTGACCACCTGCTGCACCTGCAGGCTGGGTTTTTGCAACTCATGCACAAGGACCCCGAGGTCCCTCTGCACCGTCGCCTGCTGCAGTTTTTCGCCCCGTAAGTAATAATCCTTCCTACCATTATTTCTACCAAAGTGGACCACCTCGCACTTGCCAACGTTAAATTCCATTTGCCATTTCCTGGCCCATTCGCCCAGCCTATCTAGATCCTTCTGTAGACTCTCCACACCCTCCACGCAATTTGCCGTTCCACCAATCTTGGTGTCATCAGCAAATTTCGACACCATACACTCGGTTCCCTCCTCCAGATCATCTATATAAATGGTAAATAGCTGACCGGCCTATAATTCCCTGCCTTTTGCCTGCCACCCTTCTTAAACAACGGCGTAACATTCGCCGTTTTCCAATCTTCTGGCACTTCCCCGGAATCCAGCGACGTTTGGAAAATAATCACCAAGGCATCCACTGTCACCTCCGCCATGTCTTTCAGAACCCTTGGATGCATTCCATCCGGTCCTGGGGACTTGTCCACAATCAGTCCCTCCAGTCTGTCGAGCACTGCCTCTCTAGTAACAATAATGTCATTCAGGCCCTCCACTCCTACCATCTTTCCATCGCTAACACCCGGCAAATTATTCACGTCCTCCTCCGTGAAGACCGAAACAAAAAAGTTATTCAAGGCCTCAGCCATTTCCCCATCCCCTACCACTAAGTCCCCCCTCTCATCCTCTAAGGGTCCAACGTTCACCCTAGCCAGCCTCTTCCTTTTTATATATTTATAAAAACTCTTGCTATCCTTTTTTATATTAAGTGCTAGCCCAGCTTCATAGTTTCTCCTACCCTTCTTTATCAACTTCTTTGTCATTCTTTGTTGACATTTAAACCTCTCCCAATCCTCTTCTCGCCCACTACTCTTAGCTACTCTAAACGCATCCGCTTTTAATTTAACACTTTCCTTTACCTCCTTTGTTATCCACGTCTGATTATCTCTCCTCCTACGATCCTTTTTAACCATCGGAATAAATTTCTGCTGAGCACCAAGAAAGATCTCCTTAAAGATCCTCCACTGTTCCTCAGCAGACCTACCTTCCAACGCGCTCCCTCAATCAACATTCGCCAATTCCTCTCTCATCCTACTGTACTCCCCATATGACTAGAATTAAAATACCTCATTTTGAGGACATTCAGAGTGGGAGAGTTCAACCTAATTGTGCGTTTTAGAATGGGCACTTGACAATCTGGCTATTACCATATTGAATGTAGCTTTCTGCCTCTCGTCTGAAACATAGTGTGCAAAGTATTATTTAGGCCCATACAGCATTGTTGTCATCCACGTGACTTTTTTTCCTTTAGATATTTTTATAGCTCTCTTCCCTTGCCATTTCTTTCTTCAAAGGCAAACATTCATTCTGAAATATGGTTCCACAGTTGCCAAATAAGCCCATCCAAGTGGCAACAGGCCATATTGGGCTGAAATGGTGAGTGTTAGAGGGTGTTTCAATTCAGGGTGCCACTGCTGCCCAAATCTGCCTTCACCCAATATCCTCCCCTCATCCAGCTGACATTACAAAGGAGACCAATTACAGTGTCTCTGTTGTCATTAGCTGACATTAACTAACTGCACAAACCAAGGATTGAATATGTGAATTTACAGCAACAAGTTTTCTAGTGCCTTTTAATGCAATAAAACATTCCAAGGCACTTCACAGGGGCATTCCAAATTAAAATGTGACACTGAGCCATGCAATGAGATATTAGGTTAGATGACCAAATGTTTAGTCAAAGAGGTAGGCTTAAGGGAATTCCTCAAAGGAGGAAAGCGAGGTAGGAATTGCAGATCTTCGGGCCTAGATGGCTGAAGGCACGACTGCCAATGATGATGTGATGAAAATTGGGAATTGGCCAGGTGATGGTGGGATTTGAAAATAAGTATGAGCATTTTAAAATTGAGGCCTTGCTTAACCAGGAGCCAATGTAGGAAGAGCAGCCATGGGGCTCATGGGTGAATGGGACTTGCTATGAGATCGGACACTGGCCACAGGCTTTTGAATGGCCTCAAGTTTAAGGAGGGTGAAAGATGGGAGGCCAACCAGGAGTGCATTGGAGTGGTCAAGTCTAGAGATAACAAAGACACGGATCAGGGTTTCAGCAGCAAAAGAGATGAGGCAGGTGTGGAGTGATGGTGCAGATGCCTATTTCCAAACTAGGAAAACAATCTGGGACCATTTATTGCAAAGTTTCGTCTCGAACAATGACCTGTTGCTTTGTCTGAGTACTGAAGTTTGAAAGTAACTCATCTAGTCCGAGACTCTACCACCTTGTTTTGCAATCCATGCCAATAATAACAAGTATACTTTATTTCTGTTGAATTTCAGCGCTGTAAGGATAAAGTGAATTCACTTGCAATCTCTGTGATGAACCAGTGGCCAGGGGTGAAGCTCCGAGTGACTGAGGGCTGGGATGAAGATGGGCACCATTCAAAGGAATCCTTACATTACGAAGGTCGAGCAGTAGACATCACCACATCTGACAGGGATCGCACAAAATATGGCATGCTGGCTCGCTTAGCTGTGGAGGCTGGATTTGACTGGGTTTATTATGAGTCAAAAGCTCACATTCACTGTTCAGTGAAATCAGGTAAGAGTAAGAGGTTCCTCTGGGCTTACAAAAGCAATATGATGTGGAATACTTTAGAGTGCTTTTTATATAAGTTGGTGGAGTCAAATCCACAGCTATAGCCAATATTTTGTCAAAGAATAATTAAGCCATTGGGCACTCCTCTCCTGCACAGTCAAATAGCCTGCCCAGATGTCATGTTCCCACATGGCAAAATTGTCACGTAGGTAAGGTGCTACAGGCTGTTGGTATACTTCGGGAAGAGAAGATTGACAAACTCGAGCCTGCTGTGTAGACCTTTTGCTGCATTCCAAGTGTCAGATCTCAACAGTGATATAATGTGGATTTGCTTCCAAGGTTCCCCACATGGTGATCTCCCAATCTGCACAGATAGTGGAGGGGATGAGTGGTGCAGGAAAGAGCTATATCCTCCATAGTGAGGGAAGCAAGAATAATGAATGAGTTGCACTGAATTACTGTGGAGCACAAATTACCTTTCCCCCACGTCAGTGTGTGACACAAATCAGAAAAAGGAATGAAGCCGGAGGATTAAGAAAAACCTAAATCCTCATTTCACTTTAGGTAAGATAGCTGGGGGTGAATATGATGGCTGCCTGCTGTGCGTGTTTCAAGTAGGGGGGTGATATGTGACATATGGCACATCCACTGCCTTCCCATCCACCCCTGACCCATTCTCCATAATACAGTGGGTGGGTAAGGTGTCCAGTAGGCTGCTTGCCCTTAATGAGGCCTTTGACTGCCCAATTAATGGCCTCATTCCCCCTTCACTGCCATAATACGGTGGGCACTGGAAGGCCACCAAGAGTGGAAAGCCCACTTTTTTAACATTTGAGATGAAGAGGAGGGAGGGGAAGAATGTTTCCTTCAGGGGAATGTGCCCCCACCCCCTCCAACTTTGTGCTTTCTCCCCCTGGCCTCCAAAACCTGATCTCCACCCCACTCCTCAACCTCCTGCCTAGGATGCCCAATCCATTCCAAGCCAAAAGACTCACCTTGCTCCTCACTCCATGCTGTCCTCTTTATGACTTCTGCAGCTACTAGGACTGCAAGAGCTGCCACACAATCTGATTGGCCAGCAGTTCTTGAGGATGGGATTTCCTTCCACTGAGGGCCAGTATGCTTAAGACTGCCTGCAGCATTATATTGCAGAAGGATGGCTTTTCTTTAAAGTCAGCTGTGTTTGTGATCAACTTTAGCTATGGCTCACTCAGTTGGTGACACTCTTGGGAGGTTGGTGGTGGCTCCCATTCCAGTCCAGAGACTTGAGTGCATAATCTAGGCTGATAGTTCAGTGCTGGGACCCCAGCTATTCACAATATACATTAATGATTTGGACGAAGGAATTGAATACAATATCTCCAAATTTGCAGATGACACTAAGCTGGGCAGCAGTGTTTGCTGTGAGGAGGATGCTAAGAGGCTGCAGGGTGGCTTGGACAGGCTGGCTGAGTGGGCAAATACTTGGCAAATGCAAGATAATGTGGATAAACATGAGGTTATCCACTTTGGGGACAAAAACAGGAAGGAAGATTATTATCTGGTGGCAGTTTAGGAAAAGGGCAATTGCAACGTGACCTGGGTGTCATGGTGGAACAGTCACTGAAGGTTGGTATGCAGGTACAGCAGGCGATGAGGAAAGCTAATGGCATGCTGACCTTCACAGCAAGAGGATTTGAGTATAGCAGTAAAGATGTCTTGCTGCAGTTATACAGGGCCTTGGTGAGGCCATACCTTGAGTATTGTGTGTAGTTTTGGTCTCTTAGTCTGAGGAAGGTCATTCTTGATATTGAGGGAGTCCAGCAAAGGTTCACCAAACTGATTCCTGGAATGGAAGGACTGACAATCCTGGTGGGATTGGACAGGCTAGATGCGGGAAGAATGTTCCCGATGTTGGGGAAGTCCAGAACTAGGGATCACAGTCTAAGAATAAGGGGTAAGCCATTCAGGACTGAAATGAGGAAGAACTTCTTCACTCAAGAGTTGCGAACCTGTGGAATTCTCTACCTCAGAAAGCTGTTGAGGCCAGTTCATTTGATATGTTCAAGAGGGAGCTGGATGTAGCCCTTGCAGCTAAAGGGATCAAGGGAGTATGGAGAGAAAGTGGAATACTGGAAGTGCATGATCAGCCATGATCATATTGAATGGTGTTTCAGGGTCAAAAGGCTGAAAGGCCTACTCCTGCACTTATTTTCTATGTTTCTACTGAGGGTGAGTTGCACTGTTTGAGATGCCATCTTTTGGATAAATTGTCAAACTGGGACCCAGTCTGCTGACAGTTGGATGTAAAAGATTCCATAGCATGATTTTGAAGAAGAGCAGGTGAGTTTTCCCCAGTGTCAATGTTTGTCCCTAAACCGACATCAGTAAAGTTTATTCTCTGGTCATATATGTATTTGCTGTTTGTGGGATCTTACTGTGTGCAAATTGGCAGCTGCATCTTTTACATTACAACTTTACACTCTAAAACTACTTGATTGGTTGTAAAGGGCTTTAGGTTGTTTAGGATGGTTGGAATGGAAAATGGGAAACAATGAAATGCCCTTATGAGATTCAGGAAAGTTGGCCGGAATATTCTGGCCGTTCTCGCTGGCAGGATCTTGCGGTTCTGCTGGCGACCCCCACTGCAGATTTTCCGGCGGCAGGCACTGCATAGGATGGGAAACCCCGTTGACAGCAGCTGGCCAATGGTGAAATACACCATGGGGGCGAGTGGGAAAATCTCGCCCATTGTTGAGGAAACCCTTACTTTAAACTGAGATCATTACTTGATGGAATTATAATCATTTTAATGGCTCTTATCCCCAGTATGTAGTACAACTGGCATCTGAGCTTCATTTTTATGTTGACAAACTTTTCAGAACCAAGATCACCAGCAACTGCAGGTCCTCTGGTTACAGACATACTTAGAATATACTTAATTCTTGATTTTTGTGAGTGAAAAATATCTTTCTGCGACAAACCAAAATCAGCTTGCTTGCGGACTGTTTTTCTTAATATTTTTGCCTCATAACTTTTTCTTTTAGGGTATTCTGTATATTTCACAAAGCAATAGTTCCAAGTACATTACCCCAGAGTATTTTGTTTGCAGCAAGGTACAGCCACAATGTTAAGATATATAGAGATTAACACCAGTGTGCTTACATGAGGCATGTTTGCTCTGAGAATCTTGATATCCTGCCTGTGAATGGTATGTGATGCTGGCAAGTTAAGCTGACTGGCATCTGAGGTATATGAGAAGGTGATAGAGATCTATCCTTGATGTAAAGTTTGCCCTGGCATGGAACTGACACTTTTTAACCCTTTTGAAGACACCACCGGTATTTCTCCTTCCAAGTAAACACCTATGAAGCCAGTCCCTGTTCAGAGCCTTTGGCCACTGAGTTAGTGAGTGTAAACATAGATACTAGAAGCAGGAGTAGGCCATTTGTCCCTTTGAGTCTGCTCCACCATTCATTTTGATCATGGCTGATCATCGAATTCAATATCCCTTAGTCCCTTTAGCCCCAAGAGCTATGTCTAATTTCTTCTTGAAATCAGACAACGCTTTGGCCTCAACTACATTGTGGTAGTGAATTCCACACATTCGCCACCATTCACTGTGGTACTGAATTCCACACATTCACTGGATGAAGAAATTTCTCTTCACCTCAGTTCTAAAAGGTTTACCCCTTATCCTCAAACTATGACCCCTTGTTCTGGACTTCCCCACCATTGGGAATATTCTTTCTGAATCCACCCTGTCTAACCTTATTTCTGTGAGAACCCCTCTCACTCTTCTAAACTCCAGTGAATATAATCCTAACCAATTTAGTCTGTCCTCATATGACAGACCTGCCATCCCAGGAATCAGCCTTTGCTGCACTCCCTCTATAGCAAGGACATCCTTCCTCAGATAAGGACACCAAAATTGGACATACTACTCCAGGTGTGGTCTCACCAATGCCCTATACAATTGCAGCAAAACATCCCTGTCCGTATACTCAAATCCTCTCACTATGAACGTCAACATACCATTTGCCTTCTTTGCTGCCTGCTGTACCTGCGTGCTTACTTTCAGCAACTGATGCATGAGGACTCCATTGAGTATCCACCTCTCTCAATTTACACCCATTCATCTGTCTTCCTATTCTTGCGACCAAAATGGATAACCTCACATTTATCCACATTATACTGTATCTGCCATGCAGATGCCCACACACTCAGCCTGTCCAAATCACGCTGAAGCATCTCTGCATCCTCCTCACAGCTCACCCTCCCACCCAACTTTGCATCATCTGCAAATTTGGAGATAATACATTCAGTTCTCTCTTCCAAATCATTAATATATGATGTAAACAGTTGGTGTCCTAGCACAGATCCCTGCGGAACCCTACTAGTCACTGACTGCCAATCAGAAAAAGACCCATTTATGCCAACTCTTTGCTTCCTATCTGCTAACCAGCTTTCCATCCATCTCAGGCCATTAACTGCAATCCCATGTGTTTTAACTTTCCATAGCAGTCTATTATGTGAGACCTTGTCGAAAACTTTCTGAAAGTCTAAGTAAACCACAACTACTATTTCTCCTCAGTCAACCCTACTAGTTACAACCTCAAAGAATTCCAATCTGGAGAGGGTGGCCAGAAAAAAAGATTCCACTTCAGACAGCCAGCTGACACTTGCCAGGTTAGGAATGTGAATGGTCACATAGATGAGATGCTGGATGGCAGCCAGTGTACATTGAACTGTTACCTCAACTTCTGTTGTCACCTTCAGGAGGATGGAGGTGGGGGGCAGAAGAATCAGCTGAATGTGAAATGAAACCTTCCTCCTTTGTGCTGGCTGTATGGGTTTGACCAATTTTTTAACCAGTTCCAAGAGTGCATTGGCTAAGCACATAACTGTCCATAATTTAACAGTGATTGGTATTAAATGATATCATCTAGATATATAGCCCAAAAAGAAAATCTCCCTGGTGCTGTAAGGGGGTTCAGACAATAGTAGATTATTGGACTTTACTAACAAGGGGATAAAATTTCTGCAGAGATTCTCCCGAGCTTCCACTTTCACTGCAGTGAAAACCCAAGAGAAATTAATAAATAGTTATTTTTAATATTCTTTTGGATTTCCACCAGTCTTCACTGGAGCATTGGAAATATCTTCTAATCTCTAGTTGACCTGAGTGTTTAACTCTAACACTCGCTGCCCAAGAGAACTGTTCCAATCTGTCCTGGTGTCCCTCTTTCCTCTGTTAACTTCAAAGTGAAGTAAATGAAACCACAGCAGCCTGAAAGAGTAGAAGCCAGGATCTTGTCCATGATTTCCTACCTACTGAGTTCCTGGAGTTGAGTACCTCCCTTGATCCACTGAAGTGCACTATCTCGCAGTAGATATTTGAGTAGTTTTTAAAAATTTATTCATGGGACATTGGCATTGCTGGCTCGGCCAGCATTTATTGCCCATCCCTAGTTGCCCAAGGGCAGTTGAGAGTCAACTACATTGCTGTGACTCTGGAGTCACATGTAAGCCAGACTGGTAAGGACGGCAGATTTCCTTTACTAAAGGACATTAGTGAACAAGATGGGTTTTTCTGACAATCAACAATCAATAGTTTCATGGTCATCAGTAGATTCTTAATTCCAGATTTTTTTTATTCAATGCCTGATGGATCAGCCACTGGTCTCATTGGCCAAGATAGTGTCAGTGCAGATAAACTTGAGCAGAGGAAAATAACACTAGTTTAGCCTTACTCCTAATAAAATGGTTCTTGGGGATCTTTATCTATCACAGCATTGTCTCCAAGCTATTTTCTCCCACTCAACACTAGCTGAATTCTGTCCTTGGCTGAGGTGGCAAATTAGAATGCTTGCAAACCACTGACAATGCTGCTAGCAGAAGCAAAAGAACGTAGACTTTTGGTCAGGTAAGAATTCTGGCTTGCTTATTTTCCTTCCTCTCTCTTTTCTCAAAAATGAGGGAGACAACTGCATTTTACTCAGCAGCCCCTTTGACTGAAGATTCAAATTTTCATCACATTATCCTTCTGTTGATTTGATAGACTAGTCACAACATAATGAGACACTTCCTGTAGGGGCAGGGAATAGTTGGCGGGGGGTGGGGGGTGTGCGGGTGGGGGGTGGTGGTGGTGGTGAAGGGAGGGAGGAGGGTGGTGGTGGCTCGTGCTGCTCTTCTGTGCATCATTGACAGAAAATTGGAGGGGGCTTTCATCAGGTTGCCTTTCTGCCAAAGCATTGTGTGTAATGGGGAGGGGGCTGGGGAGAGAAGAAAAGAGAGAGAAAATGAAAAATGGAAAATAACTTAATTAAAAATAGCAAGGAGGGAAAAATAATATACAAAGTAATTTTTGTACATCTAACAGGATGGCAGTCCTCAACAAGGCACTCTGTGCTCAAAAAGTCCAACTTCTTAATTTAGCAGCTTGTGCAATGGTGTGGGAAGTTTTAAGATGGTCCTCTTGTTCCCACAGCTAGTGCTTCCCTTACTGAAATAAGAACCTCCCAGATATTTGTTAGTGGGAGGAGAGGATTTACACACCAATTCAGGAAAATGTACAAGGAGGAACATTTGTAACTTTCCCTTCTGTATAGCAAGACAATTCCTGGATGCTTTCTTTGGCAGATCTGTTGCTGTTTTCATTAGACATATGCAAGCATTAAAAGCAGTGAATGCTGGTGTTCGACCCAGTTAAGCAACTGACTTAACCTTTTTAGGCAAGTACCGAGATATTGCAAAAATCAGTAGAGTTGCATCTGGACAGACTGCAAACTGATCAGAGATTTGAGATTTTAAAAAGCATTTAAATAATGTGTTGGTTTGAATCCAGCTGATAAGGCAGCTGCTGTTGGAGACTGCATATGGCCCACCCAGGACTGAGAACCCGGGCAGGTTGGAGCTATTGTGTGTCCCTAATGACGTTATGAGGAATAGGAAGTATTGTGATTGAGAGGGGAGTGGACAACCTTTTTTCCATCTATATGCTAATACTCCTCGCACTTCAGGAAGTGTATGAGAATTCTGCTGACCCTCCCTCTTTTGGGAACCACCTCACACTGTTCTCTGTCCCCCCTAACAGTATAGCACAGGCAAAATCCTTTTTGACAGGCATTAACTTTCATGTTACCCCTCAGCAGCATAATGCATTGGATACCACAATGAGACATCCTTTCAAGGACACTGTTTCTCTCCATCCTTATTGAAAGTTAAGACTCATGATGGGCTGTGACTACAAGGGAGCCAGCATTCTTTCAGTCCTATACCCAAGTAGCTATTTCTTCATGCAGACTCGGGATAGTAAGTATTCACAGATTATTCAATGAGTGTAGCCCAGATATAGTGTCCCAACTAATTTAACACATGTGACTCAAACCTGTAACCTTGTAGTTTGTATGACCCGGTTCTCCAGTGAGTTGTGCTTTATCCGTGAAACTATCACTGGGTTTTTGGATCAGTTAGGTTTCTGGCATATGCAGCAGCCTGTTTTCAAGTTTGAGCCTCCAAAGTAAACTTCTGAAATATTTGCACCTGTTTGTTTTTGCAGTGTAGAGTGCATTCTACACTACATAGCCTAGATCTGGTTGGCAAAATCAAGGCTTGGGAGGGAGAACACTGAGCAACTGCTGGGGTTGAACAGCTAAAACTCTCCAACTCATCAGTACAAAGTATTGGCAACTTCCTGCTGCTTGTCCAGGTAGGACCACTCTACCAACAAGGGCATTCACTTGCAGGATCTAAGGTTAAATGGGAAGACAAACTCCATTATCAGGTCTTGCACTCTCCAAGTGAGCCTGGTTAGCTGGCCAATCATCAACAGTGCCCTGGACCTGCCTGGTTCAGTTGTCCAAGTGAGCAGGCTATTCAGTTGTTGGTGCCATCACAACCAAGACAATCGTGTCTTCACCCAATATCTACACTCACTAATTCCCAGCACGGTTGTTGGATAGCAATAGGGAGTATGGCCTTGGTTGTTTCTGACCTCAACTGTCATCATTCCCAATCCAGAGATGCCAATTGTCGTAGAGTCATTTACAGCATAGAAGGATGCCATTTGGCTCATCAAGTCTATTGCCAGCTTTCTGCGGAACAATCCATTCAGTCACATTCTCCCACTCTTTATCACCTTAGCCCTGCAAGTTTACTTCCTTCAAGTGCCCATTCAATTTCCTTTGAAATTATTGATGTCTGCTTCTGCCACCCTCAGTGATTTCTAGTATATGTGTCTACATTTATGTCTGTGTATATCCCAATTGAGATCAGGTCTCTTGGGCACATACCAGAGATCATGAATGGAAACCACCTGATCTGTTAGGGTCACTAAACCTTTTGAAGGAAGGGTGAGCTAAGTATTCGCTGAAGCATCTTTAAAAGAAAAAGCAGTTCCCACAATAAGACTGTCACTCCTGAATTTACTGATAATTCAGTTTTAAATTGTTAGTGATCTAGAATGTGATTAAGATGGAATGCTGCGTTCAAAACAAGCCAGGTGTTTCTGTTAAGATTCAGCCAGCAGGAATAGTTGGCGGTTAGCATTGCAATCCACTTGCATATCTGATGCACTTAGATCTTGATAAATGGGTAACTAATTTGCCAGGAATGTTATTTTTGGGGCAGCCTTTTTAATGCAGTGCTTTATAAAGAACCATTTGTAATATTTCTATCTTGACCTACTTAACTACACATTACAACTTAATGTAAATTAGACATAATTTCAGAAGTTGTCCGATGGCTCAGTTGGTAAAGTCAGTGTGAAACTGAGCCACATAGACCAGAAATCCCAAATTTGATTCCTGCGCCAGGCTTTTGAGCTCCCACCGGGGCTGGGAACTGAGGCAGATGGGAGCTCAAAATGGAATTTTGTTCAGAGGTGGGATGGGGGGGTGTCAGTAGGATTACCCATCTGCACACAGCAGGTTGCTGACAGGGCTTGTTAAGCGCCTGTTGAGGCCAGCTGGGATTTTCCAGTCGGCCTGCAGACAGCAGGGGCCACGTTAGCTGCTTGGAGGCGCCTCCAGGTCACAGACCAGGGGCTAGTGCATCCTCTGCATACTCCGGTTTCCTCCCAAAGTCCCAAGATGTGCAGGTAGATGGATTTGCCATGCTGAATTGCCCCTTAGTGTCCAACGATGTGTAGATTAGGTGGATTAGCTACGGTAAGTGGGTGGGGTTACAGCGATAGGGCCTCAGTAAGATGCTTTTTCGGAGAGTCGGTACAGACCTCATGGGCAAAATAGCTTCCTTCTGCATGTAGAGATTCTAAGATGGAAGGCCTCTGATTGATCCTCCAGCTTTGAGAGCCTGCCCACTATCTTTTAATTGGATGTTGAGGCTGTCTGCAGGCTAATTAAAGGGGTGCCTGTGAAAATCACAGAGAGTGACTATTTTCCCTTCAGGGAATAGTCCCAGCCTCCTGTTTCCTGCCCCATTGGGGGAAATTCCTGCTGCTAGTCTTGTTTGAGCTACCTAATCTTGGGGGTGATGCAATAGTTTCAAACGATTGGGTTAGGGTGGGGAAATTGGATCAGAGTTAGTTGTTCAGATCATTATCCAGTGACACCAACTGTCCACCCACCCCTTCCCCACCTTGGTTAACTGGAAATTGCTGTGGTAAATAAATTTGACTTCCTGTTAAGCCACACAAAACTAAAATGGTACAAATGCTACATTTACTGTGGATATATTATAAAACATACACTTCAGGGTTCAAAACTTGCAGTAGCTTCTTGTGGGCAAAATATCAGGAAGACTGTGAAATTTGAGACGTTAAACGCATTTGAGTAATATTTGTTCACCATCAGCCTAACTTTGAAATCAACATTGCTCATTAATATCGTTAGATTTTTGAATCCGTCCACAGACAATTACTGCGGATGAGTTGAGGGAAAATCAACTGAGAATTTGTTTCATGGATCATTGTTATGTCTGCCTACTGCCATTTTCTTTTCTCTAAATGGAGTGTGAAATTTTACTTTTGGGCTACATTGCAAGAGAAGATGCATGTGGACTGTTCCAGAAAATAATTGGGATTGGGAGCGAGTTGGGTGACAGGGTAGGTTTGGTTGAAAGGAAAATTATCCGGGGGAAGGAGGATCTGAGTGGGCCTGGAGGTTTGGATTGCTTCTGTTTTAATGCGAGAAGTGTAACGGGTAAAACGGATGAGCTTAGGGCCTTGATGTTCGTGAGGAATTTAGATGTGGTGGCAGTGACAGAGTCGTGGTTAAAGGAAGGGCAGGACTGGCAGCTGAATATTCCTGGGTATAAGTGTTTTAGGTGTAACAGAGGAGGGTTGAAGAGAGGTGGTGGGGTGGCATTGTTAGTTAAGGAGCACATCACAGCGGTGCAGAGGCAGGATAATATGGAGGAGTTAGGGATTGAGTTGCTGTGAGTGGAGTTGAGGAATAGGAAGGGAGCGATTACTATGCTAGGGGTGTACTATAGGCCACCCAACAGCCCAAGGGCAGTGGAAGAAGGCATATGTAAAGACATTTTAGATAGGTGTGGAAAGAATAGGGTTGTTGTAATGGGTGACTTTAATCTTCCTGGAGTGGATTGGAAGGTGCCAAAAGCTGGGGGTTCGGATGGGGAGGAATTTGTAAAATGTGTGCTGGAAGGGTCCTTGGAGCAGTACGTAACTAGCCCGACTAGGGAGGGGGCTATACTGGATTTAGTTTTGGGTAATGAGCCAGGTCAGGTGGTTGAGGTTGCAGTAGGCGAACATGTGGCTAACAGTGACCACAAGTCTGTCTACTTTAGGATAAAAATGGAAAAGGATGAGTGCTGTCCGAAGGGGAGGGTGCTGAACTGGGGGAAGGCGAGCTATAGCCGGATTAGGAAGGAGCTGAAGGACACTGATTGAGAGAGGTTGTTAGCAGGTAAGTCCACGGTTGGCAAGTGGGAGGCTTTCAAGGGCAAACTGAAAAGGTTGCAGGAAAGACATGTGCCGGTAAAGAGGAAGGATGGGAAAGGCAGGATTAGAGAGCCGTGGATTACAGGGAATATTGAGGACTTGGTCAGGAAGAAGAGAGAGGCATATGTTAGGTCTAAACAACTGGGAACGGAGAGTGCGCTGGAGGAATATAGAGAGAGCAGGAGGGAGCTTAAAAGGGGCAAAAAGGGGGCATGAAATTGCTTTGGCTGATAGGATTAAGGAAAATCCAAAGGCATTTTACTCTTATATTAGGAACAAAAGGGTGGTTAGAGGGAAAATAGGTCCTCTTAGGGACAAAGGAGGGGAATTGTGCATTGAGTCTGAGGGAATGGGGGAGATCCTGAATGAACACTTTGCGTCGGTATTCACGAAGGAGAGGGGCTTGGTGTCTTGTAATGTCTTGGAGGGAGCTGTAGACCAGTTGAGGGAAATATCCATTACGAGGGTAGAAGTGTTAGGGTTTTTAGGTAGCATAAAAATTGATAAAGCTCCGGGGCCTGATGGCATTTATCCCAGGCTGCTTAGGGAGGTGAGAGATGAAATTGCTGGGCCTCTGACGCAAATCTTTGTCTCTTCTTTGGACACAGGTGAGGTCCCAGAGGACTGGAGGATAGCTAATGTGGTACCGCTGTTTAAAAAGGGCAGTAGGGATAACCCTGGTAATTATAGGCCGGTGAGTTTGACGTCAGTGGTAGGAACGTTGTTGGAAAAAATTCTTAGGGTTAGGATGTATAAGCATTTGGAGCGTTGCGATCTGATTAGGGATACACAGCATGGCTTTGTTCAGGGGAGGTCTTGCCTTACGAATCTGGTAGAATGTTTTGAGAAGGTGACAAAAACGGTTGCCAATGGGCGTGCCGTTGATGTTGTCTATATGGATTTCAGTAAGGTGTTTGACAAAGTCCCTCACGGTAAGCTGGTAGAAAAGGTTAAGGCTCATGGGATACAGGGACAGGTATCTAGATGGATTGGAAACTGGCTAGGCAACAGGAGACAGAGAGTAGTAGTGGAAGGGTCCTTTTCTAGCTGGAGGTCTGTCAGCAGTGGTGTGCTGCAGGGCTCAGTACTGGGACCTCTTCTATTCGTAATATATATAAATGACTTGGAAGAGGGCGTACGTGGTGTGATCAGCAAGTTTGCAGATGACACAAAGACGGCAGGATTGGCGAATAGTGAGGAGGATTGTCAGGTGACACAGCAGGATATGGATAGGCTGGTATATTAGGCAGATAGATGGCAGATGGAATTTAATCCTGACAAATGTGAGGTGATGCATTTTGGAAGGAATAATGCAGGGAGGAGTTACACAATAAAGGGTAGACCAATTAAGAGTATAGAAATGCAGAGGGACCTGGGAGTGCAAGTGCACAAGTCTCTGAAGGTGGAAACCCAGGTGGAGAAGGTTGCGAAGAAAGCTTACGGTATGCTAGCTTTTATAGGAAGGGGTATAGAGTACAAGAGCTGGCGTCTAATGCTACAGTTGTACAGAACGTTGGTTAGACCGCATTTGGAGTACTGCGTCCAGTTCTGGTCACCTTACTACCGGAAGGACGTGGAGACCCTGGGGAGAGTGCAGAGGAGGTTTACCAGGATGCTGCCTGGTATGGACGGACTGCGTTATGAGGAAAGATTGGGTAAACTGGGGCTCTTTTCCTTAGAAAGACGGAGATTAAGGGGGGGATCTGATAGAGGTGTATAAAATAATAAAGGGTATAGATAGAGTAAACAGTGGCAGGCTTTTTCCTAGATTGGAGACAAATATCACGAGGGGTCACGAGCTAAGGGTGAGGGGGGAGAAGTATAATTTGGATACTAGAGGGAGGTTTTTCACACAGAGGGTCGTGGGGGTATGGAATGCACTACCAAGTAAGGTGGTGGAGGCAGGCACGCTGGACTTGTTTAAGGTTTACTTAGATAGGCACATGAGTGAAACAGGGATGGAGGGTTATAGGAGAAGGTTTTAAATAAGGGTCAGAGCCTCGGGACATTACTGGAAATCTAATGCTACATGTGTTGATGTTTTTGTTTCTTTACTCCGCAGGTGTGTCGGTCCACCTTGTTGTCTAACGAGGGGTATGCACACGGTGGGTCGTGCGTGGGCTGCTCTTGGATGTTTCGAGAGTGGCCTAGTACTTCGCGTCATTGTGTGTGCTTAAAACTGGACCAGCAGATGGGCACCACCACAGCTCAGTGACTATCACTGCCCGCTGTGCAGATACATGGATTTGGGCCAGTGTCTGTGGGAGTTTGCGCATTTTCCCTGTGGTTGTGTGGGTTTCCTCCGGGTGCTCCGGTTTCCTCCCACACCCCAAAGATGTGCTCTTAGGCTGATTGGTGTAACAAACTGTCCCTAAATTATTCTCCCCTGAATCTGGTTTCCAATGGGGGTACCATACGCATACACACGGGTCAAGGGAGGTGTAGGAAAAATGCTTTGTTAAGATGGCGGCGCGGGCTCGTTGGGCCGAAGGGCCTGTTTCCTGTGCTGTGTTGTTCTTTGTTCTTTTGTATAAACCAAACGAGGCACTTGCTCCCAACACACAGGCGAAAATGAATTCTGTCAGCTGCGATACAAGTGATTTATCGAAAATCAGTCCCAGCGAGTTTTCTGTTTATACAATACATCACGTTCTATTACCTATTCTGCCCCTGCTGATTCTTCTGTTCTGAAGATGGTGAATCATCTCAAGGTAGAATGCCACAGGTGTTTGTGGTCCTGTGGTATCTTACCCATGTGGCCTTTTCTCTGATGTGATCTTGGTCAGTGAGGCTTTGGTTGTTTTAAATGTAGTAATAGGGGAGTGGAGGGTGAGACTTCTTTAGTCACGTGGTGCATCTATTCACTGAGGTATCAGTGAATAGCTCTACCCTATATCATTAATGAAATGCTGTAATGTCCACTGCTTTATCTATATCTATTCCTAAATAACCCTAACAATCAGTCCTACTCTGCAATGGGCACTTACGATGCTTGGAATCAACTTAATCTATACACAAAATTGAAATTGTCATGAGCTATTAACTTACTTGCATTACTCTCCAAGTTTGAGAAAGTTGATTTTTTTTACTTATAGAGTGTCTCCTCTCAAATTGACCTAATTTACAGACTCAAGATGTATCTAATTAACATAATTATTTAATGTTATCCTATTAGCATAATTAATATACTCTCCATATTGCCTTCTGGGTGAAGGTGTCACATTTTAAATCTCTGACTAATGTGCATGTCCCTATTTTCCTGAACCTGATGGTCCCCAGAGGGGTCTGTCAAAATTCGTTGACTTCAAGCACAAAGCATTCTGTCTTCTTTCTGACTAAAATATAATGGTTCAAAAATGGAACTGACAATGCTAACTAGGTTATGACAATGAACACTCTTCACTGCACTGTAAAATGGAAGTTTTAAATGGTTCCAGAAAATTCTATGTTTGGAATCTGTACTGTTTCAATATTGTGCACTAATACAATACTGTGAAATTGGCTTGGTGGAATTACTGAGCACACTATTATTAGAGTTTTGAATTAGTATGAATACATAAAGTCCTTATCAAAGGGGCTCAGTAATGAGTGTTCATTATCTCTCTTGTGCTGGACTCAGTCATTTCAGACAATTTTCTCTAATGATAGCAGTTGTTAATTGTGCATTATGGTTTTTTTTACACTTGGGGAAAACCAAAATGTTTATCATAATTCTCTATGTTTGATGTCTTTTCAAAAGAATACAGGTGTATGATGTGGTGAAGTAGCATGTACTGCTTCAAACATGCAATTCCCCACATGTTGAGTCCCTGACCTTTGCTTTGAAATTGGGATAAGCAACAACTGGAGGCTGTGTGTTGCACTGCAGGGAGGGAAAATCAGAGGGAAGGTCACCTTGGTTGCTCCTGAATACCTCTTCGCACGTGGTACACTGACAGTGAAAGCAGCAATCGATGTCTTTTAATCATTTTTGGGTGCAGCAATAAGATCACAAAAGATCATCCTCTCCTGTGTGTCTGAATAAAACACTTGTTAACCTTTGAAAAGTATAATGGAGTAAGGGACATGAAATTTATAAAGGGATGGATTTTCAACTGGTCACACTTGGGTGAGCATTGTGGATCAGCCATCAATTATAAAAAACTGCCTGATTTTTTAGTTTCCATTGAAATCAATTTGACACTTTCTATAATCATCGCCAGCTGATTTGTTTCATGCACAGGCAGCAACTTGAAAAATCCTTCCGAATGGGTTTGAGATTCGATTTTTGAAGGTAAGTCCTGTGGTTTGTGTTTGTAAATGAAAATGTGCAAATTTTCCTTTTCCTATATTCCACCTGTGACATTGAGTCATTTTTGTAAGATCAAAACTGTCCATTATAATTTGCAAATGCATGTACTTATGAAGCTTTAATGGGACCTTTTAGGCACCAATATGGGGAGTGTTTCTTACTCATGGGGAGAAGTCCTGAGTTTACAATTAACATATCGTCCTACTCAACAAATAGTGTTGGAGGCATTGAAGAAGGGAGAAATGCTGATAATAGATCCTATAGCGGTAATGCTGCAACTAGTTAAAGACCGACTTGACATGTCTGTGTGCTTTTTGCTCAAGCTCTGACTCTGGCAGACACCCAATCTGCTCGTCATAGCATGGTGATTGTCAGTTCGTAGCCCGGTCATTCAGCAAGACTTCTCACAACCACATCCTGTTTCGAAGAGGATATTTTAGTGAAGTGTCCTTCCTGAGGGGAAAATTGACATTTCATTCACTCATCTCCAAGGGAAAAGCAAGCAAGAAAGAGAAGGTGTAGGTTGCCAATTCCAATTCCATCCCTCTTCCCTTCCTAATTTCGGAAGCAGGAGGAACCAAAGCATTGCAATAACAATCAGTCTACCTCAAAATTAAAACTGAAAGGTTGCCATTTGCTTCTGTCAGCATGCAAACAGGCCTAGGAGCATATACACTCTCTGTTCTTCAAAACAGGTCATTTTTGGGTCAAGGGTTTTTAATGGAATAAGTAGAACTCAACATAGCATAGACTAAAATAAAAAGAAACAGAAAATTCTGGAAATATTCAGCAGGTCTGGCAGCATCTGTGGAAAGAAAACCGTTAACGGCCAGAATTTAACCAGCAAGCCACAGGTCTTGCTGCTGGAACCAAATGTTGAGTCCTGAGTCCACGCAAGCAAACGGCAGGAGCACAAAGTGTATGTTCTGGTGGATGCCAAAGAAGTGGTCACCACTGGAACTGTCATCCAATTAAACTGTTCCCCTCCCTCCACCCTGCAGCTTCACTGATAGAGATGGCCACCATTGAGATTGCAGAGAAGAAGGGCCAGTGAGAAGTTATTTTGAATATGTTGGGGTCAGGCAGGTCCTAGTGATTGGAGAGATCAACTCTCCAGCAGTGGTACAGTGTCCCCCCCAACCCAATTCTGGAAGTTGCTGAGAAACAACTGTGATTGACCTGGTGGTCTCCCCACGTAGCTGGGGGCTGTTTTGCCACCAATAAAATGCCAACAGAAGCATAAAATGACTATTAATTATTGGGGAGATGGTGGCATAGTGGTAATGTCAGTGGACCAGTAATCCAGAGGCCCAGGGTAATGATCTGGGGAAAACTGGTTCACTCCCACCATGGTAGCCAAAAGAATTTAAATTCAATGAATAGAAATTGGAATTGAAAACTAGTCATGGTAATGGTGACCTCACTGATTGCCATAAAAACCCATCTGGCTCACTAATGTCCTTTAGAGAAGGAAATTTGCCATCCTTGTCTGGTCTGCATGTGACTCCAGACCTACAGCAATGTGGTTGACTCTCAACTGCCCTCTGAAATGGCCTAACAAGCCACTCAGTTCAAGAGCAATTAGGATGGACAAGAAATGCTGGCCTTGTCAACAATGCTCACATCCCATGAAAGGATAAAGAAAAAAAATCAAGACTAGTTAATTGGATTAACTGGTCACATTTCAGTTTTTTGAAGGGGTAACCAAGAAAGTAGATGAGGGCATTGCAGTTGATGTTGTCTACTTGGATTTTAGCAAGGCCTTTGACAAGATACCGCATGGTAGGTTGTTGCATAAGGTTAAATCTCATGGGATCCAGGGTGAGGTACCTAAATGGACACAAGATTGCTTCTTGACAGAAACCAGAGGGTTGTTGCAGAGAGTTGTTTTTCAAACTGGAGGCCTGTGACCAGCAGTGTGCCTCAGAGATCAGTGCTGGGTCCACTGTTATTTGTCGTTTATATTAATGATTTGGATGAGAATGTAGGAGGCATGGTTAATAAGTTTGCAGGTGACACTAAAATTGGTGGCATAGTGGAAGTGAAGAGAGTTATCTCCAATTGCAACGGGATCTTGATCAGTTGGGCCAGTGGGCTGATGAATAGCAGATGGAGTTTAATTTAGACAAATGTGAGATGATGCATTTTGGTAGATTGAACCAGGGTAGGACTTACTCAGTTAATGGTAGGGCATTGGGGAGAGTTACAGAACAAAGAGATCTAGGTTTACAGCATGGAAACAGGCCCAACTTGTCCATAAGAACATAAGAACATAAGAAATAGGAGCAGGAGTAGGCCATCTGGCCCTTCGAGCCTGCCCCGCCATTCAATAATATCATGGCTGATCTGTCGTGGCTCAGTTCCACTTTCCCGCCCTCTCCCCATAACCCTTAATCCCCTCTCTTATCAAAAACCCATCAACCTGCTTCTTAAAAATATTTAGCAAGGCAGCCTCCACCACTTCAACGGGCAGAGAATTCCAGAGATTCACCACCCTTTGAGTGAAGAAGTTCCTCCTCAACTCCGTTCTAAACCGCCCCCCCTTTATCTTGAGGCTGTGCCCCTTAGTCCTACTGTCTTTTTTGAGCGGGAAGAGTCTCTCCACCTCTATCCTATCCATCCCATTCATCATCTTATACGTCTCAATGAGATCTCCCCTCATTCTTCTAAACTCTAACAAGTACAAGCCTAGTTTATTCAGCCTCTCCTCATAGCTCAACCCCCTCAACTCCGGTATCAGCCTAGTAAACCTCCTCTGCACTCCCTCCAAGGCCAAAATATCTTTGTGCAGGTGCGGCGCCCAAAACTGCACACAGTACTCCAGCTGCGGCCTCACCAATGCCCTATACAGCTGCAGCAAGACCTCCCTACTTTTATATTCAATCCCCTTCGCTATGAAGGCCAGCATCCCATTCGCCTTCCTGACCACCTGCTGCACCTGCAAGCTGGGTTTTTGCGACTCATGCACAAGGACCCCGAGGTCCCTCTGCACCGTCGCCTGCTGCAGTTTTTCACCACGTAAGTAATAGTCCTTCCTACCATTCTTCCTACCAAAGTGGACCACCTCACACTTGCCAACATTAAATTCCATTTGCCATTTCCTGGCCCATTCGCCCAGCCTATCTAGATCCTTCTGCAGACTCTCCACACCCTCCGCACAATTTGCCTTTCCACCAATCTTGGTGTCATCAGCAAATTTTGACACCCTACACTCGGTTCCCTCCTCCAGATCATCTATATAAATGGTAAAAAGCTGAGGCCCCAGCACCGACCCCTGGGGCACTCCACTAGTCACCATCCGCCAATCCGAATAGCACCCGTTGACCCCCACTCTCTGCCTCCTATTTGACAACCAATCCTCTATCCACGCTAACACCCTACCCCCAACTCCATGTCCCCTTACCTTCTGCAATAACCTCTTATGAGGTACTTTGTCAAACGCCTTCTGAAAATCCAGAAAGACCACATCCACCGGCTCTCCTCTATCCACTGCCCTAGACACATCCTCATAGAACTCCAGTAAATTTGTCAGACACGACTTCCCTTTAATGAAACCACCGTCCATGCTGCCCTTTTTTTTAAACCCCTAAGCTAATCCTAATTGCCTGCATTTGGCCCATATCCTTCAATATCCATCGTATCCATGTAACTATCTAAATGCTTTTTAAAGGACAAAATTGTACCCGTCTCTACTACTACCTGTGGCAGCTTGTTCCAGACACTCACCATCCTCTGTGTGAAACAATTGCCCCTCTGAACACTTTTGTATTTCTCCCCTCTCGCCCTAAGCCTATGCTCTGTTGTTTTAGACTCCTCTACCTTTGGGAAAAGCTATTGACTATCTAGCTGATCTGTGCTCCTCCTTGAAAGTGGAGTCACAGGTGGACAGAGTGGTGAAGAGGGCATTCGGCATGCTTGGTTTCATTGGTCAGAACATTGAATACAGGACGTCTTGTTGAAGTTGTACAAGACATTGGTAAGGCCACACTTGGAATACTGTGTACAGTTCTGGTCACCCTATTATGAAAGGATATTATTAAACTAGAAAAATGCAGAAAAGATTTACTAGGATGCTACTGGGACTTGATGGATTGAGTTATAAGGAGAGGCTGGATAGACTGGGACTCTTTTCTCAGGAGCATAGGAGGCTTCGGGCTAATCTTATAGAGGTCTATAAAATAACGAGGGGCACGGATCAGCTAGATAGTCAATATCTTTTCCCAAAGGTAGGGGAGTCTAAAACTATAAAGCATAGGTTTAAGGGGAGAGATACAAAAGTGTTCAGAGGGGCAAGTTTTTCACCCAGAGGGTGGTGAGTGTCTGGAACAAGCTGCCAGAGGTAGTAGTAGAGGTGGGGACAATTTTGTCTTTTAAAAAACATTTAGATAGCTACATGGATACAATGGATATAGAGGGATATGGGTCAAATCAGGTAATTGGGATTAGCTTAGGGGTTTAAAAAAAAGGCGGCATGGACAAGTTGGGCTGAAAGGCCTTTTCCATGCTGTAAACCTCTGACTCTATGACTCTATTTCGACGGATGGCTGAGCTGCTGTTCCCACTTTTTGAGGTACCTTATGGTCCTGGAAAGACACAACCTTCCGCTGCCTAGCTTGTCTCCAAAAGTCTAGTAAAACCCATGCCATGTTTTCAAGGGTAATGACCTAATTTGACCAGAAATATTGAGCTGCATTTTTGTGGGTCTGAATCCAACCTTCAAGTGGAAATGTAGATAGGGAATGCAAACGTGCCAGCATTGGGACCCAGAGGATGATTTTCAAGGTGCTGGTGAATGAAGTGCTGCCTCGGGAGAGACTCATCCAAAGAAGGAAGTAGGATGGGCTCCCATGGCTAGCAGGCCAGTAGGAGGTCCTCCAGCACTGAGAGATTAACAGCCCCATGTCAAAAGGTGGGAGTTGCTGATGTAGGTAGGAAAAAGAGGGGGCACCTTGACTAATGGACATGCCCTCTAAAGGCTTTTTTACAAGCCTTTTTGAAATCAGTGACCACGACTGCCAGGCCATCATTGTGAAGGGATTGTCCTCTACTGGATGGCCAGTGACATTCTGGGCAAAATTTTACAGCCCCTCCTGCCTGCAGAATTTTCCGTTCTTGCCAAAGGCTTTTGAAAGACTTGACGTATTTTATGGCCAAGGTGCCACTGTGACTGAGCTGTAAAATTCCATCCTCTGATTATGGTGGGCGTTGTTCGAGAGCTGGTGGGGGGGTTAGTTTCACAGCTGCATGGAGTGCTGGAACTCAATCTGGTGCTAGGAGGCTGCCTCCATCCCTTGGCCGTATTTGAGCCTCAGTGCGGATCCCACATGACGACTGGAAAATTCCAGCCCGGTCATTTTGTTTCTCACTCACCACAGATGCTGCCAGGCCTGCTGAGCATTCTCAGCCTTTTCTGTTTATTTTTATTTCAGATTTTCAGCATCTGTACCACTTTGTGTTTGTAATAGCATGGCCTAAAATGGATGCTGATAATCCTACATTGCCACATTTGTTAGAAGCAGCCCTGTTGTCAAATCTTCCCCAACTGTGCAATTGTAGTTGCTGAAGGTATATTGTGTATCTTAGACCTATGCAATATATCAGCCTCCCTCCACTATTCAAAGGCTCTGCAGCACATTTTTGGAAGTCTATCAGTAGAAAGTCCTCTGTGCTATTTTTAACAAACTGGTTCCTGTGTTCAGTTGAATTTCTGTGCTACTTTTAACATTATTAATGAGTCAAAGCACATAGGAATTTCTACCCTGGAGCCTCACTGAATCTAATTTTGTTACCTTTAAACTCGATAGAAAACCACAATCCTTTTCACCTGGAAAGGGGACTTTCATGATTATTTTTCCCTTGAGATGGCGAGATATTAAGGCTTTAAACACAGATTTCTTTAGCTTTTATGTGTACCTTTCAATTTGATCTTTTTGTGCATTTTTGGAAGGTTAAAACAGCTGCTTTATGGATACAAGCACTGCTTGCTGTCGTACTGCACTTTCCAGAATAAAAAGTTCTCGTATTTATTCCTGGGTCTGAATTTTCAGCTTCTGCCGAGGGTGGGAATAGAGATGGACAAAGCCCAAAAATACCAGTGCTGGATGGTGTGCCACTTTCTTGGTGCCAGACATTTTTGGCAAAGGCAGGTTCAGGGCTGGTAGGGCTATGTGCCCTACATGGAAGGTAGCCAATTAGGCTCATTAAGGAGCTTTGTTAAGTACACTTAAAGACGGCTGACTTGGATTTTCAGTTGGCCTCTAGTTTCCCAAACTGAGGGAAGGCAGTTTTAATTGCCTGGAGGTAGGGGCTCAGTAGCAGGCCAGGCGGTCAGTGCTGGCATGTCTAAAGTCATCCTGCCACCCAGCCTGGATGTGGGTGAAGCCAAAGGTTGCCCTGTTTAGGGATTTCTCTCCCAATCCATCCCCCATTGTGGCAATCTGGCTGCTGCATCTGTTTGTTACAACTTTTAAAGAAGTTGGTGAAAGGCCACCTCCACTTTGAAGTGTTTGCCCTCTGTTGCTTACCACCTACTGCAAGTTCCTCCCAAGCTAGAAGGCCTCTGGCTCTCCAGCTTTAGAGCCTGTCTGCCACTCTTAATTGGACAGGAAACCTCTCTCCATGTCAATTAAGGGAGCACATCCCAAAGAGTGACTTTTTTCCCCTGGGGTCCAGGTTTGGGATCTAGAAAGAGTCCTGACACCTGTTTCCCACCTCTGATAGTGGAAACCCAGCCCCTGATCTCAGCTGGAACAAGGGGTAAATGACAAGTGTTATGTGCCCCTTGGCAGGATAAGAGGTATTTTTCTACAATAGATTCACTTTCCAGAAGGCACTAGATAGCTTGAGTCTGAACATTGGGTGAGGAAAGGATCCTAGTTAGCTGTGATGTTGCCCATTGTCAAATGGTCTGCAAAAGCTTGCTGCAAAGGCTTACATATAGGTACTAAAATTTCACCTAGTTTAGCCTCAGGAAGTACATAATTTTCTTGGCTTGCATTAAGTGTCAGCTCAGTTCAGTGGAACCACTCTCCCATGAGTTGGAATGTTGTGGGCTCAAAAATAGTTCATTGGTTGTGAAGCACTTCAGGATCTCTTGAGAATGTGGAAGATGATATACAAATCTTAATTTACAGTCACGGTGTTGGTGGGAGGGCCATAATTGAATTGCAATTAGCAGGAAACCCAAGAGGTCGTTCAGGTGAAGGAGTCACCGTGAAGGGCTCAGGAGGTAATGTGCCAGCTCTGGTTCAGTGGGGCACTTGGTGATTTATTTTAATGCACACATCTATTGATATAAAATAAATGGCAAGCACTACCTTCCGCCACTGCAGCTGGATCCTTGCAGCAGTACAGATTTTTTAATTTAGTATGTTGCTGAGCCCCAAAATAATTTGAAAACTGATTCTGTGCTTTCAGATGTAAAATCCAGTTGCTTCTCAAAATTGCTTTAAAAAACTTGAGAAATATTTCTGTCATCCGTAGGTACCTGTGTATATTTCCCCTCTGTTTGCTTTGAGCAGATTTAATTCATCCCTGTATCCCAGAGACTATTTTATTGTAGAGTACGTTGGTTGTTAGGACAGGTGCAAGGTCCTACGGGAATAAAATCAGATTCATTGCAAAGGTTGCTGAAGGTTTCAGTGCTTTGAATCTTATTACCTTCCCGAGGCTTTGGCCAGCAGTCAGCAGATAAATACTGTCAATGTTTAATTAGCCTCCTGCTGGAGTCCACTGGGGTTATTAAACTGTTCGGATTGTAGAGACATGACTGGTTCACTCAGACATGCTAAATTGCACAAGCTCTGTACAGTACTGAGTGATTTTTACACCTCTCTCAACTTCAGGATTGTGAATGTGCAGTGCAGCCTTTTTTTCTTATTTTCGCTGCCAATTATTTTCCCTCCTGAAAATGTTTACATTAAACCCTTCACTGCCTAACCCAAGCAGTCATCATTCATGTGTGAGTGTTGACAAACTATTCGAGCATCAGCAGCATCACAGCCGAACCCCTCTTCACCTCGCATCCAGCTGGACTGCATTTGGAAGCAGAAATGTTGATCATTTTCCCTCCACACTTCCCCCTGACTATCCCCACCCCTCCCCCCCTATCTGAAACTGAGATCAGTAAGGATTGGAGATCAGAACCTTGACACACTTACCGCTTACACTAAGACATTGGAGGAACCTACCATCGCTCTCTGGTGTATACCAGCTTGATCTCTTGCCAAGGCTGCATGAAATTTGAAAAATGATATAAAAGTGACAAAATAAAAGGAATATTATCAAGCAACAAAACGTAGGCTGGAGAGGGTGAATATCAGAAACAGTAGTTGATCTGTGTCCGATTAGACTGAACACCCCCCATTCCCCACTGTCTGTTGGCTCATGCCTCATCCCATACTTCATTCTTCATGTCATGGCTTGTCTTGGGTGCTATCCACTTTTGATGTATCTGCTGTTTCCTTGTGGTTCAGTGGGTAAGTGTACCACTCTAGTTTTGTACAAACCAGGAAGGCTGGAGGCTCAACCCTGATTTGTGCTCAGTTTGCAGAAGTTAGTTAAAACATTGTGGCATTCTTTCATTTCCTAAGCTCCTCAACCTTGCTGGTACTCTCCACACCTTCAAAGACCTGCTTGTCTGACCACATCTTTAATTGGCTACTGCAACTCCGCTATTTAAACTCCTGCTTTGGCGCTTGTGTTTTGCCCACATTGGTCTTTGCAAAAAGCACAAGTGTGTTTAATATTCAATCTTTGCCAGATGTTCCGGTTCCATTTTGTCTGAACACTAATCTTTTTTTCAGACAAGTGCTGTAATACAATAACAGACTACAGGGAGCGATTACAAGGCTGTAATCTAATTGCAGAGTTCAAATGACATTATGAACTATGAAAATGAATCGTGAACATGTTTTTATTTATCAGTAAATATTTTTTATTGCACTTTTTGCTGATGCCCTCTCTCATTTAAACTAAGCCACTGCTGACAGGATGATGATGCAGCCTGTTTCCAAGTCTTCCTGATGTTTCCCTGTAAATAGTTTAGGTTTAGGATAACTTCTCATTTCCACTACCCCCCCCCCGCCCCACACCACCTGATTTCCTTTTGGGGAAGTGAATGGGGTAAGCTGCCCAACCCGTGGTGTTATCAGTTATTTGCAATGCAAGTATAGACAAACATGGGCCTCAATCCCATTGATCTGTTGCACATAGGTGCCACCTTGTCAGCAAACTGCAAGCAGTTCATCAAAATTAGTTAACCCTTGATATTGGATTGAATCCTCAGTCACTGTGTCGCAGATCTTGTGCTGGTGAAATTTTTAAAAAAAACTTTGATATATGTGCTCTGAGAAAAATCACGCTTCAACCCACTCACAGGATTCACCACCTCAAATTTGTCCTGCTACCGACATCACCTTGTTTGTACCAGTACCCAGTTCTAATGTTATACGAGTCAGCGTAACGCTCTCCACACAGCCCATATTTGGAATGACTGTTACTGTATTTCTGAATGTCTACTTGAAATATAAAAAAGTCAAAGTATGAAACTTTCACACAGTCGCTGTGAATGGAGCTGAATTTTTTTTTAACAATCTGGAGGTAATCTTCCAAAGTGCAGTGTTAATATAAACTAGGTTAGTGTTGTGCTATTTTGCATGACGGTTGACAATTGAACAACTAACAGAAGGAAGAGACTTCACAAATATTCCCACCCAGCACATCAGTGCAAAAGACAAACTGAAGTATTTGTAACCACCTTCAGCCAGAAGCGTCGAGTGGATGTTACCTGCCACTTATCAGCTCAAGTCTGAGTATTGTCTAGGTCTTGCTGCATATGGGCACAGATTGCTTCAGTATCTGAGGAGTTACAAATGGTGCTTAACATTGGGTAATCGTCAGTCAATATCCTTCTTTTGACCTTATGATGGAAGGAAGGTCATTGATGAAGAACCTAAAGATGGTTGGGCCTAGGGCATTACCCTGAGGAACATGTGCAGCGATATCCTGAGGTGATTGACCTCCAACAACCATAACCATCTTCCTTTATGCTAGGTATGATTCCAACCCTAGCCGAGCTGTTCCAGTACAGCTACAAAACGGCATCCAGCTTTTGATGTGGAAAATTGCCTAGGTATGTTCTGTTCATGAAAAGCGCAAATCCAATTTGGAAAATTACCTCCCCATCAGCCTACTCTCAATTATCAGCAAAGTGATGAAAGGGATCATCAACAGTGCTACTAAGTATACTTAGACAGCAATAACCTGCTCACAGATGCTCAGTTTGGGTTCCACCAGGACCATTTAGCTCTTGACCTCATTGCAGCCTTGGTTCAAACATGGACAAAAGAGCTGAACTCCAGAGGTGAGGTGAGAGCGAGTGTCCTTGACATCAAGGCAGCATTTGATTGAGGGTGACATCAACTCAATGGGAATCATGGGGAAAACTCTTGACTGTCTGGAGTCATACCTAGCACAAAGAATGTACAGTACCATTTGCAGCTCCTCAGATACTGAAGCAGTCCGTGCCAAGAATGTAGCAAGATCTAGACAACGTTCAGGCTTGGGCTGATAAGTGACAAATAACGGTCACACCACACAAGTGCCAAAACAAAACCATTATCAACAAGAGCGATCTTAACCATCTTCCCTTGATATTCAATAATATTACCATTGCTGAATGCCCCACTGTCAACATTCTGCGGTTTACCAGAACTGAACTGCATTAGACGTATAAATAATATGGTTACAAGAGCAGGTCAGAGCCTGGAAATTCTAAGGTTAGTAACACCTCCTGGCCAGAATCTTACCACTGTTCACTTTGGTGGGATTTGCTGACCCCGCCGCAGGGAACAGAGATTTGGTTGGCCACCAAATACTCCGACCTCGCTGCAGTGGAAGCATGATGTGAACGCCCCCTCCCCTGACTCCGCAAAGCCTGTTCACCACAAGACACAAGTCAGGAGGGTGATGGAATTCTCTCCACTTGCCTGGATGAGGCAACAGTTCTTAAAAGCACTCAAAGCTTGATGCTATACAAGGCAAAGCAGCCCACTTATTGGCACCCCATCCACCAACTTAAACATTCACTCCCTCCACCATTGACGCACAGTGGCAGCAGTGTGTACCCTCTAAGAACATAAGAAATAGGAGTAGGAGTAGGCCATCTAGCCCTTCAAGCCTGCCCTGCATGCATGGCTGATCTGAAGTGGATCAGTTCCACTTTCCCGCTCTCTCCCCATAACCCTTAATTCCCTTGTCTGTCAAAAACCTATCTACCTGTGACTTAAATATATTTAGCAAGGTAGCCTTCACCACTTCAACGGGCAGAGAATTCCAGAGATTCACCACCCTTTGAGTGAAGAAGTTCCTCCTCAACTCCGATCTAAACTGCCCCCCCCCCCGCCTTTATCTTGAGGCTGTGCCCTCTAGTCCTGCTATCCTTTCTAAGCAGGAAGAATCTCTCTACCTCTACCCTATCCATGCCTTTCATTATCTTATACATCTCTATAAGATCCCCCCTCATCCTTCTAAACTCCAACGAGTACAGACCCAGTCTATTTAGTCTCTCTTCATAGTCCAACTCCCTCATCTCCAGTATCAGCCTAGTGAACCTCCTCTGCACTCCCTCCAAGGCCAAAATATCCTTGCGCAAGTGCGGCGACCAAAACTGCACACAGTACTCCAGCTGCGGCCTCACCAGTGCCCTGTACAGTTGCAGCAAGACCTCCCTGCTTTTATATTCTATGCCCCTTGCTATAAAGGCCAGCATTCCATTCGCCTTCTTGATCACCTACTGCACCTGCAGGCTGGGTTTTTGTGACTCATGCACAAGGACCCCCAGGTCCCTCTGCACCGTAGCATGCTGCAGCTTTTCGCCCTTTAAATAGTAATCCCTCCTACTATTATTTCTGCCAAAGTGGATAACCTCACACTTGCTAACATTGTACTCTATCTGCCAGGTCCTCGCCTATCCAGATCCCTCTGCAGACTTTCCACACCCTCCACGCAATTTGCTTTTCCACTCATCTTCGTGTCATCAGCAAATTTCGTCACCCTACACTCAGCCCCCTCCTCCAGATCATCTATATAAATGGTAAATAGCTGAGGTCCCAGCACTGATCCCTGCGGCACTCCACTAGTCACCAACCGCCAATCAGAATAGCACCCATTGATACCAAATGGCAGCTGGCCGTCAGAACGGAACTGCGCCACCTCTGATTAAAGTTCAGCCTTTTTCAAAAAATATATATATATTTTGTACATCACGTAACGTATTTAATAAATCAGAGTAAACACATCATTACAAACTGTACACATTTCCATGCTTAATTGGGATTAAAGGGATCTACAAGATGCACTACAATAACTCAACAAGGCTCCTTTGACAGCACCTTCCAAACCCATCACCTTTACCACCTAGAAGCACAAGGGCAGCAGATGCATAATAACACCATCACATGCAAGTTCTCTTCCAAGCCACACACACCACTCTGACTTTTTCTTCACTGTCGCTGGACCAAAATCCTGGAACTCTTCCCAACTAGATGTACCTGCGCCAGATGGACTACAGTAATTCAAGAAGGCAGCTCATCACAGCCTTCCTGAGGGCAATTAGGGATGGACAACAAATCCTGGCCATGCCAGTGACACCAATATCCCATGAAAGAATTTTAAAAATTTGTTTCTAATAATTATTGTAACTATATTATGGTAATTGAAACAATATGATTGCTTCTTATCCTTATTTCCCATTTTTAAAACTGCATGCATAAAGGTCACAAAGGTGTCCCTTAATACTGCACCATCAAGAAGGCAGGGGTTCAGCTACGTATTTGTGCAGCGCTTGAAGAGTTGCATATCTGGTCCACAGTTAATTTCTTTAGTAGGCATCAAATGATGATGATCCCCCATCAAGAATATTGCAATTGCTCTCCAGGCTCAATGGCTAAGTATAGCTAGTCAACTAATGCTGAGTAGTGCAAATCAAGCTGGTCCTAGCTTTAATTCCTGACTCATCCGTGGTTAGGTGATCTTGACTATAGTGGTGATGGAGACACTTGAGCTTGGGGCTATGAGTCTAAGGAGAACTATATTTACTCTGGGTTGCCAAAGTAGCATCCAGGGACCATCTGGCAAGTGTATGTACACTTTTATGAGGTGAGGACAGATTAGCTTGTTTGCACTATCCACCATAACCTGCTGATACTTTAGGCTCTCATGTGAAAGAAGACATGGATGAGATATTGAAGGCGATGCAGGCACTTGAAACTTGTTCCTCACCAGCAAAGGTTTGGGCGTTCAGAGGAGGAAGGGAGAGAAAGGCAAGAAATTGAGAAAGTCAAGGAATTGGAAGGAAAACAAATAGGGTGACTACCACCAGCGAAGGAAAACTGACAAATCGCCACTATTGCAAATGGGAGCTGTGGATCTTTCTGTCAGTGATAAACCTTACTGGATGTCAATCAGAAACTTCCTTTTTGTTCTCTGCAGGTTCCTGTGGTAAAAAAATGAGAACAACTGAGTATGATGTTCATGAAGGGATTAAAGGGATTTGTGGTGTCATTGGTTCAGTTTGACCAAGTTTTTGCCTTTTTGTTGATTACAAGAAATTTCTATACTCAGCAATCAATACCTGGCAGTGGTTGTAAGGTAATGATGTCAGTGAAGGTCAAACAATAGCATAAAACTGAAGAGCTAACTAATAGTTATAGTGTTAAAATTGCTTCCCTATATGTGTTCATGGAGTGGGCATATTCTGTTTTGTGTCACTGGCAATGTCACATGAAATTGCACTGCTAGTTAATACATGAGGGCTTCACTCCTTTTCCAAGTAAGAATCTACAATTGATTATTGGCAGTGTCATTTTTTTTTCAATGCAGTAGGTGCTGACTGAATACAACAAGCCCTGCTACTAATGTTTGACATTCCAGCATCAGTGACCTGAAATGGGATGTCCTCGTAGATCATGCATCTGTGGAAGGGGTTGGAAGAGATTGTGTATTATTTTGAGTATCTTAAAAGAACCACACTTGGTTTAGATGATTTATTGTTGTTCTTTTACAGAAGGCTGATCAGATCTTTTGTGACATGTGCTTGCCAGGTTTGCATTTTAGTCTAACATCTGGGTCATCCAGTGAACTGGCACTAATTCAAAAGCCAGCTTTGAAGATAATATATAGGGACCGAAGTTCTTATGAAGCTCTTGGGTTGGGCAACTTGAAGATTGGCGATAAGGACAGATTTGTGCGAAGGAACCATTATGGGAACACATCAGGCCTGATCTTAAACAGTATTATTTATTTGTGAGAGATGGTAGATGTTATTTAGACCATAAATAACAGCTGAGAAGGTTATAAAGCTGACATCCTGAATCCTAAGCAGTTTATACAGTTGTCGAAAACTTGTGATTGTATTACAGGCGTCCAGGCATTGTTTATATTTTATTATAAATAATATATTAGGGGTTAGAGGGTGAACATATCTGTCAGTTTTTTTCACGTGAAGCTTTTAAAGTTTTATATCTACACTCTGGCCACCCAATTTTGACTTATGATTGTACTTCATTTGATAGGAAGTGGAGTTGTTTAAGACCTGTTTAAGGGCCTATGTTATAAAGGAATGCTTACAGGAACAAAGAATTTGCTAAGGAAATAATAAGAGACTATGGTGGGTTCTGGTTCCTTCCAAAAGTGGCTATTTCCCACAGGTGTAAGTTCAATCAGTTGGTACAGACCAGCGATTCAGCCATGCCCAGCATTGCAGACAGGCCCAAGTCAAGTTCTTCCAGCAGGAGTGACTGGGGAACTCTGATTGTTGTTTTTCTCCTTCTCAGTAGACCAGAGTTACTGGTGGCAATTGTGTTCCAGCAGGTATCCATAAGTTCAATACAGGCAGTCTTTGACTTTACGATGTTTGAGTTACAATGAACGCGCTTAAAACGTTTAAAAATTGACTCCCCGTTTTGACTTTACAATATTGGTTTTGACTTTATGACACCATGCCAGCACATTCATGTTCTGTGTTGCCCATCTGTATGACTGGATAGGGTGAACCATCCTGATTAGGTTGGAAACAAGTGATTTACATTGTTAATTTTTTTTGGCACAACCTTGGCAATCTTATACGATTATGTTGTTCTTAATAAGCACCCAGACTTGCAGAAGTTCCGGATTAAATGGGCAATTGATAGTGATCAATGGCTTCATTATAACCCCCACACTAACTAAGGAACTTGCACTAAGGCATGCAGACATCAACAGTCACCTTAGCGACTTGACAGGGCAAGAATTGACAGCAGTTAACACCGTCGGGTGCCCCATGACTTATTTCCAGCCTTGGTTCAGGAACTAATAACCCATTTATAGCATTATTCCTATGACAAAATTGATTCTGACTTCAACATTTTGACTTACAATGGGAACCAATTGTGCTGTAGCTACATCAAAGCTGGAATGAACTTAGTCTGTATAGCTCAGTACCACACTGGGCTGTCCATCCACCTACTGAGCCACCGGTTGCTCCATACACCATTGGAATATTTTAAATAGTTCTGTCACTATCTAGTCATAAAACTTGGTGAATTAAGTAACAATCCTTTATACATTTTAATCTGAGAAATGTCATAAATGGTTGACCCCTTTTCAGGGTGAACAATAATTATTTTTATTGGTGCCTTAAATCACTGGTTAAGATTCTGGTCATTATTTCAAGGCAAATATTTGAAGCTCTCTTTTTAAGTTATAGTGATATCGAGGGTTTTTTTTACTTTTTACTCTTACCATGTTTTAATATGTTAACTTAACCGGTGCTTTACTGTCTTGTGATGACAATTTATTATTTTGATTGGTGTGGTTTTCATTTGGGAATTAGCATTTAAACATGCACACTTATGTCACGTCATTTACAAATATGTCATTTATTTTTTACATAGTTGTGATGGTAAGTACTGTTGAACGAATATATATTTTTAAGTCCCCCCTCCCACCCCCCAACCTTTTAGAAAGGGACTAACTCTTTGGTGAAGTATGGTCCTACAACATCCCACCTAAATTGCTTAACATCCCACTTAAGTCACTAGATTAGAACCATGGCAGGGTATAGTATTACAGTCCCACCTTAGTCACTAAAGAACAACAAAGAACAGTACAGCACAGGAACAGGTCCTTTGGCCCACCATGCCTCTCTAATCTAACATTTTCTTGCCTCTACGTGGTCCATATCCCTCTATTCCCTCCCTATGCACATATCTAACCAGATGCCTCTTGAATGTCGTTATACAATCTGCTTCCACTACCTCCTCTCACAACACGTTTCAGGCATTCACCACGGTCTGTGTGAAAAACTTGCCCCTTACATCACTTTTAAACTTTCCCCCTCTCACTCTCAACTTATGCCCCCGAGTAATTGACTCTTCAACCCTGGGAAAAAGACACTGACTATCCACTCTATCCAAGCCTGCTATAATTTTGTAAACTTCTATCATGTCCCGCCTCATCCTCCGACGCTCCAAGAAAAACAATAAAGTAGTTTGACTACTGCACTATCATAGAATCATCATACGAAAGCCCATTCAACTATGGAAGGCACCAAGGCTGAACCAATCCTGTCCTCACCTGCTATCTATCCACTCACATTTAAAGCAGGATCATTGGATTGCAACTGGAACCCTGGCTGAGGCTAACTGAATCACCCCCACTGCTGCCTTGGCTGAGATCAGCTAACTGTGCTGTGAATCATGTCTGGGATCTCCTGGTCTGCATGGATCAATGAGTCATTGGATAGACTAGGGTTATTTTAACCCAAAATCCGTGTAGGGCTGGTGAAGGTAGGAAAGTAAAATGTAAAAACTTCCAAGCCCAACAAATCCACTTCTGGTTTTAACTGAGATGGGCTGGGGTACATGCATGAGTAAGTGATCAACCTGCTCTCAGGAGGTGGATCCCTCGCTTAAATATCAATGAATCTATGTGCCTCTGATTTTAGCTCTCTTACCTTCTTTAATGCTGTCCAAGTGGGTTTCCCAGGTGTTGGAAAACCTGTTGAAGGGAATTAAAGACTGCTGGATGGAATAGGTAATTGCCTTTACAGCACTGCTTGTGGCTAAGAGGAGTAGGAGCACCAACCAGTGGTTGGAAAATGGAATCCAAAAACAGTGATTATACTTTGCCATTAAATTCAACAGGACCTTGGTGAAGACAGTTTTTTCTGGCTTTCCTGACCACTGTGCTGCCCATGCCCCAGCTTCACGCCTGTAAGTGTCAGGATTGATGAACATAAACAATGGGTCAATTTCTGGTGCACTGCACACACCGGACCTTTCGCACATCATACTGCAAAATTACATCACATGGGTTTGCTCCCCCAGAGCTCTCCATATGATGTGAGTTTCCAATCTTGCCTATTTATCCTGGATAGACAATGAGTGCTTTTGCAGTGTGGGAGGCATAATCAAAGCAATAGTTATCAGGTATTGCCCACACACCTTTTATCAAGCCAGGAATACACTGGCCATGTCAGAAATCTGAGCGAAAGTCATGCCCATGGTAGGGAAGAGCAGAGAGGACAATAATAATCAAATGAACAAACAGACATTTTACTGGAGCACTTTAACCTCACTGGTGAATGATTTAATTTAACATGTAACAGCCTGAACTGTTTACACCAGGTCAGGGTACCAAGAGGACGGTAATGAAATTATGATCTTTTAATAACTTTAAATTTGACTAGAGGTGATTGTTGGGAACACAGTCCCAATGCCCTAGAAACAAAAATAGAATCCACAATTGTCAATTATGGTCAATTATTAGAACAAGCACATACTCAATACAAGTATTCAACACAAGTTTGAAGACACATCTCAATCTCATTCATACAACAAATCCAACGACCCCAGTTAACAACGCTCAGCCTGTGCCGAACGCCAACCTGTAATTTAATGGGCTGTGCAGTTTGTAAATTTGACTGTTTTTGCAGTGTTTCTTAATTTGATTAAAGCACAATTATTTTCATATTAATTTTTAGCTTCCAGGCATTCACAAAAATGACTTGCAAGTAAGTTTGGCCCAGGACCCCAAATATTCATCAGCCCCCCACTATTAACTAGTTGAAATTGTGAAATCTTGATGTTGTGATTTCTGTACGACAGCCACACTGACCCTATCAAAATAAATTGATATATTTATCACACTTCTTACTCTCTGTGCAGTGGTGTTTATTTTAAAACCTTTTATTTTTTAAGTAGTGCTGAGATTGTCACTGAAACTGCTTTAGAGGAGGTATGTGCTCTAACGGTTTCAAAGAAGTTAATAAATCGTGCTCTATTTAGAAGAAAATGTTCCCTGATTGACTCGGTATCGGGTACAGGATTGAAATTCCAGCAACAATCAGTAAATGCAGGTGCGTCTGCAGTTCTCTCATATCATCTATGTGTATACATTCAACTCCTTCAAAATCCCAAGGTAATACCAATGTAAAAGTCTTGTATGGTTCCTGAAATAACTCCTTAGAGGCTGGTGTCCCTTCACCAAATTCCCATTATTTACAAACTCAATTCCATTCCTAAGAGTGCTTCAGATACAAAGTCAGAATCCAGAGTGTCAGCAGAACTGACATTCAATATATTATGTGTGAGACTCCCTGATTGGGCAGGCAATCATTACCAACCTTTTGGCCAGCAGGCAATCATTACCTCAATCAAGGAGCTCATACTCCAAAAGGCCAACCTCTTGGGTCTCATTGAGGTCATTACAGTTCCACAAGTAAATCCACTGTCGAGTGTGGTGCTGACCAAGGCAATGGCTCATCTCTGCTCTTTGCTGATTTTACTCACAGCAGTAGTTGAAGCATTGTACCTCTGCACTGCAGGAAGGGAAAATGGCTCCACAGATCAGCTATTGCGTAACCCTTAGTTGCCATCTCTGCTGCCATAAGTCATCAGGAGTTCAGGAGAGCAACAGACAAAAAGTGAGATAGTACTTCCTATTAAAAAAACATTTTTTACAGAAAGGTGCTTTGAAACAGCAAGTTATACAGCAATACCAGCGGAACTATGCCAATGTGCTGCCTGCCTTTTCTCCAGTCTAGCCATTAGTATCACAGAATTACTGAATTGTTACTGCACAGAAGGAGGCCATTTGGCCCATTGTGTTTGTGCTGTACCAGCTCCATTGTAAAAACACAAGCGAAGAAAACCAGAAGATCTTAAAAAAAAGCAGAAATAAGAAGCTATCAATTGTAATCCTACCTCTTGGAAGAGTTTTTTTAAAGGCAAAATATCGCCACTTAAGCAGTTCATGTCAAAACATCATAGTCAAATTGCCCTTTCAAATGGGTATAATTGGATAAATTGGATTTTTTCCCTCCAGCGCATTCCAGTTCATGGATTTTAACTGTATTTTCTATGTACATTGCAGCCTTAACAGCAGAAGGTTGATTGCCATCTTTAAGTTCTCAATAAATCCACGACAAAACAGCAGGATAAGACCCTCCTGTGTCTCATTTTGACATTAATGACCTAATTCATGGTGACCTAGTAAAGTCTGTTCCTGTTCAGTGAATAACCTCTTTCCCACAAAATTGATTTCATCTCTCAAGAGTATTCAACAAGCTCCTTCAGTTGTAATGAAGATATTCACAGTTTTAACATGTATTGGGTCGCTGGCAGAATGTTACGACCATGCTGAGCTAGAAATCGTGTTTTCAGTTCAATGATTTTGATGACGTGGGGATGCTGGGTCACTTTTCTTCGTCAAGTTTAATTTTTTGCCATTTCCTAGCCTTTTTCCTTGTTGACGGCACAAACACATTCTGCTTAGCCTTCAGAACATCCTCTAAATAGGTGGTCTTGACATTCAAGTCCAGCCAGGTGAGTATTTCTCCAGCTATTTGACTATGATGGGCAGCACAGCCTGATCATACCCATACATGTACTCTTTCCAATAGGATCACTAAGTATCAATCCAGAATGGGGAACACCAACTAATTACTTTTTCTGCTCTACAGCCACAGGTGCTTACGCGATGTATTACTGTTTCAATTAGAGACTTCTTCAATTGTTTTCATTTTTTTTCACTGAGCTGGGGAACTTAATTTAATGTGGTTAATCTCTAATTCTTTTAATCTTGCAGATAATTCATTGGCCACCAAAACAGGTGGCTGTTTCCCTTCTAAAGCCATGGTAACACTGGAAAATGGGCAAACTCGGGCTGTGTCACAGCTGAATCCTGGGGACTGGGTCCTAACAGTTGATGCAGCTGGCAAGGTGGTCCCCAGTCAAGTCCTGCTCTTCCTTGACAAAGAAGAAGAGTTGAGGATCTCTTTCACCGTGCTGGAGACTGAAGATCCCCAACAGCGACTAGAACTCACAGCAGCACATCTCGTCTTTGTTTCCGATAATAACACAGACAAAATGGAAAACTTTCGGCCGATGTTTGCAAGCAGAGTGCAAACAGGTCAGTTTATCCTAGTAAGGGAGGTTAGCTCAGGACGTCTGCGTTCATCTAAGATTAAAGCTATCTATGCAGAGGAGGACATTGGTGCCTATGCGCCACTGACATCTCACGGCACACTGTTAGTGAATAATGTGCTGGCATCTTGTTATGCTGTGATAGAGAAGCACCACTGGGCACACCTGGCTTTTGCACCCCTTAGACTGTTTCACTCATTGACTTCATTGTTACCAGCCCTCCACTCCAGGTATGGCAATGCCACGCAGGAGAATGGCATCCATTGGTACTCCAGATTTCTCTACAGCTTAGGCAAGAAAGTTCTGGACAGACAAAAATTTCACTCTTTATGAAGAATCACAGGAGCGTTGCCAGAGAGAGGTTGTGGATGGAGATTCAACCTTGTTGTGTCTGTGATACATCAGGTCCATCTGCATAAGTACCTACATGGTCTTCAGCTTTAAGTGGCATTGCGGACTTCTAATTCTGTACAAGGGAACTCTGTTCCCCAGGGATAGAATTTATTTTATGTGTCAGTAAATATACAGCCAAAATATATTTTTCTACGTCACATATATAACTTTTAATTGTCCCTCTGAATGTGTATACTTTAAATATGTTGCGTGGTTAATGTAATCTTGGTCAAAAACAAACCAGTTTGGGGAATTATTATAAAGTTTATTTTTATACTTCTGAATTGTAATATAATTTTTTGGGATGAAGTCAATATTAATAGAATTATGTTTCAGTATTTCTAATAGTAATGATCAAAGTATGTTATAATGTTTTGTTAATTTAATTTTGTTTGTTCTTTTGGAACTAAAGTCTCTCTGACCCTCTTGAATTTTGTGTCTCCGCAGCCACTTTAACAGGAGTCAGGTCCGATGGTGTTGCTCTCACTTGTTGTGTCCTTGCAGTTATCTTTGCCTCTTTCCTTTTGTATGTCTTTTTCTCTGTGTATCTATCTATATATTTGACTTTGTGCTCTCTCCCTCTTTCACTCATTGTTACTTCCATGTTTCATTACTTTTATGTCTGTTTACCCATATTATATATGAACACTTGTCCCTCCCCTCTATTTATATTCCATATAATTTCCTCTGTCTATAGGTCCATGTCACTTGCTATCTCTTATTTTCTGCATTTGTTTAGTTACTTTTTCCCAATCTTGCTTGTCTTCAGCTTTTACTCCCTAAATCTCTCACACTTGTCATGTGAGGAATTTAATTAATGTTGAATTGTTTTAATCTGAATCAACTTCAATTAACCTGCAGATTGCACTATAACCTAGCTGTGAACTGGTCCATACATACTTTAGATTATCTGATGCATGCGGTGTTGTAAACCTCAAGGCAGGAGTGGAAAGGAAATCTGACTTTATATCAGCCTGATCAGAACCTATTTATATTGCAGATGGTTAAAAATTGACACGAGGAGTTGGTTGTTTTTACAAGAACTCATGCTGAAATAAATGCGCTTCATTTTTATTTAAAATTGCTGTAATTATAGAACAAATCTCTCAATATTGTTTGTGTCTTTTTTGTCTCACTGTTTCTTCCTGTTTCTCCACCCCCTCTCTTGCCATGTGCCTCTTTCTCTCTCACTCTCCTAAGTTTTATAGCTGTTTGCTGATGCTTTTAACTGAATTTGTACGTGCTTTACTGCATTTTTACACCTGTGAAATCAGAATGACCTCCTGGCGCACACCTGCACCTTGACTATGCTGTTTAGATAGGGCACTGATTTTCTTGCAAAACATTAACCAACTACTTGCTGCTGGCAAACAGCTTACTGGTTCTGTGCAGAGAGCAGCCAGCCACTCCCAATGCTGCCAGCTGGAAAGTTACCACTTATCAATAAAATGCAATCCCACCAGTTAATGAGTAACCCAGACCTTGGATTTCCTTTTGTTGGACTCCTTGTATCTTTCCAATGGGTTTGTTTGCACACTGCTGTTTGAGGGCTACCTCATCTCCAGAGAGGCCCTTTGTGCCCCTATTACATTTTATTGCACATGCAAGACTAAGCCCCATGGCGATGCACCCAATTCTGTATTCCATTTCTCACCATTACTTCAGTTTAACCCCATGACTAGTGTGCAGGGACCAAAACAAGACCAACTGCCCTGCTGGGACCATGGTAGCATTATCTGAGGGAAGTAACTGAGGAGGTTTGTCTAGTGGAGATAGAGATTGTAGAATCTTGTTTGCTTACCTTTGGGGAAGTAGGGAAGAAATGCTAAAAAAAAACTCATCCAATAATCAAATTAGTAGAGGGTCAAGTAGATGATTAATAGATAATACCAATGCAGATATTGTTCCTTTTTTTTGTGTTTTCCATCCCCTCTCCTTCTGAAGCCACGAGTACATGTTGGAGGGGAGGGGAGGGGGAGGGGAGAAATTCCAAGGACGCTTCCCACCCTTGGATACTTGACCAGGTGACTACTATTCATGGTGAGCCAAGACAGTGAATGTTGGCAGCCTATTCAAGCATAGGGACAACATATCCAAACTCAATCCTGTCCTCGCCCAACATCCATTAACTGGTAGATAACCTGACTAAGAGCATAGGAACAGGAGAAGACCATTCAGTCCTTCGAACCTGTTCTGCCATTCAATTAGATTACGACTGATCTCTATTGTATCATCAAATTTGCCTTGGTTCCAATTTAGTTTGTCACCTTCCCTCAAATCCTGAGATTAATTGTAGCATTTTTTATGTAACCCTGGTAGTGGCCAGTCAACTCAGTACAAAGATTGGTGTTCAAAACTGGGGCTTCAGGTCCCTAAAGCTCCATTCTACTTCCTTATGCTCTAAAAACCACAAAAGCAAAAATGACAATTGAGAGATTATGACAAGGGATAGCAGTTAGTTTGTAATAGTTCATCACTGAAAATTAAAAACAATTCTGACCTATAATTGAATCACATAATTTTTCTCTTTTTATTACAATCTTAAGCTTCCCTCTTGCTTTACAATCAGTTCACTTTTCATGTGGACATCAGAAGCACTTTTACATTTTGCCAATGCAGTGCAAATCAAGTTAATTTGCTTCATTTCTTGTGGCCATTCTGCCAGACTTTTCAGTTGATTTTACTTGTGTTTTGAGGTAATCATTGCTGGTGAATTAGGCAATTGATTAAAGTGCTTCCTGGATAGTTGTAGGACCACCTGCTGCAATGCAAAATTGTCTCCCAAGATATACCTTGGCTTTAACTTCGAAAGAGTATTCCCTATTGCGATTCTCCTCGATGTCTTCAGATCTTTGGAAGCAGGAAAAAAACAGCCAGGATTCGCCTCCTTGTGGATGCCAGCATTAGGCTTGTAGTTGAATAGATTGTGAGCACTAATTTTCTGAGTTTATAAATGAATAATCACTTGGGTGAACTCTAAGAGGGCCCCTTTGAAGGCTACCGCAGAAGTGGAGAGAACATTGGGGAAAGATGTCACTTCTGGTTTGAAAAAGCATATATAGGAGATGCGATATATCAGGTTGTGGAATACGATGTTTAGTCCAAGAATAAAGGAGACAAGATGTCATTCATTAATTGTATACGTCTCTTTCATGAGTGGAATAAACACTGCATTTGCCTACGTTGTGTGCAAAATTCTTCATTTCTTGTGGAACCATATTTATGTTCTGGAAACTTGCATTTCGTGAGTCTAACTTTGGTCTACTGTAGTAAAGCTTTTTTTTCTGCATTTCCTAGTGTACCAGAATGCTGAGAGACAGTTCCATCTTAAAACTTGTGCTGGCATCAATGACATTGCAATGACAGTTTGTGCGAAGCAAGAATTTTGTACATTTGATCCTTTTCTCTGTATCAGACTGTGCTCAGTTGGGGTTACTGAGGGTGGAATGTTATCATCCATGGCACATAAATCAGCAACCCGAAATGCTCCCATTTCCAGGCAATTTTATAGGAAGGGAGGTCACAGCGGATGAATCCCATGTTGCAGGCAAAGTCCAGCTTGTCTCAGAGGCAGCCTCCCAGCCCACCCCCACCAGAGCCACTTTGCCACAGGGCTACAGCTATGACCACAGCCATTCTACGGAGGAGTGTCCACCCCACCTCCCCCCCCCCACCCCCCAACCACCCATAATGATGGCCTAGACACACATTTGAACGTTTTCTTGCATCTTCATAGGGTGCCTCTATCATGTTTTCTTGCCTGCTGCAATAGCACCCTGGTGGGGATGCCAACAGGAGAATTCTGCGGGCCCTCACATTGGTTCAGCTGGTTGAATGTCCTGCCCACCTCTTGAATTGGACACTTCCTGGAGATAGCCCCTTAATTGCTCCAGGGATTTGGGATCCCCTTTTGGCCTTAGTAAATCTTTAAAAGCAGTTAGATTCCACCCAACAAGTGCTTCCAATCTGGTATAACCTGAAGTGACTCGCTGAATGAAAGTCATCTTGTGAATTTGCCAATCTTGGCAATGCAGCAACTTGGGCTCTGTGCGTGAAGTTTGGATTCTAATCTCTTGTTAGTAAGCGGTACACATTTGGATTCGGCCAACTCAATGATCTACTTTATCAGCAACTTCAAGTTTTCTGTTACAAAATCTGTCAAATCTCTCAGCCGAGAGGCGGTACCTTAAGTATAAACCAAATAAATTTGGATAAATCCGGAAAAGCACAACACAAATCTCTTTTTCCACAAGATAAAATATCCTACTGATTTACATTATAACATTTCACAGTTTCAAAAGAACAATCCAATATTGGAATGACTATATTTACATTTAATCCTATCAAAGTGTGCTGTCAAAGAATCTATAACCACTTTCCTCTACTTCCTAAGTGTGAATGTTGCCTTCCCATGTGTGTCTCAGTCACAGGCACTCGAACCATACCTCAGTCAATGTTAAATTATCAACCCCATCGTTTCCGTTGTGTTAACCTGATGTCCAATAAGAACCCTATTCCCTTAAGGCTTCAAATAAACCATCATTATCCTCCCATATATGTCTAATTTAGTTTTATACTTGAATGTTGAAACATCTAGTAATAGGTTAATCAGTTGGTACAATATAATCCTTTTGGTCCTGTAAAATCAACTGATTTCCCAGTGGTTATCAATTCGCAGCTACAGGAATGGATGGTTATTAAGCAATTTCCAGGATGACTGGTAGTCATTGAAATCCATCATCGCTTACATGAGCCAAAAAACCTTCAGACACATCATTAAAAGGCATCAAAATAGTTTGATGAGAGTGATATAGAAATAACCCATTGATTGTAAACAGACAGAATTCCAAACCTGGCAAAAAGCTCAACCACCAGACAGCCAAAGCTGAAGTACAAAGAATCTGCAACAAACGGTGGACAGAGAAGGCTGAGGCAATTCAACTAGTTGCTGATGTGTGTGGCACACACAATATTTTCAAGGTAACCAAAGAGATCTATAGATTCTCAACAGCAGTAAAATCCAAAGATGACAAGACCTTTCCCAAAGACACAGATAGTATCAACATCTGTGGGAAGGAACACTGTGTAGAATTACTCAACCTGAAGTCCATAGTGGGCATGCACCTGATGGAGAATATCCCAGCATACAATCAGCAGTGAGCTAGACAATGATCAAATGATTGACAAAGTTATAACTGCTGGCAACCACATGAGAAAGAATAAAGCTTCTGGTCCTGACAATATCCCTATGGAAGGACTAAAACATGAAGAGGACATACTGATCTCTCAGATATGTGCTCTATTTGTGAAACTCTATCACAATAAAGGAATTCCAAATAGCGATACCTTGATGATCACAATCTTCAGAAAAGTAGGCAAGTTGAACTGTAGCAACTACAGGGGCACCACATTGCTCTTAACTTTAGTAAAGTCCAAGCTAGATTAATTTTAATTGCCTCTTGCCAATTGCAGAGGAGGTCATTCCAGAATCCGTGGCTGCTAAGAACATAAGAAATAGGAGCAGGAGTAGGCCATCTAGCCCTTTGAGCCTGCCCCGCCATTCAATAAGATCATGGCTGATCTGAAGTGGATCAGTTCCACTTTCCCATTTTCTCCCCATAACCCTTAGTTCCCTTGTCTATCAGAAACCTATCTACCCGTGACTTAAATATATTCAGTGAGGTAGCCTCCACCACTTCAACGGGCAGAGAATTCCAGAGATTCACCACCCTTTGAGTGAAGAAGTTCCTCCTCAACTCCGATCTAAACTGCCCCCCCCCCCAGTCCTGCTATCCTTTCTAAGCGGGAAGAATCTCTCTACCTCTACCCTATCCATCCCCTTCATTGTCTTATATGTCTCTATAAGATCCCCCCTCAGCCTTCTAAACTCCAACGAGTACAGACCCAGTCTACTCAGTCTCTCTTCATAGGCTAGCCCCCTCATCTCCGGTATCAGTCTAGTGAACCTCCTCTGCACTCCCTCCAAGGCCAATATATCCTTGTGCAAGTACGGTGACCAAAACTGCACACAGTACTCCAGCTGCGGCCTCACCAGTACCCTGTACAGTTGCAGCAAGACCTCCCTGCTTTTATATTCTATCCCCCTCGCTATGAAGGCCAGCATTCCATTCGCCTTCTTGATCACCTGCTGCACCTGCAGACTGGGTTTTTGCGACTCGTGCACAAGGACCCCCAGGTCCCTCTGCACCGTAGCATGCTGCAGCTTTTCGCCTTTTAAATAATAATCCCTCCTACTATTATTTCTGCCAAAGTGGATAACCTCACACTTGCTAACATTATACTCCATCTGACTTTCTGACCCACCAGAGGCACAACCAACATAATCTTCACAGCACTCCAGCAAGAAAAGTACAGAGAGCAGAACATCCCTTTGTACGTTGCTTTCTTTGATCTCAAAAAATATCTTTGATTCAATGAATCAAACTGGAAGGTGCTATCACGATATGGATATCCATGTTCACCAAAATCATCCTTCTCCCACCTGAAAACATGCAAATAACAGTACTTTGCAATAGCTCCACCAATGGCTTCTCTGTCAATACAGGCATCAAATAATGTGTACCGTTTCACCAACACTATTATGAGGGGACTAATCAAAAATCTGTCTAACTCAGCCATGAATATATTCAATGAACCAGCCTCCACTGTATACCTTGTATACTTTTATAAAATATAGAGAGATATGCTCATTGCTATCTAAAAAAACTGAATGTATATCTGTCTGTGACCCAGGAAAGGAGCCACCTGGCAATATTGAAGGAACTGACACCTCATTATCCCTGTTCAGACACTAATGACCCCTCTGTGGGCTGCACAGGCAAAATTCAAAGAAAGCTACACAAAGGCCATCTGCATTTCATAACACAGACCGGCCAACCGGTGCCTACTCATCTGCTAAGGCAAGCTTCCTTTCAATTCTTAATCAGTAAGACAGTTAACAATCTGCGAACCTAGACAAGGGATACACATTTCTTGTCAAGCCAGAGTGGAGAAGTGGGAGTCATGCGACATAGACCTCTAGTTCAGGAAACCACATTCCGACAAGGAATTTATTCCCTCAAAGGGGAATTCTCTCCCCCAGTAACCAGTGGAGGCTGGGTCATTGAATATATTCAAGGCTGTGTTAGACAGATTTTTGATTGACAAGAGAGTGGGGGTGGGGCGTGTGGGGTGGCAGGCAGGCAGGCAGGAAAGTGAAGTAAAGCTATGGTCAGATCAGATCTTATTGACTGGCAGAGCAGGCTGGAGAGGCTGAATGGCCTGCTGCTCCTACTTCTTATATTCCTATGTTCTCCAAGGTTCCTACCAGAACATAGACAACTAGTCTTTCTCCTTCATGGCCAGCTGTACTTTCCAGTATAATAGTGAGACGTACATATGAAGAAGATGCTAGGTTCAATCCCTCATCTAGCTGATCTCAGCCAATGGAACAGCAAGGATGTTGAGGTGGAGAAAAAGAGCTAGTTTTAGATAATCTCATTCTCTTTTAAGATTGCTTCGCTAAAACTATAAATGGACCTTTTGTAGTGTGGAAATGGCCTACAATATTATCACATCCCAAACATATTATTTGGCATGATCTTAACTCAATGTATTCTGGCTGACGTTTGATATGCGTAGACAAAATCTTTAATTAATCTCAAGTACATGTTGGTACAATTTATGGACATGTTGTTTCATGTTGTTTTCTGAGAGCATTGTTAGGAGCATCACATTCTCTTTTCTTTCCCAAGCCAATGTGACAACTCAAGGCTGCTTAGATTGATTTGCAAATCCAGTGCTCTTTTTGATCTTTTTGCACTTGTTGCCACATCTTGAATATGTTTCTCTGGAGTAGGCCCCTGAGGAACCCCTTTGCAAACAAACTGTTTTGAGGGGACTAACGGTTGCAATGAGTTGGGCATTGTCCTTCCAACTCTTGAGTCCACAGTGAAGAAATGAAAGCCTTTTTTGTCTGCTGGCTGTCAGATCTAGCGTGAAATGAGTTTGGATTGTCTCACATGCTTGTTAAAATGAATGAATTGAAAGAACAGAATCTAGGGACATATTTGTTTATATGCTCCCTCAGTATGCATCATTGGCGCAGAAGCAAAAAACTTACCCTTTATCTCTTCATCAGTGAAGATCCACAGAATTATCCCAAATTAAGTCATTGGTGGGAGAAATGAAAATGTCACATTGAGGCTGTAAGACATGCTCTTTAGAGGTTGCGACTCAGACACAACATTGACACTGAATAGAGGGGGAGGCTTATAATGCAGCTTACCTATGCTATATCTAACCTGGAAATGTGAAGAATTATACTCCTCAGCACCACTATCCCTTATCTTGAAAAATATACAATTAATTTGATCAAAATAAATCTGATTTGTAAGAAATAATTACTTTTTTAGGATAATATATGTGGGTTTTAATGTTGAAATGATGGGAAGTCATTCCTGATAAAAATGGCTTGGCAAGTGTTTTTCCATCTGCTTTTTCTATTGAGTGTGCTCTTAATGTGACCATCACAGAAGAATAATTTGTTCTTTTACTTTAGATTGGTCTGAATTGAATTACCATCCTAGTGTAAGGTGATTGCTCTGAGAATTGGTGTTACAATATTACAGCCCACTCTCTTCTGACTGTGGCTTAATCACTGGGAGCATGTTTTTGCTGAATTTACTCTTCCCTTCCAAAGAAGCTCCAGTTTATTTTCCACATCCAGTTCTCTCAGAATTTTCTCCCCATGTATTTTCCATGAATCTGAGTGGGTGGTGTGTGGAAAGGTTTAGAGATGTAAAAGGATTTCAGCAAGTAAAGAGACAGGGAAGATGTGTAGGAGAGAAAAGAATAAAAGAGGTCTGTGATGGGGTAGAAGGCAGGAGTGACTAACATAAGAACATAAGAACATAAGAAATAGAAGCAGGAGTAGGCCAACTAGCCCTTCGAGCCTGCCCCGCCATTCAATAAGATCATGGCTGATCTGTCTTGGCTCAGTTCCACATTCCCGCCCTCTCCCCATAACCCTTAATCCCCTCTCTTATCAAAAATCCATCAACCCGCGTCTTAAAAATATTTAGCGAGGTAGCCTCCACCACTTCAACGGGCAGAGAATTCCAGAGATTCACCACCCTTTGAGTGAAGAAGTTCCTCCTCAACTCCGTTCTAAACCGCCCCCCCTTTATCTTGAGGCTGTGCCCCCTAGTCCTACTATCCTTTCTGAGCGGGAAGAGTCTCTCCACCTCTATCCTATCCATCCCATTCATCATCTTATACGTCTCAATGAGATCTCCCCTCATTCTTCTAAACTCTAACGAGTACAAGCCTAATTTATTCAGCCTCTCCTCATAGCTCAACCCCCTCAACTCCGGCATCAGCCTAGTAAATCTCCTCTGCACTCCCTCCAAGGCCAAAATATCCTTGCGTAAGTACGGCGCCCAAAAATGACTAAATGACAAATGGGATGATCCGGACCTAGGCCTTTTGGCTCCTTGGCACCCAACTCCACTTTCTTCTCACTTGAGCAATATGCCCTCACTAAAATGCCTCAGGATCCTTCAAAGCTGTTATCTGGGACATCTCCCAGTTTGCAGTCCACAAGTGCATCAAGGAAGTCACCAATTCACTCTTTTCCAGGATGAATCAGTACTTTGCTTTTTCTATGGATGAGAGCAGTGAAAATGAGAGAATCGTGGAGTTTGCAACAATGGTTGGCTTCTGTCGGGTGCAATATGCTTGTTGGATGCACTGACATTGCCATCAGGCTACTGTTTTCTTTTATTATTTATTAGTCACAAGCAGGCTTACATTAACACTGCAATGAAATTATTGTAAAAATCTCCAAATCACCAGCGCCTGTTCGGGTACACTGAGGGAGAATTTAGCACGGCCAATGCGCCCAACCAGCACATCTTTTGGACTGTGGGAGGAAACTGGAGCACCTGGAGGAAACCCACGCAGACATGGAGAGAACGTGCAGACTCCACATGGACAGTGACTCAAGCCGGGAATCAAACCTGGGTCCCTGACGCTGTGAACCACTGTGCCACCATGCTGCACCAAGCCACAATCCAAGACCAGCCATGAGCTTCAATAAAGTTCAAGGAGTTTCCACTCGATTCATGTTATGATTTCGCAACCACTACAGAAGGATCATGCAAGCCTGTGCCCAATTCCCAGGCAACCTGCAATCATCAATTTCTTTGACTGTGAAGTGTTATCTCCTTCTAGCTTGACTGATGACACCCCTTTGGGAAAGAATGAAACTCACCACAATGCCAGAATGCAAAGGATGAATGAATAGCTCAATCTTTCTGGTAACCTCTTCAATCCCCTCCTCTGAAAACAGAAACCACGCTCCTCTGCAGTAACAGTCTAGCTAACTTCAGTCACCACTCCTGTAACTGTATATGATATAACACTGAAATCATTCAAGCAAATTTTATATCAATGTCTTACTGAAAAGGCAAACTAATAAGCTGCTCTACAAACACAGTGCAGACCAAAGTGCCAAGTGATCAAGGTTTTAATGTGCATCCAAACACAATCATTTGCTTCAAATCGTTGAACACTCAAGTGTTAACGCATAATGCCTTTTTTTAAAAAAGGTTTGCCCTCTCCGCTGTTTCTATGAAATGCTGTCTTTGTGGCTTCAGGAGGACTGATGACAGACTGATGTAGATCATTTTGGGACCTGTGAGGTGCTGGTGACTGATGACTTCTGGGGAAATGAGCCCTTGAGGTCCGAACTGCAGGTTGCAGGCTCCTTGGCTGTTGCCAGGGCAGTCTGACCTAGCTGGCTTTCCGCCACACTCACCAATCATATTGTAACTGATGGTAGCTAAAATTGACTGGACCTCGCACTGATGATATGACTCGAGTGTGCTACCCACAACCCCATGGACCCAGTTATCTGTTAAAATTCCCTCCAATATTTTAGCACCAAACCTTAGTTATGAACTTCTGAATTCTAACCTTCCTTGCTGCACGCCACCTCCCTGCCGCACGCCACCTCCCTGCATAAACAGCAGATGTCAGTAAATATTTAAATAAACATGAATTACATCCAAATAAGTGGGTCGGACTACATTATTTAAGAGGTCATGCTCTAATTTCTGTTGACAGGAACTAAAGTTACATATCCGTACCAAGTGATGCAAACAGAAAGTGAAAATATGAATCTGAGATCATCATTGGCAGTCAGTGTCCAGTCTGTCAAATATACTATTTTTCCCTACACTTGAGGTTTTCTGCAATTTAGGAAGAATGGTGGCCAATTTTTGTTTTGAATGTTATTTAGCGGAATAGACTGTCGGTGCTGGTTGCCCTGCGGAATCAAAGTAGGACCTGGTCTACAAGGGACATAGCGGTAATGTAACTGGTTAAGTTGCCCATCCCTAATTGCTCTGGAGAAAATAGTGGTGAGCCACCTTCTTGAACTGCTGCAGTCCATGTGATGTAGGTGTACCCACAGTGCAGTTCAGGAAGCAGTCTCAAGATTATGCCTCCGTAATAAGGAAGGAGCTGGTAATATATATATGAACAAACAAATTAGGAGCAGGAGTAGGACATTCAGCCCCTCAAGCCTGTTCCATCATTCAATAAGATCCTAATTGTGGCCTCAACTCCACATTCTGCCCATCCCAATAACCTTCGACTTCCTTGTTAGTCAAGAGTCTATCTAGCTCTGCTTTAAAAATATTCATTGACCCAGCCTCCACAGCTCTCTAGGGAAGAGAGTTCCAAAGATTCATGACTCTCTGAAAGAAAAAAAACTAATCTTATTTTTAAACTGTCCCCTAGTTCTAGTCTCTCTCACAATGGGGAAACAGCCACGCTGTCAAGTCCCCTCAGGATCTTATATGTTTCCAAGTCAGGATGGTAACTTGAAAAGAAACTTAGAGGTGATGGTACTCCTGCTGCTCATGTGGTAGAATTTGTGGGTTTGGAAGGTGCTGTCGAAGGAGCCTTGGTGAGTTGCTGCAGTGTATCTTCTAGTGCACCACAGTACACCGGTGGTAGAGAGAGGGATGAATGAGCTGCTGATCTACTTAACACAGAATCTGTACAATGCACAAGGAGACTATTCGGCCCATTGAGTCTGCATCCAACTCTCTGAAAGATCATCTTACCTAGGCCCACCCCCACCACCCCATGCCCTATACCCGTAACCCTGCATATTTACCACCTAATTCACCTAACCCACACATCTTTGTACACGAAGGGACAATTTAGCACAGACAATCCTCCTAACCCACACATCTTTGGACACTAAGGGGCAACTTAGCATGGCCAATCCATCTAACCTACACATCTTTGGAGTGTGGGAGGAAACTGAAGCACCCGAAGGAAACCCACACAGACACAGGGAGAACATGCAAACAATTGCTGGAAACGGCCACGTCCTAACTTGTACAGCCCATGGATGTTGAACAGGAGTGCAAACTGCTTCATTTGACCACCGATTTGGATGTTTCTGATGGGTGCCCCAGTCACCAGAATGAAGGTTCACCCAAAAATTGGATGGATGGCAATTTGGCGAGAAGTTGATGTTCCAATTGTTGAATTTTAGTCCTGTTAGTTCAAGTGAGGGGGGAAGCAGCACAAAAATTGCCTTCGTTTTTTTTCACTGGCTATTTTTTTAAAATGTGGAAATTCTGCCAATCAAATATATTGGTGTTGTTTTTACCAAAACAGTTCCATTGATAATCTTTGACCTATGAAGGATATTAAACAGACTGAAGAGGCTTCCTGTTAAGTGGTCATTTTCCAACAGGGAAAGACTTTAATATAATTCTCCATTCCATTACTTGCAAACGAAAAAGTAGTTTAACATTTTAACAAATATTCTTTTTTACTTCAGTAATCACGTAATGCTCAGTTGTTTTTCTCTACGAAATGTTACAATGATACAATATATGGATGTTAATTAAGTTTGCAATAGCTTGGTGCACTCCTGACAGCAAAGTATTTACATTACCACATGGTAGCAAATGTCTCTCTCTGCTGGTCTTAGATTAAACTGCTCCCACCTCTCAACTGCAGCATTTAAGCAGTAACAGCTTCAATCAATGCAGAGGCTGCCCTCTGCTAGTTGGAATCTGAAGTACTATGTACATTGGCTACCATTTGATTTTTGGTGCCAGTTTATCAGCAATCAGAAATTTTAACCAAGGGAAGAATTCTCCCATGCCCCTGCCAGCGGGTTCAGTGGCAGACAGGGGGGTAGAATTCAGCGGAGGCCCAAAATTCGGTTTTACGCCAGTGTGAATTTCCTGCAGCTGGTGCTTGCCATGGTGGAACAGGAAGCCCACTGGAGGCCGGCCTGAAACTGGTTTGTATCCCACTAATGGGATGCAGATGAAGGCCTGACCAGAATCTTCTACCCACATCCAATTCTCTGCGGTGTCAGAGGGGAAAAAACACAGGTGCAAAACACGTTCAGTACAACATGGTGTGTAGATGTCGGGACTCACCTGAACAATGCCTGGGGTTGCCTCTGGAGTTCAGGATGGAGGCCGCCAGAAACTCTGGACCCTGGAACACCACAATAGTGGGTTGGGGAGCATCTACAGGAGGACCTTCCAGATCTAGTGTCCTGGAGGGGGTCCATCTTCTAGTCTCAGAATGTTCCTGGAGACCCATCTTCATTTTCTTACTTCAATAGTGGGTAAGTGATGTTGGGGCCCTTTTCAATATGGCAGCCGACGACGATGGACTGGTGCCATTATACCTGCCCCACCATGGAATGTGACACAAAATATCTGGGTGCATAATTAATGAGGTCAGGGCCAAAAGACATGGTGTGTTTTCCCACCAGCCTCCACACAGCAGAAAACACTCCACGTTCCCACCTCCACCGCCAGACATGGTCTCCAGATGGGAGATTTCCATCACAAGAGACAGTTAAAATCACTCCAGCTGAGATTGAATAACTCAATGCAGACCAAGGATTGAACCTGGGACCTTCCTGGTCTATGTAGTTCAGTACAAACTGGCCTGTGCGCTTGTTAACTGAGTCATCATATACGTTTTTCAACAATTTCTCTTTTATCTACATTTCTTCTGAACTTTTCCGATGTAATTTGGAATCCTTTTCAAAAGCTTTCATTTGCTGCTTTGTACTTATCCTGTTAACTTTGCATCATTTAATTTTCTTCTCAATACTTTCATCTCTTCCATCTTTCTTCATAGACATATCATAATGATTATTATTAGTCACAGTGGGAATTAACTCAGCAAAGCAGACTGAAAATTACAATTTCAGCTGCTTTAAGAAGACCTTGTGGACAGCAGCACATAGTGGTACAGTACTGTACCATGCAGACCAGAAGGTCCTAGGTTCTAGCTCTGTGTCACACAGATTAGTGGATCTCAGCTAGACTGGCAGCACAATGTCCATAATGGCCTCATTGCTCCTGGGGTAGTGAGAGGGGAAAATCAGCCAAAGTTTCCAATCCTGATAAGTATCTATTGACACTACTGCATGTTCATGGACAGCATATGGAGACAGAATCAGACTCCTCTGATGCCTTCCATCGACAGGTAGGTCACCGGCCCCCTTGTAGATACAGTGCTGTAACAGTAATGAGATAGCTTTCAGAGGCACAAACCATCACCTCACCAGGTAGTTTTATTGTCACCATCAGGGAACAATGCTAGTCATGATGAAGAAGAGGGAATCCCCTCGAAAGTTAGTGCATTTACTATCAAATAAATCGGTTGGACTAAAACCTGGTGCTGTCAGACTTTTAACAATGCTCGTGCCAGGGATGCCATATTATTCTGCTCATGTCTGGTATGATCCATACAGAATTCTGCTCTTTACAAATCTGAATAGCATATGGTTACATTGCACAAATTTCTGTTGCCAGTTGTGGCTCAATTGGTAGTACCCTTGCCTCTGACTCAGAAAGTTATGGGTTCAAGGCCCACTATAGACACCTCTACATAAAAATCTAGGTTGATACTCCAGGGGAGTTCTGCACTGTGACATTAAACTGAGGGCCTCATCCTCCCTCCCTATGAAAAAACCTTGAATAATATTTTGAAGACCAGTGGAGTTCTCCCCAATATCCTGGCTAATATTTATCCCTCAGTCAATATTGATGAAACAGACTGTCCATTCATTATCTCAGTGCTATATGCGGGAGCTTGCTGTGTACAAATTGACTGCTGCATTTCCTGCAACAGTGACTGCACTTCACAATAGTACTTTGGCATATTATGAGGTTGTAAAGATGACAAGTAAATGGAAGTTTTTCTTATTTTAATATGCAACTTCCACACACAGCGTAAGGTTGAGTGAAGTGCATTTACGCCATGAACTCAGTGCAATGAGAGTGACTACAAATCTGACAATAGGGAAGATGTAGATGTCAGCATAAACTACCCTCTGCAGGGTCTGTGGTTTTACAGTGACAAGCTATGATGATAATTTGTGGCATGACAATTAGCTTCAGTATCCCTGGGCTGGTGTTCTTGCACCTGATTGTCCTCCAGTGATCCTGTCAGATGTCAGGTAGAAAACAGAGGCATGTGGTGATGATAAAAGTGCTGCCTCTGGAGACAACAGGGTGACAATTTTCTTCCTGTCCATTCACAGGCTGGGTATTGGTTCCCACCAGCGTGGATCTCCCTTAGTTGTCAGGGATGGCTGGTAAGCAGTAAATAAAGTTGAGAGCTGCAACTCTAACAATTGTTTGTCTGTTGTTCTGGAATTTGCCCTGTAATGTAAATAGGGCAGATTCCACAGCAGTAGGACCCTCGGGGTGTATTACAGTAATATAAAAGCAACATTAGGAACAATGACCTTGTCCTGACCTCAACCTCACCCAATCATTTTTGATTGATATTACTAAAGTTGCTACTTTCATGTTTTGAGAATGATTTTCATGGTAAAATTGTTACATTTCACAGAAATAATGCATCATTTATAAATTGTAAAAGTGAATTTTCAGATACTTTCAGTGACATTGTGAAATGAGTCCCCCTCCCCCAGAAGCACAGAAAATGATTGCAACTTGCCTCTCTGATTTAGTTTCCCATGAAGTATTTTGTGTCTTCTTTGGTTAATATGAAAATATTCACGTTTTGATGGTTTTGTGCCAATGACAATGTTGGGGGAACTGGTTTGGGGAGTTACTGTCTCTGGAAATGTGATGGAGCTCAACTCACTGATATTGTTGAAATAATAAAACCACTAATAACCCCTGTGTTCATCCTTGTTTTCTACCTTCATGACTTACCTCTTAACATTGTTCTTTCTGAAGAACTGGGGCGCAATCGCCTGGGCGCCAAAAACTCTTCAGTGCATGACCAAAGTGGCCATCATTTATGTACAAACCTATAAGTAGCATTAGGCCAGTTGGCTATGTAGGTTCTTTAAAATTATTTCATGGGATGTGGACGTCACTGGCCAGGTCAGCATTTAATTGCCGCATGAGAAGGTAGTGGTGAGCCGCTCCTTGAACCACTGTAGTCCATTTGGTGTAGGTGCACCCACAGTGCCATTAGGGAGAGTTCTAAGATTTTGACCCACCTACAGTGAAGGAACAACAATATATTTCCAAGTCACGATGGTGTGTGGCTTGGAGGAAAACCTAAGATATTCCAATGTATCTGTTTGTTGCCTCTGTTCTAAGTTCTAGAGGTCACGGGTTTGAAAGCTGCTGTCTAAAGAACCTTGGTGAGTTGCTGCAGTGCATCTTGTAGATGGTACACACTGTTGCTACTGAGCGTCGGTACTGGAGGGAATTACTAAAGTGCATCTTGTAGATGGTACACACTGCTGTCACTGTGTCGGTACTAGAGGGAATTACTGCAGTGCATCCTGTAGATGGTACACACTGCTGCCAATGTGTGTCGGTACTGGAAGGAATGAATGTTGAAAGTTGTGGCTGGGAGGCCAATCAAGCTTCTTGAGTGTTGGAGCTGCACTCAGCCACACAAATGGAGAATATTCCATCACACTCCTGACTTGTACTTTGTGGTGGACAGGCTTTGGAGAGTCAGTAGATAAGTAAATAAGTAGAATTTTAGCCTATGACCTGCTCTAGTAGCTCTGGCATTTACCTGACAAGTTCAGTGGAGTTTCTGGTCAATGGTCACCCTCAGTATGTTGATGGTGGGGAATGTTGTCCAGGTCTTGCTGCATGCAGGCATAGACTGCTTCATTATCTGAGGAGTTACAAATGATACTGAACATTGTATAGTCTTCAGCAAAAAATCCCACTTATGATGGATGGATGGTCATTAATGTAGTAGCTGAAGATGGTTGGGTCTAGGATGTTGCTCTGAGGAACTCTTACAGTGATGTCCTAGATGAGAAATGAGATGCATCATAACTGATCTTGATTGCACCCTCACTTAAGATCCACACAAGTACATTTTCCAGCAAAGATCACTGTATACAAGTATTATCAAAATAGAGAAATATTGGGAATGAAATATGTATTTGCAAAGAATGAGACAGGCCAGAAAGAAGGGGAAACGGTGGCATAGTGGTATTGTCGCTGGACTAGTAAGGTAGAGACCAAGGGTAATGCTCTGGGGATGAATTCCAAAGTAGATGGCAAAATTTGAATTCAATAAAAATCTGGAGTTAAAAGTCTAATGATGACCGTGAAACGGTTGTCGTAAAACCCTTCTGGTTCACTATGGTCCCTTCTTTAGAGAAGAAAATCTGCCTCCCCTACCTGGTCTGGCCTACCTGTGAATCCAGATCCACAGCAATGTAGCTAACTCTTAATTGCTCCCTGAAATGGTCTAGCAAACCAGTCAGTTTACATGCCACTCAGTAGCAATATGCTGGCCTAGTCAGCAATGCCCACATCCCCTGAACGAATAAAAAAAAGGCATTCCTTGATTGTAAATAATAATGGAAAATAAGGAGATGGCAAATGAATTGAACAGGTATTTAGCAGAAGGTACAAGTAACATTCCAGGAATAGCTGTAAATCAGGAAATGGGTAGGAGGAACTCAGAAAAATCACATTCACCAGGGAAGTAAGTGGTACTGAATAAATTGTTGGCACTGACAAATCCTGGGTCCTGATGGACTTCATTAGGGTCTTAAAAGAAGTGGCTAGTGAGATAGTTGGTGTGTTGGTTTTAATTTTCCAAGATTCCCTAGATCCAGGCAAGGTTCCAGGAGACTGGAAAATAGCTAATGTGACTCCTTTATTCAGAAAGGAGGAGAGACAGAAAGCAGGAAGCTACAGGCCAGTTAGCTTAACATATGTCATAGGGGAAATGTTAGAAGCCAAATTCAGGATATTACTGCAGGGCATTTCAATACATTCAAGGAAATCAGGCAGAATAAACTTGGTTTTGTGAGACAGAAATCATGCTTAACTAATTATTGGAGTTCTTTGAAGAAGTAATGTATGCTGTAGATAAAGGGGAACTGGTGAATATACTGTACTTAGATTTCCAGAAGACATTGATAAAGTGCCACATCAAAGGTTATTGCAGAAAATAAAAGCTCACGATGTAGGGTGTAACATATTGACATGGATTGAAGATTGGTCGATTAGTAGGAAATAGAGGTTGGCATAAATAAGACATTTTTTGGTTGGCAGGATGTGATGAGTGATGTGCGACAGGATCAGTATGGGAGCCTCAACTTTTTACAATTTAAATAAATGACTTGAAGGGACTGAAGGTGTGATTGCTAAATTTGTTGATGACACAAAGATCTACGGAAAGTAAGTTGTGAAGAGGATATTAGGAGGCTACAAAGTGATATAGATAGATCAAGTGAATTGGCAAAAACCTGGCAAGTGGAGTATAATGTAGGAAAATGTGAAACTGCCCATTTTGGCAGGAAAAATAAAAAGCTTATTATCTAAATGGTATCCTAGTGCATGAAACATAAAAAGTTAGTATCCAGATACAGCAAGTAATTAGGAAAGCTAATAGAATGTTATTATTTATTGTGAGGGGAATTGATTACAAAAGTAGGGAGGTTATGCTTTTGTTGTGGAGGGCTTTGATGAGACCACGTCTGGAGTACTTTGTGCAATATTGGTCTCTTTATTGAAGAAAATATGTAACCGTGTTAGAACAATTCAGATAAGGTGCCCTGGACTAATACCGGGAATGAACGGGTTGTCTTATGAGCAAAGGTTGGACAGGTTAGGTTTGTATCCGCTGGAGTTCATAAGAGTAAGAGGTGATTTGGTTAAAACACATAAGATCTTGAGAGGCTGGATGTGGAGAGGATGTTTCCTCTTCTTGGAGAATCTAGAATTACAGGCCATTGTTTAAAAATAAGAGGTTGCCATTAAAATCTACACATCTTTGGACACTAAGGGGCAATTTAGCATGGCCAATCCACCAACCTTACACATCTTTGGACACTAAGGGACAATTTACTATGGCCAATCCACCTAACCTGCACATCTTTGGACTGTGGGAGGAAACCAGAGCACCTGGAGAAAATCCTTTTTGGAGACTGCAAAAATAAGAGTAAAATAAATGGAACTGTTGATAGACAAAATCAAGGTTCAAGGAGCTATGATAAATGCTGCTGAAATGCAGGTCAAGTCAGGAGATCATAAGATCAGAAGAAATAGGAGCAGGAGTAGGCCATTTGGCCCATTGAGTCCGCTCCGCCATTTAATAAGATTGAGGCTGATCTGATGACGGCCTGATCTCCACTTTCCTGCCTAGCCCTATGAAAGAGGAAATGGTGGACGCATTGAATACAATTTTGAGTGTCTTAAACACCATGGCCGGAATCCTACCACCGCTCACGCCAGCGGGATTTTCCCATCCCGTTGCAGTGAACAGAAGATTTGGCTGGCCGCCAAATTCTTCAACCTCACTGCAGTGGGAGCATAGCATGAATGGCAGGTAAGATCATGCCCTAAGATAAGTTGTGAACCTTTAAGTTGTACTTTCATATTCTTCATGATATTGATGGAAAGAAGAAAACATAAGGAGATTAAGGACTGTCAAGGGAATAGGCCACATGGTTTATTGGTAGTAGCACCTTCCCCCAAATGTTGTTCCAAGATAATGATATCCATCCACTCTGATCTGGCAGTGTAGCTATGTTGGGATTTTCACCTGCTCATTTCAAAGCACCAACAATGGACTTGGAGCCAAAATGATCTGAGCACAGTGCCCTCCAAGAGGAACAACCGTCCCTACATTTCACACACTATGGAACAGAGAAGGACAAAAAAACTGCATAAAGAACAAAAGAGAAAAATAGAAGCATATTTGAAGAATGTGCCCATAGGAGTGAGACAATGGGCAAGATTTTCACTGACGGTGAACACTACCACCACCCCCCCCACCCCCAACCACCCAACCCCCGCCCCGCTGGCCAATGGCAGGCCACCTCTGCTGCTGCAAAATGCGCCACAAAGGGTGGAAAAGCCTGTCTAATGTTTTCTAATGGTTCAAAAAGTTTATTCATTCAGCAGCTGAGTCATATCGGCTAGAAATGTTTATAATCCAACCTTCGGTCTACATTGAATTTGTTGGTATCAGTAAGGATGGCAAAGAGGTAGCACAATTAGCCTGAGCATCATGAGTTAGAGAGGAGAAAATTAAGCAGCCCTTCTGTTCCTGATCACTATACAGCAAGCCTGTACTAGAGAGAAACCAGTTCCTACGGAACAATTGCTTAGATTTAATGATTTAGCCAGTCTGTGGCTAACAGAGAAAGAGGATCTCTTACCCTGAGTTCTGTAAAGCACAAAAAAATGTTGGTATCACTGTCAGATTTAATGCTTTCTGTTCTGGCCAGGTAAACATAGTGTCACTTTATCATTTTTATTTTTTCATGGGATTTAAGCATTGCTGCCAATACCATCATTTGTTGCCCATCCCCAATTGCTCTTGAGAAGGTGATGGCGGATCACCTTCTTGAACTGCTGCAATCCATGTGGTGTAGGTACACCCAAAGTGCTGTTAGGGAGGAAGTTCCAGGATCTTGACCCAGGTACGTGAAAGTATGGCAATATATTCCCAAGTAGTCATGATGTGGGTATGCCGGCGTTGGACTGGCGTAAACACAGTAAAAAGCCTGACAACACCAGGTTTTAGTCCAACCGATTTATTTGATAATACTCACAAGCTTTCGAGGTTTCCCTCTTTGTCAGGTGAATGGAAAGTTCTGGCCTCAGACAGAGCATATAAAGCACAGACAGTTTACAGATTACTGATTAGAATGCGAATCTTTACACCTAACCTGCTGCTCAAGTCCTAAAGTGGCTGACAATGTGTGTGGAAGGAGCACTGATCACAGGTTAAAGAGATGTGTATTGTCTCCAGACAGCACAGTGAGTGAGGTTTTGCAAACCCAGGCAAGTCACGGGGGTTACAGATAGTGCGACATGAACCCAAGATCCCTGTTGACACCGTCCTCATGTGTGTGGAACTTGGCTATCAGTCTCTGCTCAGTGACTCTGCGCTGTCGTGTGTCGTGAAGGCCGCCTTGGAGAACGCTTACCCGAAGGTCAGAGGCTGAATGTCCGTGACCACTGAAGTGTTCGCCAACAGGAAGGGAAATGTCTTGCCTGGTGATTGTTGAGCGATAACGACAACGGATGAATGAACATCGCTCGACAATCACCAGGCAAGACTGTTCCTTTCCTGTTGGCGAACACTTCAGTGGTCAGGGGCATTCAGCCTCTGACCTTCGGGTAAGCGTTCTCCAAGGTGGCCTTCACGACACACGACAGCGCAGAATCGCTGAACAGAGACTGATAGCCAAGTTCCGCACACATGAGGACGGTGTCAACAGGGATCTTGGGTTCATGTCGCACTATCTGTAACCCCCGTGACTTGCCTGGGTTTGCAAAACCTCACTCACTGTGCTGTCTGGAGACAATACACATCTCTGTAACCTGTGATCAGTGCTCCTTCCACTCACATTGTCAGCCACTTCAGGTCTTGAACAGCAGGTTAGGTGTAAGGATTCGCATTCTAATCAGTAATCTGTAAACTGTCTGTGCTTTATATGCTCTGTCTGAGGCCAGAACTCTCCATTCACCTGACGAAGAGGGAAACCTCGAAAGCTTATGAGTATTATCAAATAAATCGGTTGGACTAAAACCTGGTGTTGTCAGACTTTTTAATATATTCCCAAGTCAGGATAGTGAGTGGCTTGATTCTCATTATAGTTGGGCTTTGTGTTTGGCCACCAATATTTCTCAGTGTTATTCAGTGCAATTCTTTTTCACATAAAAGATGATCAGGTCAGATGCTCCTAAGCTTTCAACCTGAATAAACATACAGTTGACTCCAATTAGTAAAAAGACTTGCACCTATATATCGTTTAGGATACCTCAAAGCTCTTTACAGCCACTTAAGTCCAGCAATTAATGTAGCCACTGTTGTAATGCAGAAATCACAGCTGCCAATTTGCACACAGCAAATTCCCAGAAAAAGAAATGTGATAATGACCAAATAATCTAATTTTTTGTGTGATAAAGATTGAGGGATAAATATTGGTGAGGATACCAGGGATAACTCCCCTGCTCTTCTTCAAATTAGTAGCATTGATCTTTTCTATTCATCAGAGCTGATGAATGGTGACTCAGTTTAATGTCCTATCTGACAGACACATGCCTTGAAAATGCAGCACTCCCTCAGTAATGCACCAGAGTGTCAGCATAGATTTCCTGCACTCTAGCCCTGGAATTGGACTTGAACTCAGAGGTGAAAATGCTACCAACTGAGCCAGGGCTGACATTTATTAGAACAAAGGATTTGCAGATGTAAGAACATGATAGCTTTATGAGCATCATGATTTAGATCGACAGCTCTTGTTTCTATACGTTCCACATGTCGGTCAGTCCAAAGAACAAAAGTCATAGTGACTTGAGAGAGACATTTAAAATTATGAAGGGATGGGACAAAATAGATGGAACAGATTGTTTCCAGTGGTTGAGCGGTCTAGAAAGAGACAAAGATTTAAGATTCAATGTAAAGTTAAATTAAGAGTGTTAGAGTGGGAGAAGGTTGACAGACTGCGGAATGTAATACCAGAGTTAGGGATTGAAACCATGCCAACATTTAAGAATAGTTTAACTAGGTAGTTGATGGAACAGGGCAGGTACATGTGATTGCGATTATTGTTTGTGCAGAGGATGAACACAAACAGGGATTTGGTTAAATTGAATGGATGCTTAATACATTGAAACAAGGTGTGTGAATATATTTAAAAATTGTTATCGGGATTTTTAAATATTTCAACACGCACTGAGTTGTACGCCACTCCTCTGGCTGATTTTACACAGACTGACCTGCAAATGCCTCCAAAAATAATATTTTTCTCTTCACCCTATCTGTAATTGCAACACTATATTCTGCACACTATCCTTTCCTTCTCCCCTATGTACTCTATGAAGAGTATGTTTTTGTCTGTATAGCACACAAGAAACAACAGAGGCATAGAGGTTTACAGCATGGAACCAGGCCCTTCAGCCCAACTTTGGGACTTTAACTTTACTAATATTGATTGGAATTGCTATAGCTCTAGCTCGTTAGAGGGGTCAGTTTTTGTTCAAAGTGTGCAGGAAGGTTTTTTGACTCAGTATGTTGATAGGCCAACTAGAGGTGAGGCTATATTGGATTTGGTGCTGGGTAATGAGCCAGACCAGGTGCTAGACTTGGAAGTTGGTGTGCATTTTGGTGATAGTGACCACAATTCGGTTACGTTCACCTTAGTGATGGATAGGGATAGGCATGAACCTCGGGTCAGTAGTTTTAGCTGGGGGAAGGGTAATTATGAGGCTATTAGGAGAGAATTAGGAAGCTTAGGTTGGACTAGGAGATTACAGGGACTGGGAACGTCCGAAATGTGGAATTTTTTCAAGGAACAGCTACTGCGGGTCTGCAATAGGTATGTCCCTGTCAGGCAAGGAGGATTTGGTAGGGCTAGGGAACCGTGGTGTACTAAAAAAGTTGATTCGTTGGTTAGGAAGAAAAAGGAGGCTTATGTTCGGATGAGGCTTGAGGGCTCAGGTAGTGCATTAGAAAGCTTTAGATTGGCTAGGAGGGAGTTGAAGAGGGAGTTAAGAAGGGCTAAAAGAGGACATGAGATGACTTTGGCTGATAGGATTAAGGAGAATCCTAAGGCGTTCTATAGGTATGTCAAGAACAGAAGGTTGGTTAGGGCAAGATTAGGGCCAGTTATAGACAGTAGAGGGAAGTTGTGTGTGGAACCGGAAGAGATTGGAGAGGCATTGAACCAATATTTCTCTTCGGTGTTCACGCAGGGGGACATGAATGTAGCTGTGGAGGACACTGGGGTGCAGGGGTGTAAAATAGAAAGTATTGCAGTTGAAACCAGGGATGTGCTGGATATTCTAGAGGGCTTGAAAATAGATAAGTCCACTGGTCCGGATGGGATTTACCCTAGGATTCTCTGGGAGGCTAGAGAGGTGATTGCAGAGCCTCTGGCTCTGATCTTCAGGTCATCGTTGGTCTCTGGTATAGTACCAGAAGATTGGAGGACAGCGAATGTTGTCCCATTGTTTAAGAAGGGGAACAGAGACTTCCCCGGGAATTATAGACCGGTGAGTCTTACTTCTGTTGTGGGCAAGGTTTTAGAAAGAATTATTAGGGATAGGATTTATAGTTATTTGGAGAGTAATGAATTGATTAGAGACAGTCAGCATGGTTTTGTAGCAGGTAGGTCGTGCCTTACTAACCTTATTGAGTTCTTTGAGAAAGTGACCAAAGAGGTGGATAGGGGTAAGGCAGTTGACGTGGTATATATGGATTTTAGTAAGGCGTTTGATAAGGTTCACCATGGTGGGCTTCTGCAGAAAATGCAGATGTATGGGATTGGGGGTAATCTAGGTACTTGGATCAGGAATTGGCTGGCAGATAGGAGACAGAGGGTGGTGGTTGATGGTGAATATTCGTCATGGAGTTCGGTTACGAGCGGTGTGCCTCAGGGATCTGTTTTGGGGCCACTGCTGTTTGTAATTTTTATTAATGATCTGGATGAGGGTATAGTTGGGTGGATTAGTAAGTTTGCTGATGACACCAAAGTCGGTGGTGTGGTAGATTGTGAGGAAGGGTGTCATAGTTTGCAGGGTGACTTAGACAGGTTGCAGAACTGGGCCGCGAGGTGGCGGATGGAGTTTAATGCGGAGAAGTGTGAGGTAATTCATTTCGGTAGGAGTAACAGATGTGTTCAGCATAGGGCTAACGGGAGGACTTTGAATAGTGTGGAGGAGCAGAGGGATCTAGGTGTATGTGTACATAGATCCCTGAAGGTTGGGAATCAAGTAGATAAGGTAGTTAAGAAGGCATACGGTGTCTTGGCGTTTATTGGTAGGGGGATTGAATTTAGGAGTCGCAGCGTCATGTTGCAACTGTACACAACTCTGGTGCGGCCGCACTTGGAGTACTGTGTGCAGTTCTGGTCCCCACATTACAGGAAGGACGTGGAGGCTTTGAGAGGGTGCAGAGGAGGTTTACCAGGATGTTGCCTGGTATGGAGGGGAGGTCATATGAGGAGAGACTGAGGGATTTGGGGTTGTTTTCGCTGGAAAGAAGGAGGCTAAGAGGGGATCTTATTGAAACATATAAGATGATTAGAGGTTTAGATAGGGTGGACAGTGATAGCCTTTTTCCTCGGATGGAGAATGCTAGCACGAGGGGGCATGGCTTTAAATTAAGGGGTGGTAGTTATAGGATGGATGTCAGGGGTAGGTTCTTTACCCAGAGGGTGGTGAGGGATTGGAATGCCCTGCCTGCTGCGGTTGTAAATGCGCCTAGTTTGGGGGCGTTTAAGAGATCTATGGATAGGTTTATGGACGAAAAGGGATTGGTTTAGATTAGTGGGTCAGTGTTTTTTTTAAAAAAAATCTGGTCGGCGCAACATCGTGGGCCGAAGGGCCTGTTCTGCGCTGTAATGTTCTATGTTCTATGTTTGTCCATGCCACCCTTTTTTTTTTAAAACTTCTAAGCTAGTCCCAATTGCCCCCATTTGGCCCATATCCTTCTGTACCAATCTTACCCATGTAACTGTCTAAAATTAAGATTCAATATAAAGTTAAATTAAGAGTGTTAGAGGCTTTTTAAAAGATAAAATTGTACCCACCTCTACTACTACCTCTGGCAGCTTGTTCCAGACACTCACCACCCTCTGTGTGAAAAAATTGCCCCTCTGGACTTTATTGTATCTCTCCCCTCTCACCTTAAACCTATGCCTTCTAGTTTTAGACTCCCCTACCTTTGGGAAAAGATATTGACTAACTAGCTGATCTTTGCCCCTCGTTATTTTATAGGCCTCTATAAGATCACCCCGAAGCCTCCTACACTCCAGAGAAAAAAGTCCCAGTCTATCCAGCCTCTCCTTATAACTCAAACCATCAAGTCCTGGTAGCATCCTAGTAAATCTTTTCAGCACTTTTTCTAGTTTAATAACATCCTTTCTATAATAGGGTGACCAGAACTGTACACAGTTTTCCAAGTGTGGCCTCACCTATGTCCTGGATAACTTCAACAAGACGTACCAATTCCTGTATTCAATGTTCTGACCGATGAAACCAAGCATGCCGAATGCGTTCTTCACCACTCTGTCCACCTGTGACTCCACTTTCAAGGAGCTATGAACGTCTACCCTTTGTTCAGTAGCTCTCCCCAACGCCCTACTGTTAATTGAATAAGTCCTGCCCTGGTTCAATCTACCAAAATGCATCACCTCACATTTGTCCAAATTAAACTCCATCTGCCATTTGCCGGCCCAATTGATCAAGATCTCATTGCAATCCAAGATAACCTTCTTCATTGTCCACTATGCCACCAATCTTGGTGTCATCTGCAAACTTACTAATCATGCCTCCTAAATTCTCATCCAAATCATTAATATAAATGACAAATAACAGTGGGCCAAGCACTGATCCCTGAGGCACACAGCTGGTCACAGGCCTCCAGTTTGAAAAACAATCCTCTGACTTTTGTTATCAATACTTTTCACTGTATCCCACTACGTGACAACAATAAATCAACTCAAATATTAAGCTGTTCTTTACATCTTTAGCTATGTTTATAACACTATATTCTGAACTCCCTCTCCCCTATGCACTCGATGAACGGTATGTTTTGTCTTTGTAGCTCACAAGAAACAATATTTTTCACTGTACCCCAATACATGTGACAGTAATAAATCAAATAATCTGTGTATCAACAGTAACCGGACTTGTAGGAAAGGGTGAGAAAACTTTAAAATAAATATAAAGGTTCTCGACACATTCCAAGCACATACTTGCTCTGTGAGATCCCCCCATGAGGGGGCGCACAAAGTGGGAGGCGGCTCGGGTGAACAGATCATTTATGACGTTGCCGTAAGTGCATGAAGGGGCTGAAGTGGGAGGGATTTATTTGTTTTTTTTAAATAAGGTTGCTGTGAGTGAAAAGGGGGGTAGTTATCGTAAAGTGGCGAAGGAGGACGTTCGTAAATCGACGCGGAAAGAAGAACCTGATTTTAAAAAATCACCTCAGTCGTTCCGACGTGCTTTCCCGAGGGGGGCGGGCGAAGGTTAATCACGTGACTGATGCAAGCCCGGGTAATTCAAAAAAAATATAAATATATATAAATCCAACTCAACATCTATAAATGGCCCCTTTAAAGTTTCGGAAGATTGCAGTGTTGGGGTATAGATCAGTTGGTGAGTGTTTTTGATTTTCTGTGTTTTGCGGGGGGGCGGGGAGTCTCGAGGGGATTCGACGTCCCCATGGAGACGGCGCGCGATTGCAAAATCCCTACTGTTATTTGATTCTGAATATTACTTATTCCGAATGCTGTCGACCAGAAACAAGGGTCTTTCCGTCGTGTTTCCACGGGTAGTTTTAACCCAATCTGTAAATCTTGTTTAAAATATATTTCGAGAGATGGGGAGGAGAAGGGGGTTGGTTTTGCAAATGTAGAAGCTCGGTGGTCCTGTTTAGATCAGACCGTTCTCAGCACTGCCTTGTTTCCTCTCTTGTCTCGACTGCACCTTTCCCCTCCCTGTTATTGAACGCACTACACCACCCCTTTTTCAATTTTTTTTGCCAGAATGAAAAGTTAGCCTGGAGTTAAGGGGTGGGATTCCGAACCCATTACATTTTCGAAATGGTTCAGAGTTGCCTGAGAACGTGCCCTTTCTTGTCCCTGTTGCCCAGCTACAGCTGTGGATGAATTGTAACTGGAATCACGTTTACTGGGTGACTGTTATCTCTCACCAGCTTATCTCTTAGTCGCAGTGATTTTTTTTAATATATAAAAGAGCACATTTCAAACTGGCTTTGTGTTGGAAGCTGTAAGATAAATATAATTTCCTTGAAAAGAGAAAGTGCTGCTTACACTTTTGTTTGTTTTTTGAGAGGGTGGAGGATGGGAGGAAGAAGTCCATAATGTTGACAAAATGTTGATCTAATGTTAAATTTTATTTATTATTATCATAAGCAGGCTTACATTACTGTGAAAATCCCCTGGTCAGCACACTCCAGTGCTTGTTTATATTTTATTTATTTGTGTCACAAGTATTCTTACATTAATATTGCAATGAAGTTACTGTGAAAAATCTCCTAGTTGCCATACCCTGCTGCCTGTTTGGGTAACCTGAGGGAGAATTTATCATGGCCAATGCACCTAACCAGCACGTCTTTTTAAGTTGTGGGAGAAAACTGGAGCACCCGAAGGAAATCCACACAGACACAGGGAGAACGTACAGACTTCACACAGACGGTGACCTGAGCCAGGAATCAAACTCGGGTCTCTGCTGCTGTGAGGCAGCAGTGCTAACCACAGTGGCACAGTGCTGCATGAGTATTGAGGGAGAATTTAGCATAGCAAATGCACCTAACTACATGTTTTCCGGACTGTGGGAGGAAACTGGAGCACCCGGAGGAAACCCACGCAAATGTGGGGAGAATGTACAGACTTACATTACTGTGAAAATCCCCTGGTCAGCACACTCCAGTGCTTGTTTATATTTTATTTATTTGTGTCACAAGTATTCTTACATTAATATTGCAATGAAGTTACTGTGAAAAATCTCCTAGTTGCCATACCCTGCTGCCTGTTTGGGTAACCTGAGGGAGAATTTATCATGGCCAATGCACCTAACCAGCACGTCTTTTTAAGTTGTGGGAGAAAACTGGCCAGTGACCAAGTGACCAAGTGACAGTGACCAAGCCGGGAATCAAATGTGCATTCCTAGTGCTGTGAGGCAACAGTGCTAACCACTGCCGCTTAACATGGCTTTAAAATAATTAGCACACGTGTTTTTTTTTTAAAGTGAAAACTTGGTATTTGTTAATGGTGATTTGTCAGAAATGACTCAGTAAATCGCATTCAATGTAGTGCTTGTTATGTAGGCAAGCACTGCAGCCAATTTGCACATCTCAATCCCACAGACAGAAATGAGGTTGAATTCCCAATGTTGGTCAGGAGGGAAATGTTGGTCAGAACACTGGAGGTGCTCCCTGTGTCACCTTGTAACAATGTGATGTCTTGCACCTATCTGAAGCGGTGGAAGACATTTGGAATCTTGCACTGTATTTCAAGGATGGTTCCATAGTACTGTAGTGTCAGTCTAGGTGATTTGCCTCAATTTTGGAAAAAGGCATGAATTCACAACCTTGTGACCCAGAGGTGAGAGTGCTACCAAGCTGGTACTCACTTTTCACCACAAGATTGCTGTTAAAAGGGTAATTCTGACTTGGTCAACGTGTAAACTTTGTATACGTAATTGTGTTAAACCAGGAGGGGAGTTAAAATGGAGCCTTTCTTTCAGTCCTGTTTGATTAGTGGTCTCATCTGTTTGGAGGTTCTCTGCCAATATTGATGTGCTCCAGATCTCCTGTTTCAGAAAGTTAAATAAGAAAGAACTGTGTGGACCCACTAGGATTGTTTTGTTGACCCTTAAATTGTACAAACTGTTAGTTTTAAAAACCTGTGATGTAATGCACCAGCTAACCCAGTTATCCCTTTGTTAAAGACACATAATTCTCATGATCCATTCAATTCTGAATATATAATGGAAGTACATTTCAGTTTCTCAAGCTTCATTTAAATATTGCTTCACTAAATGTGATGGTCAGAAGAACTTTAAACAGTATACCCTTGTATAGTAATGGTTCTGGATTTACCTATATTTCGATTTTGAATTGAAATCTTTGTGGTATTCTGACTTCAATGTTCTGGCAGAAAAAACTCCTTTTTCAATGAAAAAAAAACTAACAAGTACAGTAAGATTGTGCTTTAATGTTACATTTATGATAAACGTTAAAGAAGAGTTTTGTCATTCTAAAATATATAAACTCCTTTTGTAGGAAAGTCATCGCTGACAATCCAATTTGTAGAAGGACAATTCATCGATGGTTATGACCCTACAATTGAGAATAGTGAGTATGGTATTTGTTGGGGTGTTGCAAAGATCATTGAATGTTTAGGGCATCACAAGGTGACTGAGGAAGTTTGGAGTTAACACTAAGATTGGGGGTATTTTGGCAGTTTCTTTTCCTCCTCTGCGCCTCCCCTGAAGATGTTGACCTATGCTGGGATATAGTATGGCTTCTGTTCTGTCTGGCATGTTGTCCATGTGATCCTTGTTCATTTGTGACCCTAAACAGTGAGTCTTGGCAGGCAATTTTATGATGGGGATATCAACACTAAGCCAGAACCTGCCCTGCATCAGTGTTCATGCAAACATATACCTAGAACAAAGAACAGTATAGCACAGGAACTGGCCCTTTGGCCCACCAAGTCTGTGCTGACACAGCTGCCTTTCTAATCTGATATTTTCTTGCCTCCATATGGTCCATATCCTGCTATTTGTGTATCCATCCAGATGCCTTTTGAATGTTGTGATAGAATCTGCTTCCACCACCTCCTCCGGCAGTGCGTTCTAGGCATTCACCACTACCTCGCCTCTCTCAGTATTCTGGGGTAGACCCTATTTGGCCTTGGCGACTTGTCCAGTTTAATGCTTTCCAAAACCTCCAATACCTCCTCCCTTTTTATCTGACATGTTGTAGAATGTCAACATCCTGTCTTCTGCAATTTTAAAATTGACCAGACACATGTACACCTCATAGTATAACCTCAGGTGCCATCTCGGTGTCTGTTGATATCTGGGGTGGCATGATGGTTGGCACTGCTGTCTCATAGCGTCAGTGACCCAGGTTCAATTCCAGTCCCGGGTCATTGTCTGTATGGAGTTTGCACATTCTCCCCATGTCTGCATGCTCCAGTTTCCTCCCACTGTCCAAAGATGTGTGAGTCAGGTTGATTGACTGTGCTAAGTTAACCCTAGTGTCAGGGGAATTAGGGTAAATATGAGGGGTTAGAAGAATAGGGATTGTGGTCGGTGCAGGCTCGATGGGCCGAATGGCCTCCTGCACTGTAGGGATCCTATGATTCTAGTGTTACAGAGACTAAACTACTCCTGTGATTTCTGTTGTCTGAATTTGATTGACTTTTGAGGCAATTGTGCTGAAATATTGTATCTTACTTGCAGGTTTATTGGTAGAACAAGTGTAGCTATCAAGCATGGGTTGTAACCCATCTTTAAAATATACGTCTACTTTCTCTTATTTGTATGTTTTCTTTTTCAACTATTTTGCAGCTTTTAATAAAACCATAAACTTTGATGGACAAGACTTCTATCTTCAACTGGTGGATACTGCTGGGCAGGTGAGATTTGAATCGTAGTATTTAACAGTGCAGAAAGAGGCTATTGGGCCTCCTGGTTGCCAAGTAGCCATCCAGCCTAATCCTGCTTTCTAACTCTTGGTCCGTAGCTTTGTGCTTTTCCAAGTAACTTTTAATTTAGTGTGGGGTTTCTGTCTCTACCACACTTTCAGGCAGTGAGTTCTGGATTCCCACCATCCTCTGGGTGGGAAAAAAAAATTCACCTTGAATATTCCCCTGACCTCTTACCCTCAATTTCTGTCCCCTCGTTATGGGCTCCTGAACTAAGAAGAATAGACCCTTCTGTTATTTAGAAACCTCATAATCTTATACACTTCAATTAGATCTCCCTGCAGCCACCTCTGCTCCAAAGAGAGCAACCCCTGCCTCTTCCATCTTTCCTCATAAATAAAATTCCCCAGTCCTGGTAATATCCTTGTGAATCTTCTCTATAACTTCTTCAGTGCAGTCATGTCTTTCCTATAACACTGACCAGAATTGCACCTGGAACTTCGGCTGTAGCCTAACTCGTGTTTTATACTGTTCCAGTATCACCTCCCAGCTCTTGTATTTTATACTTTGGATAATAATCTTGTGCCTTCTTAACAGCCCCCCTCCCCCCACTTATTTATCTGATCTGCCACCTTCAGGGACCTGTGGACATGCATCCAAAGATCCTTCTGTTCCTCCACGCTTCTCAGTATCTTACTGAGTACTTACTATGTATTCCCTTGCTTTATAAACCTTCTCCAAATGCGTTACTTCACACTTCTCCAGACTGAACTCCTCTTGTCAATGTTCCATCTGCCTGACCAGTCCACTGACATCTTCCTGCACTGTACAACTTTCTTCCTCACTATCATTGCAGAAGTTTTAATTGTACCTACTATGTTCAAGTTTAAATCATTTATACCTACAGCATGGTGGCACAGTGATTAGCACTGCTGCCTTACAGTGCCAGGAACCCAGGTTTGATTCCTGACTTGGGTCACTGACTGTGTGGAGTCTGCACATTCTCCCTGAGTCTGTGTGGGTTTTGTCTGGGTGCTCCTGTTTCCTCACACAGTCTGTAAAACGTTGGTTAGGGGCATTTGCCATGCTAAATTCTCCCTCAGTCTACCTGAACAGGTGCCGGAGTGTGGCAACAGGGGGATTTTCACATAACTTCATTGCAGTGTTAATGTGGGCCTACTTATGGCAATAAATAAACTTAAAAAACTGTTTCCTGATTGGAAATAGCCTTTCAGGCACACAGCTCCAGCTAGTGACACTTGCTACAGATATGGTGCCAAGGCCTCAAGAAGCATCCAGAATTTCCCACATGGCACAGGATGTGTAGTTCTTGGGGTTGAGGTTCGCTGCCATATCTTTATTTTCTAGACTCTTAGAACCACTTAAAAGGTACTCGCCAGGTCTTGCTGTCTCCTGCTTCCTCACCCAGACCACTTATGTAAAAGACCTGAACAGCATGTATTCCCTCACTGCCAATTTCTCCCAGTGAAGTACTTTGCAGTACTCCATTGAACTGGGCACTGTGCAATCTGATGTGTGGACTAGCATCAGATTTGGAAAATGGAATGTGATAGATTTTCCTATGTACTTAGCACATTGTAAGAATGTGTCCACTATCCTGAAAAGATTTACCTGTTTTCAGCCTTTCAGTCCCTGGTTTGTGTTGCCCCTTGTTTTGGTTTTTAAAAATTCACTTATGGGATGTGGGCATCACTGGCTAGGTCAGCATTTGTTGTCCATCCCTAGTTGCCCTTGAGAATGTGGTGGTGAGCTGTCTTCTCGAACCACTGCAGTCCGAGGTGTAGGTGCACTCTGTGCTGTTGGGGATGGAGTTCCAGGATTTTGACCCAACAAAGTAAAGGAACAACAATAGTTTCCAAGTTAGCATGGTGAGTGACTTGGAGGGGAACCTCTAAGTGGTGGTGTTCCCAGGAATCTGCTGCTCTTGTCCTTCTAGGTGGTAATGGTCATGGGTTTGGAAGGTGCTCCAAAAGAACGTTGGTGAGTTCCTGCAGACAGTACACCTGGCTGCCACTCTTTGCCAGTAGTGGAGGGAATGAATGTTTGTGGAAGGAGTAGCAATCAAGTGGGCTGCTTTGTCCTGGATGGTGTAGAGCTTCTTAAATGTTGTTGTAGCTGCACTCATCCAGGCAAGTGGAGAGTATTCTATCACACTCCAGACTTGCGCTTTGTAGATGGTGGACAGGCTCTGGGGAGTCGTGAAGTGAGTTACTCACTGCAGGATTCCTAGCCTTTGACCTGCTCTGGTAGCCACAGGATACATATGGCTGATCTAGTTCAGTCTCTAGTCAATGGTAACCCCCAGAATGTTGATAGTGGGGGATTCGGTGATGGTAATGCTATTGAATGTCAAGGGGATTTGATTAGTCCTCTCCTTATTGGAGATAGTTATTGCCTGACGCTTGTGTGGTGCAAATGTTACTTGCCATTTGTCAGTTCAAGCCATGTTCATTCACTTGACAACCAAACTGAAGTTTCATTTCTTTCTCTTGTATTTTTTTCTGTTTCTGCTTTTAGGATGAATACTCTATATTTAGCCGGTCCCATACTGTGGATGTTCACGGCTATGTTTTGGTTTACTCCGTAACATCAATGAAGAGGTGAGTAATCCATGTTAAATGACTTGGAAATAAATGCAACAATTTTCAACAAATTGGTTAATTTTTAATTTGACGAGCCAAAAAAACCTTGATTTTGATGGAAGTTAATACTCTCTGGACTGATTTTGTTTCGGGTGGGCATTTATAGCATAGATCAGATACCAAATAAAGTCGTTTCTGCTCTGCCATACATCTTTCTAGCCTCTTTGGACCCTTCCTTTTGGAAATAAAGGGACACCTGGCTTCATTAGTCAGCCCTCAAACACATTGAGTGGGATTTTTGCCATGTGTTTGGCAGAGGCAGGATCTTCTGGTCCCACCACTGTCAATTGGGTTTCTGATTTTATGCATTCCCTGCTGCCAGGAAACCCACCGGTGGGATTGGGCAGAAAATTCTGACCATTGGGTTGCCTTTTTGAAATGGATAGGTGCTTCTGTGGCTCAAATACATTGCTCATTGTAACACTGAACAGTACTCTTAAATTATACTGATCTGATTTCGATGTGAGTAGCAGCTAGAACACAGGAATGTGAAATAGGAGCAAGAGAAAACCATGTGGCTCATCAATTCTGCTCTGCCATTCAATACGGTCATAGCTGATTGTGGATTTCAATTCCATTTTCCACCTGTTCTGCACATTTCTTAATTAGCTGACAATCCAAAAATCTGTCCATCTCAGCTTTAGTAGAGTATCCACAACTCACTGAATTCCAAAGATTTGCAACCCTCTGAAGTAATTTTTCCTCATCTCGGACCTAAATGATTTCCACACCCACCCCCTTATTCTGAGACTATGTCACCAGGCTCTAGATTCCCCAATTGGTGAAAACAACCTCTATCTACCCTGTCAAGCCCCCTCAGAATCTTGTAAGTTTCAATGAGATTGTGTCTCATTCTCCTAATCTCCAGACAATATAGAGGTAATCTAAAAGTAAAATTTATTTATTAGTCACAAGTAGACTTACATTCACAGTAACGAAGTCACTGTGAAAATCCCCTAGTCGCCACACTCTGGCACCTGTTCAGGTGCACTGAGGGAGAATTTAACATGGCCAGTGCACCTAACCTGCACATCTTTGGGCTGTGGGAGGAAACTGGAGCACCCGGAGGAAACCCATTACAGAAATGGGGAGAACATGCAGACTCCACACAGTGACCCAAGCTGGGAATCGAACCTGGATCCCTGGCGCTGAGAGACAGCAGTGCTAACCACTGTTTACTCGCTCTCGTCTCCAGAACCAATCCAGTGAATCTTTGCTATGCTGCCACCAATGCAAGAATATCCTTTCCTAAATGTGGAGATCAAAATTGCACATTATTTTCCAGATGTTGTTTCACCGAAATCTCATACGACTGCAGCAAGATGTCTTTATTCTTGTTCTCCAATCCCCTTGCAATAAAGGCCAACATGCCTATTTGCCTTCCTAATTGCTTGCTGCACCTGCATAACTGTGTTTCTTGAACCAGCACACCAAAGTCTGTTTAAACTTTAACACTTAAAAATTTTGCATCTTTTTTAAAAAAAACTGCTTTTCTATTCTTACAAGCAAAGTGAGTAACTTCACATTTCCCTAATAATATGTTACATGCCATCTAAAGTTGTGCTGAAACATGCAAGTGTGGACAGAACAAGTTTAAGCTATGATAATCTTCGTCATGGAATAGCTGTCTGAGCTGTTAAGTTACAGCTATGAATGCTTACTTGAGAGCAGTGGAATTATATCCCAGTGTTAATTTGCTTTCAGAAAAGGAGGCAGAAAATTTGGGAGGGCAAGAGGGAACTTTGTAAAATTCCAACCATGAGCCATTGTGAAAATGTGGCTTCTCCCAGTCTATCAATTCTTGGAATCGAGAAACCAAGAGAACAAAAAATGTCAGGACAGTAGCTATCATTGTAGAATATATATCGACATGTTGATTGTAATTTTTATTCTCCCTCTTTTTCAGTTATTTCTTGTCATTTTGTGTAACTCACAAATGGCATGAACTGAATATGAATTATTAGAAATATCAGAACTTGAAATCCTCTGCAGTGGGGCTAGTTTTTGAATAAACCTCACGAATGGCAAGTTTTTAATTCTCCTCCAATAACTGTAGCCATGTGTCCATTCTTAATCCAAAATCTCAATCTTGAATTGGTAGACAATGTATTTGACTTTGGGATCAGTTGTGGTTGAGTCTGCTGTGGACTTCTCCCAAATGCATTCTTTAAGTTCAGTCACGAAATTGGATAGGGAATGGGAACTTTTTTCCCCCTCCCCCTCTGAGTGGCTGCCATTCACAAACGTGGTCCAGGTTGATGATCAAACTTTGTTTACCTGATGTGGAGGAGGAGGGGAATTTGAGTGACTGAAGTGAAGCATTGCATCATTTTTCAATCTGAAAGGATTATTGGTCCTAATCCATTGGAGGTGGGAAAGGATGGAGAGGATTTCATGCACTGATTGCTCATGGATAACAGTAGCTGCTGCTTTTAAATCTGTAACCTTTTGTTGCTGATGTCTGCCTTCTGGATTTTTTGTTGCAGTTTTGAAGTGATTAAAGCAATTCACAGTAAACTGCTGGATATGGTGGGAAAAGTCCAGTGAGTATTGGTGACTTTAGTAATGTTTTATTTTTCAAGCTGATTTTGTGTGGTCCTGACTGTGCCTTGCACATTACATTCTGTAGTGGGTCACTGACTACTGCTATAGTGGCAGATGTAGGGTGAGTGCACTTGGCCATGATATGACTACAAGTTTTTTTTATATTACACTTTCATTCCATCATTTGAGTGGTTAATAAATGTGGTGAATAGTTGAGGCTTCAACACAGATTCTTGCGGAGACAACCAGTCACATCCTGCCCATTAGCCCTACTCTCTTGTCTCCTGTTGCTCAGCAAATTTCCTAATCAAGTCAACAATTTGCTTTCAATTCCATTAGCTTCAACTTTAGATGATAGTCTCTTATGAAGGACTTAACTGAATGTCTTTGATTTGATTTATTATTGTCACGTGCATTAACATACAGTGAAAAGTATTGTTTTTTGCACGCTATATAGACAAACATACCGTTCGTAGAGAAGGAGAGGGGAGAGTGCAGAATGTAGTGTTATATGTTGGAAGTCTCTAAGTGACATCCATAGACATTCCCCTGTCCACTACTTCAGTCACTTAAGAACAAAGAAAATTATAGCACAGGCCCTCCAAGCCTGCACTGACCATGCTGCCTGACATTAAACAAAACCCCCTATCCTTCCAGGGAGCATACCCCTCTATTCCCATCTATTCACGTACTTGTCAAGATGCCCCTTAAAAGTCACTACTGTATCCGCTTCCACTACATCCCCCAATGACGAGTTCCAGGCTCCCACTACTGTGTTTAAAAACAAAAAACCTGCCTCATACATCTCCGTTAAACCTTGCCCTTCGCACCTTAAACCTATGCTCCTTAGTAATTGACTCTTCCACTCTGGGGGTGGGAGCTTCTGACTATCCACTCTGTCCATGTCTCTCATAATCTTGTAGACTTCTATCTGGTCTCCCCTCAACCTCTGTCACTACAGTGAGAACAAACCAAGTTTCTCCAACCTCTCCTCATAGCTAATACCTTCCTCACCAGGCAACATCCTGGTAAATCTTTTCTGTAATCCTCTCCTGAAGCCTCCACATCCTCCTGGTAGTGTGGTGACCAGAATTGACCACTATATTCCAAGTGTGGCCTAACTAAGGTTCTATAAAGCTGCAATATGACTTGCCAAATTTTAAACTCAATACCCCGGCCGATGAAGGCAAGCATGCCGTATGCCTTCTTGACTGCTTTCTCCACCTGCATTGCCACTTTCAGTGACCTGTGTACCTGTACACCCAGGTCCCTCTGCCTATCAATACTGTTAAGGGTTCTGTCATTTACTGTATATTTCCTATCTGTATCAAACCTTCCAAAATGCATTACCTCACATTTGTCCGGATTAAACTCCATCTGCCCTTTCTCTGCCCAAGTCTCCAACTGACCTATATCCTGCTGCATCCTCTGCTGGTCCTCGTCCTCATCGCTATCCACAAATCCACCAATCTTTGTGTCGTCCGCAAACTTGCTAATCAATCCAGTTACGTTTCCTCCTAATCGTTTTTATATATATATATTACAAACAGCAAAGGTCCCAACACTGATTCCTGAAGAATGCCACTTGTCACAGCCCTCCATTCAGAAATGCACCCTTCCACTGCTGACTTCTTTGACCGAGCCAGTTTTGTATCCACCTTTCCAGCTCACCTCTGATCCCATGTGACTTCAGCTTCAGCACTAGTCTGTCTTAAAGGACCTTGTCAAATGCCTTATTGAAGTCCATGTAGACAACATCTGCTGTCCTACCCTCATCGATCATCTTTGTCACTTCCTGGAAAAACTCTTCTTCAAAAAATTCAATCAGGTTTGTCATTTAGTATACTTTACCACTTTGCTTAGGATAAAATACATATGTATCATAAAGTTCTTCATCTAACAAACCCCATTTGCAAACTGGTACCAAATCTGGAAGGCAACAAAATTTGTTCCACCTTGACTGTGACTTTCTTGTCCTGGGGTGCATACTTAACTAGCTGTTAACTGTCCCTCTATTTCAGGCCTTAAAACTATAGGCTATGTGACTTCTGCTGCCTTTGCCAGGTACATAATTTTCCCAAAGGAAAGAAAACATTTGGGTTAAATTAATGAGCTGATAAAGGCCTTCTATCTCATTTGAAGGAATGAATCTTTCCTTATCAACTGTTACATTCTTTCCACAGATGGTGACCTTGTAAATTTGTTTTTGCAGCAAACAATTCTGCATTATATCCTTTTCCCACCATTAAATGCTGTGCTTCAGGAACTAATTGGAGCTATAAAATGAATAGCTAAATCATTGATGTTTACACACAGATTCCTTCCTGTGAAGGGAATACCAATCAGTCACTGCACCTTGACATAGCAGCCAGCTATCGTAAAGATGTGTCACATCACCTTTATCCTGTGAATTGACAGAATGGGAGAAGCCACACTATCACAATGATTAGGAGCTGGAATTTTACAATGTTCTTGCATGTTTATCAGAGGGTTATCAACACCAAAAAGGTAATTAAACTCCTGGTGCTGTAAGCACCTATTCAAAAGTTCATCTGATAGCTTGATTCTGAATCCAATAACTTCAATCCAAAGCAGACCTGTATGCAATAAAAAGCAGACTTGTCCTGTGCCTAAGATTTCACTTTATGGGCTCCTGGGTAAAGATAGAATTGATGAAAGCAGCAGAGTTAAGATTGGGCAGGCTTAATTCGCAGTAAATAAAATTTTGGGATTTGAATTTCAGCTCTGAATGAAACAGTAAGTCAAGCTTGCATGAAGTTTGTTAATCTTAAATGAGAGTAGCCAAGAGGATGATTGAGTTGGTAGCAAACTTGCAGAGATTTTTTTATACCTTGATATCACAGCTCAAATCATAAAATTCTGGCTTGTTCACGGTGTTTGTCAGGCAATCTGATATCATGGGGAAGGTTTTTGAGTTGAGAGTGGTGGGAGAAGTAGAGCTGGGTGTTGGATCAGTGTGGAAGCTGACCTTGTGTCTATAGATAATGTCAGTGCAGGGTATTGAAGAGGGGAGAGGCAAGCATGTAAGGGATCTAGAAGATGTTATTCCTGAAGATGTATTAGTTGCGTAATGATGCACAAGAGTGGAACCACTTGAGTCAACCATAGAGGAGGCTGGCATGATTGACCATGTTGAATGATGCTTCAGCATTCCTCAACCTCAAACAAAGTCAGGGAGGATATTGTTAATGATTTTGATAAGTGTATTCTTGGTGCTGTTGGCAGGGTGGAAACCAGACTGAAGTTCTGGGAGAAGTGAGCATGCAGTTGGATGGTATCTTGTACAAGGAAGGGAAGTGAGAAATTAAGTGGCTGTTGAAGGTGATGGATGGATCAAGGGTGTTTTTTTTTTGTGTGAGGAAGGGATGATGTTGACTATTTTGAAAAGAAGATTGTGCCTGAGTAGAGTGAGTTATAAACTGTTGGTGACCACTGGGAAGTTATCAACAATTGGATGGGTGTGGAATGGGTCATGACTCAGTTGCTAATGGTTGTGTGGGATTGAACCATACAGACTAAACATTCTTGGTTTCACTTGGGCAATGATATGGATTCCTTTGGCAATGAAGGAGAAAATAATGATTCTCATTTCGCTTGACTATCCAATAATCTCTGCTAGAATGTGTATCGCATGTTGGATCTGGCTTGATTGTGATTCTCCTACAGCCGACAAGCTCACCATCCCTCATTTTCTAAGATTGTACACGAAAAACATCCATTTGGGCAAGATACTGGAAGGTGATGGTGCCCATGCAACGTATGGCAGAAATTTAGCACCTTCAGGAGAGATGATGGGAAATGTTTAATTCAGTGTTGTCTTTGTGTATGGAGTGTCTAATAAGTACTCAGATTTCAAATATAATATTGTATTATAATATTGTATAAAATATTGTACTGTTTAAATAAATCTTCCTCTTGTTTCTGTTGTTATACTCCCCGCATTCAGTCCAGCACATGTCCTCGTGGCTTCTATCTGTAACAGTAAAGATCAGGAGTGATTTGACTTGCTTATGATGCACAGCAACTTGGGCTGCAAAAGATTTTTGAGTAGGCTTTACTTATTTCTTGATAATCATCAGCTTTTGGCTCCTGTTATTGTGAACATACTTCATTATATAATTACAGAACAAAACTCCTGGCACACACCATCTGACAACAGATTAACCCTTGTTTACCAAGCCTCTCTTGAACTCAAATGAATCTGAGTATTGTGGCATTCAGAACATTTCATTGGATGCTTTTCTTGTGCAGTGTAAAATGTTGCCATGCTCCTTAAAGGGTTAACCATCACTTTCATCAAACATTGACAAAATAAGTGGAGAGAGGAAAATGCAACACCTTTTGTAATGTGTGACATTGACCAGTTAGAGACTCTCAATTGAAACGTAGCCACCCTGAAAGACAGTTATTCTGAGATTTGGTGGCTTTTTAAGTAAACAGTTATGCATGAGGGAATGGGTGCAAAATGCATTTGACTGTTCTTTAACATCACTTTATTAGACTAGGGCATGAAAAATGTATGCATGTGTTTTTAATGGTGCTAATAAATGCATGCTATTTAGTGGAGCTTATAGAAACAGAGGTGACAGATGCAACACACTGTTCATTTGTATGCGTGTCTTTTTTTTCCTTCTACCTGGTGATAGTGATGATTTGTCGGTGCGAGATGATATCTGTTTTGGACAGGTATGTTAGTCAACTCACAGCACAAGCTGTCCACTAGAAGGAATGACTTGTAAGGCAGGAATCATCCAACAGTTAGTAATAACTACCTGTTCATAATTATAATTTATTCAACCCTCAGCCGGCCATCATCCCCACATTATGCGCCACCTCTTGAACCTCCGTGTTTTTGCCAGATGTGTAGGTGAGTAGTCAGAACATGCATATAAATAGTTGCTTTCTTGCATTCATTCACAAGTGTCTTTCGTGCATGAAAATGATTGAGATGCTTTGAGCAAATGTAGACAAAATGTAAGGCCAAATTGGAGTATATATGATTGAAAAATATTATAGACTATCTCTGTTTACATTTTGGAGAGATAATTCAAAGTTAAACCTGACCATTAGCTACCACTGAACTTTGAATTTTGGCATTGGTGAAGGGGAAATCTAACTTGGTCAACTTCTAGTTAATGGATTATGACCTGAAATCTAAAGCCTCCACTCTAATGTTGAATTGACTATTCGCATTAAGCAATTCTTTTAGGCAATTATATTGCTGTAGTCTTCTTTTATTTTGGGCGTTTGACTAGAATCTTGAACTTGGATCAGAGACTTAAACCTAGGAAATGTTGAATCCTTAGATTTATCAATGGCTGTTATAAAGGTGTGTTATCAATTTACATCGGAGTGCTGAAAGGTAGATGAGAGCACTTCTACTACCAGGAAGTCCTGTGTTTTGCAGGCAGAGGCCACTACCTTATCTTCTCTGGCAGCCTGCATATACCAGTGATGGCTTTTTTGTGTTTTTATTTTCTGATCAGTGCATCTTTTGGCAGCAATTGAATGGCTGGAATCAGTCTTGTCTTAAAACAACTTCATATATAAAAGCATGTTGATGCAGTTGTTTGAGTGTGGAATCTGCTTTAATTTAAATAGGGTGGCTTTCATATCACCAGGAGCCCTGGCCAATATTACTGAACCATTTCTTCAAGAGGTCCTGTGATATTTATACAGAAATGAGTGGTATTCTAGCTGGGAATACTCTCCAGTGTTGTTGAAGTGCTTGGCTGCTGCATGTTATTCTCAAAATGGAGACTTGACATGAGTTGTGTATTTTTGAACAGAGTTGCTCATTAACTGGTATTGAGAAGCTCCTGTTATCCAAGATTTTGCTAAAGAAAATGCAGGGTTCTGGCAAATGAACTAATGTGGGCTAATGCTGGTGGCACAATGGTTAGAATTGTTGCCTCACAGCACCAGGAACCTGGGTTGAGTTCTGGCCTCCAGTGACTGTGGAGTTTGCATGTTCTCCCAATGTCTGTATGGGTTTCCTCCCACAGTCCGAAGCTGTGCAGGTTAGGTGGATTGGCCATGCTAAATAGCCCCTTAGTGTTCCAAGATATGTAGGTTAGGTGGATTAGTGGGTTAGATGCTCTATGCTTCTATTGCAGACTTGGATATGCTGATTACTAAAGAAGGAAATTGCTATTCTGATACTTCATTTGCTTTTTCATATTGCAGATAAAACTACTGTTTTTTTTTCTTTCCATTCTTTAGAATACCAACTGTGCTAGTCGCAAATAAAAGAGATCTTTCTAAACAAAGGTACAGAATTTTATTTGCTTAGTAGCCTTATTTCTATGTAAAGTCTTGCTATGCTGATGTGACTTTACTTTTGTTCCAATCTATCTTGAGATAATGAACGTGAATGGCAAAAAAGAAATAATTGGTTGGATTCTCCAATCTCGTCTGTGGCTGGGATTCTCCAGTTCTGCTGTTGTGAATGAAGATTTGGCTGAGCGCCAAACTTTCCGTTCTCACTGGCAGGGTGTATAATACCAGAGAATTCCAGCCAATATGTTTCAAGTGTATTTTTTAGTCTATCAACAAAAAAGACTCTGTCTGATCTAGTTCTTGAGAATCAAGTGAGGGATATAGATAATGGGAAGATGTCTTGCAAAATTCAAAGGAGGGAGAGAATAGTGAAACATGATACCAGACTGAGGGAGAACTGTGTGAAATAAATCAAACTGAATATAGAGGAAACAAAATAGAAAGGCAAAGAGGTGGTATGGAAAACATAGGGAAGAAAGTAATAAAGGATAAGCATGAAGGGATAGGACATTTCTCAATGTCAACCCATTCTAGTGGTAACCATTAATCAATACTAAACTGGACCGACCAGTAACCCCCCCCCGGCCTCCACAAGATGAAATACTTTCCACTTGAAGTTTAACACCAACCAGGACAAGCAGTCCTCTGACTGGCTCCTTATCCACCACCTTAAAAATTCACTCCCTTCATCATCTATGCATGTTGGCAGCAGTGTGTACCACATACAAGATGCATGGCAGCACCTCATCAAGCCTCTGGCAACAACACCTTGCAAACCCTGTGACCTCTGCCATCTAGAAGGACAAGTGCAGCAGACGCATGGGAACGCCACCATCTGCAAGTTGTCCTCCAAGCCACACCCCATCTTGGAACTGTATCCCTGTTTCTTCACTGTTATTGGGTTAAAGTCCTGGAGCTCCCTACCTAACAGCACTGTTGGGAGTACCTTCATATAGACTGCAACTATTCAGGATCATCTTCATGACGGTAAGGATAGGTAATAAGTGCTGGCCTTGCCAATAACATCCAGAGTCTGTAAATTTTTTTTAAAAAAACAGGAAATCGTCTCATGGAGGATGAAGGAATGGCAGCAATGTTAAATGAATATTCTACCTCTTAAACAAGCTCCAAATAAAATAGATAGACCTTGAAACGAGAATCCTGAAATATTGAGGGAAGTCCGACATGGAATAGAAGAGGTTCTGACCACAATCTTTCAAATGTTCTTTGATATGGAAGTTGTGCTACTGGACTGAAGGTTTGCCAGTGTAATGCCTCCGTCAAAAAGGGTTAAACCAGGTAGCTGTTGACCTTTCAGCTTAACATTCATGATGGGCAAGCTTGTAGAGGCCCTAATGCAGGATGAAATTAATGGTATGCTAAAAAGACATGGGTTAATTGTGGACAACAACCAACATGGATTATTATAGGCCAGGCATGTGATCCATTTGAGTTATTTGAAGCAATTAGACGATATTGTGAAAGGAATTGAGCAGAATGTTATGTATTTTCAAAGTATTTATGTCACAAAGAAAGCTTATTAGAATTGAAGTACACAGCATTAAAGGGAATGTGATGGCCTGAATAAGAATTTTGTTTTAAATAGAAAATGGAAAGCAGTAGTTAAGAAAAAAAACCTGCAATTTTGGAAAATGAAATAGAGACAAAAAATGTTATAAATAATCAAGTCTTGCAGCCTCTGAGGAGAAAATGAGATGGTGTTTCAAGTTAACTTCCTGATGAAGGATGCAATTAGAAGCTTGTGACCAGTTCTGGGTGGTTTATTTCAGAAAAGATGTAAAGACCATGGAGTATGCAAATAAGATTCACCAGCCACCCTGTAAAACTAGTTCCCCTCAGCCCTGGTATTAAGAAGCTTTCATTACAACAAAGAAGGTTAAGTTTAGCCTCTAGAGAAGATCTGTTGGGTGCTGATAAATTCCACTGTGATCTGAAGGTTACACTAGTGGGTGCTAGGGGTAGAAATTTAAGATAATCATCAAAAAGAGCAAAGGAAGAGATTAGAATTGAGATAAAATGGCCAATCAAAAACTATGCTGGAATCAGAATCCAGAATAGTTTTTTATGTGAATATTTGAAAAGGGAAAAATGTAAAAGTATATGGGAAATATGCCGGGTAATGAGAATATGGAGATAGGCACAATGGAGGATTTTTGTATTTCAATTGTCCAATGTGTGTCTAAAAGCAGTGTTAGTGGGATCAGAATTGGAGTGCTGCTGCTTGTCTGCCCATTTGGCTTTTAAATAGATCTCCATCTCCAGCTTCTGCACAAAATGGGGAGAACCCTTTTTAATGAATGACACATGCATAGCTCCACCCCCTCAATGCTGTTTTTATTTCTACCATCAGTTCCCAATCCCACCCAGGAATCATTAATAGTCACAAGCCAAGAAGCAGCCATTTCCACTGGTATGTTTCAATTAAGGGATCAGTGCTGGGGTAAAACTGCAGAAATGTTGCTTGTATTTGATAGGTCTGTCTGTCTTTCTGCTTGCACAATTTCAAAGTTCTTTTTAGGGGTTTTTAGCATTGCACATATTTTTTATGGGAGAACCCTTCTGGGAATTTCAGTTCAATGTAAGAAGCAAGCAGCTGCAGGTTGAAGGAGAGCAAAATTGATGGGAGGCATGCTTGCAGGGATCTTTACCCTCCTAATTGAGTTTGTGGTCCCTAAACAACATACCTGCCGCTCTCTGAGAAGCAGTCCGTTTGAAGGCTTCAATGCTGAGAAGGTTGTCTCCGTTGTTGCCTTGCAACAAAACCTGGAACCAATGGTCACAAGGTGCAACGTTGTTTATTGCAGTCAAAGTCACTGTAGCTCTGGATACCTTTGTCACTGGTGACTACCAGAAGAGAGATTGATAACCAGTTTACCTGTAGCTTGTGCTTCCATTTAGCAGGTGATAATGCCATAAAGCAAACACTTTCTCTTGCCTTATTTGACTTCCAGAAACAACAGGATAGAGCTCTGGGATTTGGATTGAACACAAGATTCCCCAAATCCGAGGTGTCATTGGCTGCACCCACGTGGGCTGCTCCATGAAAGCTCCTGCTTTCATGAATTGTGAGGGCTTCCACTCCACTAACATTCAATTGATATTTGATCATCAGGAGCAAATTATGCTGTGCTGTTTCCATTTTCTAGCAATTGCTATGATGCTTTTATCTTGCACTAATCTTTTCCAATGCCAATGGAACAGTTTGGGACAAAAGCTATACTTTGCAAACTTGGTTAGTAGCTCTTGGCTTGTAGCTTTTCATGGCTACCCATGCTTGTCAGTCAAACTGCACTACCATCAGTTTTATGTGTCAAATATAACCATCATCAAGCAGGTTATTGATGCCCTTCATTGATTCTGATACCTGGATGTAATCTGGTGAATTCCTGTCCAAGTCTGTCAAGTATCATGGTAGATTGACGTATACTGCAAAGCTGATCTGCAATAAGGACAACATAAGGTGTATTGCTAAACGAGTGTAATGGACATTGGCGCACCAAATTTTTGTCCACCAATGTGAACACTGGACCTCAAATCATTGACAGATGGTTGGCTTATATGGATACTAAGCCTATAACATCTAGGGCTATTGATAAGAGAGATGGTTACCTATAACTAATGTTATAAATGTTTCCAGAGCACTATGTAACCATTTAATGTTGTACTGATATAGATTGGGAAGTTCGTTGGTCTGCGTTGAGTTAGCTGGGGAAGGGGATAGTGGGTGGTTTCAACTGACCTTTTATGCTGCCGAGGTTAGGGAAGAGGCAGAATGCTTATGTGTGTTTCTCTATCCAAGCGTAGGTTCCTAACATTCATTTGAGTCCCTGTGTGAATTGACAGTTATGTTATCAAGTCATAGAGGTTTACAGCAGGGAAACAGGCCCTTCGGCCCAACTTGTCCATGCCACCCCTTTTTTTTTTAAAGCCCCTAAGCTAGTCCCAATTGCCTGCATTTGGCTCATTATCCCTCTATACCCATCTTACCTATGTAACTATCTAAATGCTTTTTAAAAGACAAAATTGTACCTGCCTCTACTATCACCTTTGGCAGCTTTTTCCAGACACTCACCACCCTCTGTGGAAAAAATTGCCCCTCTGGACCTTTTTGTATCTCTCCCCTCTCTCGTTAAACCTATGCCCTCTAGTTTTAGACTCCCCTACCTTTGGGAAAAGATATTGACTATCTAGCTGATCTATGCCCCTCCATTATTTTAAAGACCTCTATAAGATCACCCTGAAGCCTCCTACACTTCAGAGAGAGAAGTCCCAGTCTATCCAGCCTCTCCTTATAACTCAAACCATCAAGTCCCGGCAACATCCTTGTAAATCTTTCCTGTACTCTTTCTAGTTTAACAATATCCTCCCTATAATAGGGTGACCAGAACTGTACAGTTTTCCAAGTGTGGCCTCACCTATGTCCTGCATAACTTCAAGATGTCCCAACTCCTGTATTCAAATGTTCTGACCAATGAAACCAAGCATGCCAAATGCCTTCTGCACCACTCTGTCCACCTGTGACTCCACTTTCAAAGAGTTATGAACCTGTACCCCTAGATCTCTTTTTTTTTGTTCTATAACTCTTCCCAAGGCCCCACCATTAACTGAGTAAGGCCTGCCCTGGTTCAATCTACCAAAATTACCATTTCTAAATTAAACTCCATTTGCCATTCGTCAGTCCACTGGCCCAATTGATCAAGATCCTGTTGCAATCCTAGATAACCTTCTTCACTGTCCACTATGCCACCAATCTTGGTGTCATCTGCAAACTTAGTAACCATGCCCTCAAATTTGCATCCAAATCATTAATATAAATGACAAATAACGGTGAACCCAGCACTGGTTCCTGAGTGTTGTATTGAACTTTTAGAACTGGGAGATATTTTTATGGGGTTGGAAAAAGTAAATGCTTCCAACTTTGAGCTAACAAACTCAAACAGATTGGACCCTTTATTTAGAAAAAACCATAAAGAAACGATTTTTTTTTTTGAAGAAGTACATGGGATGATTGTGTTCACTCCTGTTTCTGTAGGGTGGTACAGACCGAAGAAGGGAAAAAACTTGCAGATTCCTGGGGGGCTGCATTCTTGGAATCCTCAGCAAAACAGAATGATGTAAGTGACTAGGGAGAGAAATGTTGATAGCCTGCACATTCTCATTCCCCAAGGGAGGCAATATAGTACCTGATTGGTAAGGGTGGGTTAGATCTAAAACGAGTTTTATGCTAGTGCTGTTTTGGCTTGAATTTGTGGACTCTAAACCATGTTCATGAGACTGTTCCCCACATTTATGCTTTAAATCTATTGTACCCTGGGGCAGAATCATGGACCCCAAAATTTATGTTCCAGAATCCAAACTTAAACTATAGCCACCATTGGCATTAGTTTGGCTGTCTAAATCTGTTGCAACAGGATAATATTAATAGTGTGTGGGTCTGATTTTAAAATGACTGGCTAATCCCAAGTGTGACTGCTGCCAACTATGTTACACAAAGCACTTCTTGCTAGCATTACTGCAATAGTTCACACAAAATTCAATGCAATGGGATACTGGAGTATGGTGGACTACACATGGTAGAATTTTTACCATGCAGTTACTGCATGCCTCCAACAACACCACCTGCACCCCTCAATAGATTTTCTTTTTTAAAAAAGTATCTACTGTTCCTGGATGCATCATTAATAGGACTATATTTGAGTACAAAACAAATGCAGTCTTTGAAGAACTCTGCGTTTAGACCATTGTCCCTTTAAGAGAGCTGAACAAGTGCTGCACATAAACAGATGAATTCAACTAACACTGCTGATATTGAGGTAAAATATTAAATTCAATACACAGCCAAAGTGAATTGGTGTTGGGTTTAGGTTGTTTCCCAGATGGGTATGAAATGGCCCAATCCTATATGTGTTCTTGTACTGTAACCTGTAGGTTACACTGATTTGCATGTGCAGTTCAAAACCTGCACTTTGAATGTGGAGGAGTGGCACAATACTGTGAGCTATAGAACTAACTTTTAAATCAAAGGATGGGGAAGAGGGCAGGCATCCACTGATATATTTGGCATCTCTATGCCACAGTATTTAAAGACAGTAGGCAATTTAAAAATGCTGAAATTATTGAATTGCTTTTCTCTTTCAGACGACAGTGAAAATCTTCAAAATGATGATACAAGAAATTGAAAAAGCAGATGGGTACACACAGGACAGGAAATGTGACATGATGTAATGTGGTTTGTGAAAATGACATTCCTCTGGATAACGAAGAAGGGAGGCACCTATGAGTTTGTTTTCAAACCCAATCGTTTGGTGAATGATTGCCTATAGCCAAAGTGACAGCACAGAGGTCCACTACAACTGTTTTGCACTAATCAGCTCAAGTTGGCTTGATTTACTAGATCACTCAAGTTGCTACATAGTATTGGTCATCTGTGTTATTCCTAATTTGTGATATGCTAGTCCTGGCATAGACTAGTAGTTTCCAAAACATTCTGGAAGGTATTCTGTACCAAGGGGAGGGAAACCTGTCAGTTTTACAATGCAGAATTCTGAAGAGGTTTTATTGAAGCGTGATTTACACTAAACTACATTTTTGTAACATTTGGTGCCTGACAGGGCTGCCACTCTGTGGTCTTGGTTTGAGGAAGGTTATATTCCCATAGTGGGAATGAGTGCACCCTTTTATAAAAGGTGGACTTGTAATCGTGATGGGCTTTTAAATGTTGCATTTTGTAGTGGCGATATGTAGCAACTCTTGTGACTGGGTAAAGTTTAGATTGCAGTAGCTATGTCTTAGACTGCTGGAATACAGTTTACACTTTTTAGAATGGTGCAGTTTGGCTATTTAAATTGAATAGCTAGATTTATAAATAAAGTACATTTTGTAATTTGTTTGTTGCTAATGTTGGCTGAACACATCCAGTTATAGAATTTTACTTGGGTTAACATAATACTGAAGCCTCTTTATAACATGGGTCTTTATCTGCTGACTGATCTTTGGGAAGAAGCCCATGCCTTGAAGCCCCTTTCATCCTTCCTGCTGAAGTAAAATTTTGAAGTTTTGGTTGAGACAATACCAAGAAAAAGCTGTTGATGGAGACAGTAAGCTGCTTTGAGATGAGGAGTTATGCTGCAACATGAACTTTATTTGTAGGGGACAGATATGTTATTGCAAAAACACTTCTGTGTATAATATTTAGATCAACTATAAAGTTTAAGGAGTGTTTTTCTTTCTTTTTGTTAACTTAAGTAACTCCACTTTATAGTTATTTATTTAAACATGTAAATAGTAACTTTGGCACAAGGTTGTTCATGCTAAACAAAGAGACATGATCCTGTACAGTATGCAAGAGCAATTGTAATTTCTGACAAATGAGGAATTTCTATATTTGTATTTAAAATTTATTTGTAACTTTTGAAATGAATTGGGCTTGTTTTTGATATTTCTTTACTCGCAATTAGTTGAATTGTTGCGTGTCATGGTATATTTTTGTCTGATATGTAATAACTGAGTGTCACAATGCAGCCAAGCTTTCCCAATACAACTAGAGACTTGTCTCTGATAACCTATTATTTATCTGTTAGGTGGCCCTCCTGTTCGTATGATTTATACAGTCGTCTTTTGAGATAAAGATTCTCCAATAAATTTGCATAAATCAAAACTGCCTTTTGTTAAATTTCACCTTTCCATTGCTGCTATTTGGTCAGAAGCAACTTAGCTGAACCGTTCTGTTGTTAACTGTCAGAAATGATTTGACGTTGAATTTTAGTGTGTGTTGAGTAGATGAGTTGCGTTTTCTTGTAATTCTTTCTGACTATTGATGCAGTATTCTAGTAAAGGTCATCTGTTCAATGACTTTCCCAGTGAAATTCAACTTGTGGAGTAAAGTATTTTATTTTCTTAAATGGAGGACAACTGTACCAAGGTGTATTGGCTCACGTTGTCATTGAGACAATGCCTTGAATTATTTACTTTTGCTTAAGTGACCTTGTGACTTGTACCCTCCACAGATGTCACTGAGTCTTGAAATGCTGGCCGATAAGTGGTTCATCAATTAACTACGCTTCTATTATAGTCAGAATTTTTCTTGTCTGCATTATATGCTTTTGTGTTGGATTGATTGTGTTGACTATTTTTGTTAAATTTTGAGTAAAGAGCAGTTTTGTAAGACATTATGTAGAACTGATTTGTAACTGAGTTATTAAAACATTTCAGAATCATCTATCATGTCAACTTTTTTACATATTCATTCATGGCACCTGGGTGTTGCTGGCTAGGTCAGCATTTATTGTCTATCCCTAATTGCCCATGAGAAAGTAGTGGTGAGATGCTTTCTTGAACCACTGCAGTCTGTATGTTGTAGGAACACCCACAATGTGGTTAGGAAGAGAATTCTGGAATTTTTACCTAGTGATAGTTTCAAGTCAGGATGGTGAGTGATTCGGAGGGGAACTCGCAGATGGTGGCATTCCTATGAATCTGTTGCCTCAGTTCTAGATGGTAGAGGTTGCAGGTTTGGAAGATGTTGTTGAAGGAGCCTTGGTGAGTTGCTGCAGTGCATATCATAGATGGTGCACGTTACTGCCACCATGCATTGATGATGGGGAGGGTGGATGAAGTACCATTCAAGTGGGCTGCTTTGTCCTGGACGGTGTTGAACTGTTAGAGCTGCACTCATCCAGGTAAATGGAGAGTATTCCATCACACTCCTACCTGTGTCTTTTATTTTGGTGGACAGCAATGTTTGTTGTCATATTTAAAGCAAGGCAATTGTTTGAAATGCCAACAGTAACAAGTGCTCAAAGTATCAAATTTTACAAACAAATTGTTAGATCAGCCATTTAAATGTTTGTTGCATTTTGTAGTGGTGATATGTAGCAACTCTTGTGATTGAGTAAAGCTTAGATTGTAATAACTGAGTCTTGAACTGCTGGAATACTTGTCTATATTTTTTAGAACCAACCATTCATAATGTTACCCCATCCTGCAATGAGTGTTCTTTCCACTGGAAAGCTTACTTGGGTAGGCAATTTTTAGGAAGTGCTTCTTCAAGTCCAGTTCTGTTTGCCTTCCCTATGGGTATTGACAGGTAATGTTTGCATTTTTTTTTTCTTTTTTGGAGATGTACAAGAGTATCTCTGGATGATTTTCTGTTTGATCAGCCAATCATTTGTTACATTAGGGCAAACAAATGTGAATCTGCAGCAAAAACAGAACATGTTGGAAAATCCCAGCAAAATAGTGGTAATAGTCAGATTTTAATTTTCCTAACATTGACTGGTACATAGAATTAGATGGAGAGAAATTTAAGTGTATTCAGGAGGAATTTCTCATTCTGTATGTGGATGGCCTGACTAGAGAGGGGGCAAAATTTGACCTCCTCTTGGGAAATAAAGAAGGGCAGGTGACACAAGTGTTAGTGAGGGATCACTTTGGGACTAGTGACCATAATTCTTAGTTTTAAGATAGCTATGGAGAATGATAGGTCTGTCCCAAAAGTTAAAATTCTAAATTGGGGCAAGGCCAATTTTGATGGTATCAGGCAGGAACTTTCAAATGTTAATTGGGGGATTCTGTGGGAAGGCAAAGGGACAGCTGGTAAGTGGCATGCTTTCAAAAGTGTGTTAACCAGGATTCAGGGTAAACACATCCCTCTTAGAATGAAGGGCAAGGCTGGCAGAAGTCAGGAACCCTGGATGACTCGGGATATTGAGGCCCTGGACAAGAAGAAAGAGGCACATGACGTGTATAGGCAGCTGGGATCAAGTGAATCTGAGTATAGGGGGTGTAGGGGTAGAGTTGAGAGAAATCAGGAGGGCAAAAAGGGGACACAAAATTGTTTTGGCAGATAAGGCAAAGGAGAATCTGCAGATGAGTGAAGGAGCAGAGAGAGAGATAAGATTTTACCTGTTAAAACCCTGTTTAAATAAGTTTAAAGCACTTTGTTCTTTGTAGAACTGTTTAAAGCATTTATTGTATTTACTGCTTTAAGAATTCTGAGGGAGTGGTTAGAAGGAGTTGTGGCCCAGCAAGCTTTAAATCAGCGCCAGGTTTAAAAGGAGGCCTGGTCTTGACAGCGGGCAGTGGAGTGAGAGGGAAGTAGAGTGAGCTATTAGGGCTTAATATCAAAAGGGCTGGAGAGAAAAAGGGCCAGGTGAGTTCAAGTGGAAATTTTCCATATTACTACAGTGAATAATGGAGGGGCATGTGATGTGTGGTTTCTGTATGATGTGGGAACTGGTGGACCCCAGGGTCCTCCCCGGCGACCATGTCTGCAGTAAGTGCAGGTTGCTGTAGGAGCTCCAGCTCAAGGTAGATGAGCTGGCCTCTGAGCTACAGACGCTGAGGCTCATCAGGGGGAGAAAGGGTGCCACTGTCAATGGGGTGCAAGAGACATCCACCCCCCCCTAGACTGGCTAACTCTAAGGGTCAGGAACAAGAGGGGGCTGCTGATAGGAGGAAGGAGGGTGGGGAGAGGAGGCCTCAGCCTCTCAAGCTGCATAACAGGTTTGAGGTTCTTGCTTCCAGTCTGGACGAGGACGAGGGAGGTGAGGTCGGTGAGCAAACTGCACACGGTACAGTGATGCAGCAGGGCATAGGCAACGAGAAGGTGAAAAGGAATGTAGTTGTAATTGGGGATAGTGGGGTGAAGGGTATTGACACTGTCCTTTGTCACAATGACAAAGTGCACAGAAGGGTGTGTTGTCTGCCTGGTGCTCGGGTCCAGGATGTCGCATCTGGGCTGCAGAGGAACCTGGAGTGGGAGGGTGAGAATCCGGTCGTTGTGGTTCATGTGGGTGCCGACGACGTAGGCAAAACGCGAACTGAGGATCTGGGGAAGGAGTATGAAAAGCTGGGAATGGAATTACAAAGTAGAACCGACAAGGTGGTCATCTCTGGGCTACTGCCTGAACCGAGTGCAGACGGGCGTAGGGTTGATAGGATTAAGGAAGTGAATGGGTGGCTCAGGGATTGGTGTGGGAGGAATGGGTTTGAATTTATGGGGTATTGGCACCAGTATTGGGGTAGGTGGGACCTGTTCGGGCGGGATGGGGTTGGTCTGAACCGTGCTGGGACCAGAGTGCTGGCGAATCGTGTAAAGAGGACTGTAGACAGGGCTTTAAACTAATTAGAGGGGGGGGAGGGTGCGAGGGTAGGTGACATTACGAGGCCTAAAGTTAAGGAGAGGGTACAGGTAAGGGTGGAGGCCGAGGATGTCCCAATAATAAAGGGAGTAGGGGGCGTGAGTATGAATAGGGTCCAGGGGAAGGCTGGGATGAAGGCACTTTATCTGAATGCACGAAGCATTCGGAATAAAGTGGATGAGCTGGTGGCGCAGATCGACACAAATGGATATGATCTGGTGGCCATTACAGAGACGTGGCTGCAAGGTGACAGGGACTGGGAGCTGAATGTCCAGGGGTATCAAGTGTTTAGGAAGGATAGGCGGGAGGGAAAAGCAGGGGGGGTGGGGGGGGAGGGGGGCGTAGCTCTGCTGATTAAGGATAGGATCAGGGTGGTAGCAAGGGATGATATTGGAGCCAAAGAGTAGAAAGTGGAATCGTTGTGGGTAGAGATTAGGAACAGCAAAGGGAGGAAGACGCTGGTGGGTGTCGTCTATAGGCCCCCGAATAATGATCTGGAGGTGGGGCGGGCTGTTAACACGCAAATAAGTGCGGCGTGCAGGAATGGGACGGCCGTAATTATGGGGGATTTCAATCTGCGTATTGATTGGTCGACCCATGTTGGACGCGGTGGGCTCGAGGAGGAGTTCTTGGAATGCTGCCGGGATAGTTTCCTTGAACGGTGTGTGTTGGAGCTGACGAGGGAGCGAGCTGTTTTGGATCTGGTGTTATGTAGTGAGGCGGGTAGAATCAGGGACCTTGCGGTGAAGGATCCTCTTGGGGAGAGTGATCATTGTATGGTGGAGTTTCTGGTGCAGATGGAGGATGACAGAGTGGGTTCCCGGACACGCGTCCTTTGTTTGAACAGAGGGGAGTACGGTAGGATGAGAGAGGAATTGGCGAATGTGGACTGGGGGAGAGCGTTGGAAGGTAGGTCTGCTGAGGAGCAGTGGAGGATTTTTAAGGAGATCTTTCTTGGTGCTCAGCAGAAATTTATTCCAATGGTCAAAAAGGACCGTAGGAGGAGAGGAAATCAGCCGTGGATAACGAAGGAGGTGAAGGAAAGTGTTAAAGTAAAAGCGGAGGTGTTTAGAGTAGCTAAGAGTAGTGGGCGAGAAGAGGATTGGGAGAGGTTTAAATGTCAACAAAGATTGACAAAGAAGTTGATAAAGAAGGGTAGGATAAACTATGAAGCTGGGCTAGCGCTTAATATAAAAAAGGATAGCAAGAGTTTTTATAAGTATATAAAAAGGAAGAGGCTGGCTAGGGTGAACGTTGGACCCTTAGAGGATGAGAAGGGGGACTTAGTGGTAGGGGATGGGGAAATGGCTGAGGTCTTGAATAACTTTTTTGTTTCGGTCTTCACGGAGGAGGACGTGAATAATTTGCCGGGTGTTAGAGATGAAACAGTGGTAGGACTGGAGGGTCTCGATGACATTACTGTTACTAGAGAGGTGGTGCTCGACAGACTGGAGGGGCTGATTGTGGACAAGTCCCCAGGACCGGATGGAATGCATCCGAGGGTTCTAAAAGAAATGGCGGAGGTGATAGTGGATGCCTTGGTGGCTATTTTCCAGACGTCGCTGGATTCCGGGGAAGTGCCAGAAGATTGGAAAGCGGCTAATGTTACGCCGTTGTTTAAGAAGGGTGCCAGGCAAAAGGCGGGGAATTATAGGCCGGTTAGTTTAACGTCTGTTGTAGGTAAAATGTTAGAATCCGTCATCAAGGAGGAAATAGCGAGGCATCTTGAGGGGAATTGCTTGATAGAGCAGACGCAGCACGGTTTCGTTAAGGGGAAGTCGTGTCTGACAAATTTACTGGTGTTCTATGAGGATGTGTCTAGGGCGGTGGATAGAGGAGAGCCGGTGGATGTGGTCTTTCTGGATTTTCAGAAGGCGTTTGACAAGGTACCTCACAAGAGGTTATTGCAGAAGGTCAGGGGACATGGAGTTGGGGGTAGGGTGTTAGCGTGGATAGAGGATTGGTTGTCGAATAGGAGGCAGAGAGTGGGGGTCAATGGGTGCTATTCGGATTGGCGGTTGGTGACTAGTGGAGTGCCTCAGGGGTCGGTGCTGGGGCCTCAGCTATTTACCATTTATATAGATGATCTGGAGGAGGGAACCGAGTGTATGGTGTCGAAATTTGCTGATGACACCAAGATTGGTGGAAAGGCAAATTGTGCGGAGGGTGTGGAGAGTCTGCAGAAAGATCTAGATAAGCTGAGCGAATGGGCCAGGAACTGGCAAATGGAATTTAATGTTGGCAAGTGCGAGGTGGTCCACTTTGGTAGGAATAATGGTAGGAAGGATTATTACTTACGTGGAGAAAAACTGCAGCAGACGGCGGTGCAGAGGGACCTCGGGGTCCTTGTGCATGAGTCGCAAAAACCCAGCTTGCAGGTGCAGCAGGTGGTCAGGAAGGCGAATGGGATGCTGGCCTTCATAGTGAGGGGGATTGAATATAAAAGTAGGGAGGTCTTGCTGCGGCTGTATAGGGCATTGGTGAGGCCGCAGCTGGAGTACTGTGTGCAGTTTTGGGCGCCGTACTTACGCAAGGATATTTTGGCCTTGGAGGGAGTGAAGAGGAGGTTTACTAGGCTGATGCCGGAGTTGAGGGGGTTGAGCTATGAGGAGAGGCTGAATAAACTAGGCTTGTACTCGTTAGAGTTTAGAAGAATGAGGGGAGATCTCATTGAGACGTATAAGATGATGAATGGGATGGATAGGATAGAGGTGGAGAGACTCTTCCCGCTCAAAGGACAGTAGGACTAGGGGGCACAGCCTCAAGATAAAGGGGGGGCGGTTTAGAATGGAGTTGAGGAAGAACTTCTTCACTCAAAGGGTGGTGAATCTCTGGAATTCTCTGCCCGTTGAAGTGGTGGAGGCTACCTCGCTAAATATTTTTAAGAAGAGGGTTGATGGGTTTTTGGTAAGAGAGGGGATTAAGGGTTATGGGGAGAGGGCGGGAATGTGGAACTGAGCCACGACAGATCAGCCATGATCTTATTGAATGGCGGGGCAGGCTTGAAGGGCCAGATGGCCTACTCCTGCTCCTATTTCTTATGTTCTTAAATACATAAAGGGCAAAAGAGTAACGAGGGAGAGAGTAGGGCTTCCTAGATGACCTTGTTGATCCTTATGTGCAGATCTACAAGAGATGGGTGAGATTCTAAATGAATATTTCTCATCAGTATTTACTGTTGGGAAAAGCACTGATGTTAGGGAACTTGGAGAAATAAATAGTGATGTCTTGAGGAGTGTACATATTACAGAGAAGGAGGCGCTGGAAGTCTTAAAGTGCATTAAGGTAGATAAATCCCCGGGACCTGATTGAATATCCCAGGATATTGTGGGAAGCTAGGGAGGAAATTGTAGGTCCCCTAGCCAAGATATTTGAATCATTGTTAGTCACAGGTGAGGTGCCTGAAGATTGGAGAGTGGCAAATGTTGTGCCTTTGTTTAAGAAGGGCTGCAGGAAACTACAGGCCAGTGAGCCTCTCTGCTGGTTGAAGTGGTGGAGGCTACCTTGCTAAATATATTTAAGACGCGGGTAAATAGGTTTTTGGTAGGCAAAGGGATTAAGGATTATGGGGAGAAAGCGGGAAAGTGGAACTGAGCCACTTCAGATCAGCCATGATCTTATTGAATGGTGGGGCAGGCTCGAAGGGCTAGATGGCCTACTCCTGCTCCTATTTCTTATGTTCTCACATCTGTGGTGGGTAAATTGTTGGAAGGTATTTTGAGAGAGAGAGAGGATCTACAAGTATTTAGAGATGCAAGGACTGATTAGGGACAGTCAGCATGACTTTGAATGGAAAATCATGTCTCACAAATTTAATAGTTTTTTTGAAGGGGTAACCAAGAAGGTAGATGAGGGCAGTGCAGTTGATGTTGTCTACGTGGACTTTAGCAAGGCCTTTGACAAGGTACCGCATGGTAGGTTGTTGCATTAAGTTAAATCTTTCGAGATCCAGGGTGAGGATCTAAATGAATACAAAATTGGCTTCTTGACAGAAGTCGAGGGTGGTTGTAGAGAGTTGTTTTTCAAACTGGAGGCCTGTGACCACAGCGTGCATCGGATCAGTGCTGGGCCCACTGTTATTTGTCATCTATATTAATGATTTGGATGAGAATATGAGGGCATGGTTAGTAAGTTTGCAGATGACACCAAGATTAGTGGACAGTGAGGAAGGTTATCTCCAATTGCAGCGGGATCTTGATCAATTGGGCCAGTGGGCTGACAAATGACAGATGGAGTTTAAATTAGACAAATGCGAGGTGACGCATTTTGGTAGATTGAACCAGGGCAGGACTTGCTCAGTTGATGGTTGGGTATTGGAGAGAGTTACAGAACAAAGATCTAGAGGTACATGTTCATAGCTTCTTGAAAGTGGACTCACAGGTGGACAGAGTGAAAAAGGCATTCAGCATGCTTGGTTTCATTGGTCAGAACATTTGAATACACGAGTTGGCATGTCCTGTTGAAGTTGTACAAGACATTGGTAAGGCCACACTTGGAATACTGTGTAATTCTGGTCACCCTATTATAGAAAGGATATTCAACTAGAAAGAGTGCAGAAAAGATTTACTCGGATGCTACCAGGACTTGATGGATTGAGTTATAAGGAGAGGCTGAATAGACTGGGACTTTTTCCTCTGGAGCGTAGGAGGCCGAGGGGTGACCTTCTTATACAAGTCTATGAAATAATGAGGGATATGGACGAGGGACATAGACAAGGTAGATAGTCAATATCTTTTCCCAAAGGTAGGGAGGGGAGTCTAAAACTAGAGGGCATAAGTGTTTAAGGTGAGAGGGGAGGGATACAAAAGTGTCCGGGGGCAGTTTTTTTTCAGAGGGTGGTGAGTATCTGGAACAAGCTTACAGAGGTGGTGGTAGAGGCGGGTACAATTTTATCTTTTAAATAGCATTTAGATAGTTACATGGGTAAGATGGGTATAGAGGGATATGGGCCAAATGTGGGCAATTGGGATTAGCTTGGGGGTTTTTTAAAAAAAGGGCGGCGTGGACAGGTTGGGCTGAAGGGTCTGTTTCCATGCTGTAAACTTCTGAGTAAAACTCCCTCAGGTCTGACAACGTCTGTGGAGAGAGAAGCGAGCAAATATTTTGAGTACAGTCATCCAGACTCTAAACATTTAACTGTCCTCTCTCCACAGATGCTGTCAGAGCTGCTGAGATTTTCCAGCATTTTCTGTTTCAAATTCCAGCACCCACAGTAATTATGTTTACCTTAATGATTGCAGCATGTTAGTACGTTAATCTGGGTGGCATGCAAGTGAAATAACTTTTAAACGAAGTCTGTTTTGAATGTTGGGAACTTGTCACTCTAAAGCACTATTGTAGCAAGAATGGAAAAGGAAGGAGAATGACCTTGTCCTTTCAAATAAGTTGGTTGCAGATAACACTCTTAGTCTCTTTTTAAACAAGAAAAGTGTTTGCTGTCTTATACTTGAAAATAATAATTGGTTGTTGTCGCTGAATTCTTTTATTTTAGAATGTATTCCTTGGAATTTTCGACACCCTCCATTCTGATTGGGTTGCACAAAATACTGGTTTATAATGTGCATGTAACCAATTTGCCCTATTTTTGTGTGGGTTTGCATGATTTGTGTACTTCACTCTACAGTCATCTATCTAAAATAAAACACAAAATGCTGCAAAATACTTGGATCAGGTGGTACTTGTGAAGAGAGAAACTGAGTTAACATTTCAGGTTGATAACTGTTGAAAATTGCTGTCTTTGGATTCCAGTAACTTCCCTAGAATTTGACAAACTAACAGGTCTTATAATTGTCTGTTTCCCTGCCCCCTCTCTTGTAATAGGATAATATTTGCAATTTTCTAATCCAAAAAGCACAATCTCTGAATCTAAAGAGCTTTGAAAAATTCTGAATAATGTACCTGTAATTTCTGCTCATTTCATCTAATACTCTGGGGTGAAAACCACCAGGTCCTACAGATTGATTTATTTTTTGAGTTTTCACTTTGTTCACTCCTCTGGGTTGGCCTGATGGATCATTTGGTTCAGAAGCAGTTGGAGGATGGGTTTTGGCCTGGTCAGCAATGCCCATGTTGCATGAAAGAAAAATGTAGAGGGATCTTGTATATAACTTCTCATAGGTGACAGGACAGGTTGAGACAGTGATTAATAAAACATAACAGCATCTTAAGCTTTCATAACAGGGGCATAGAATACAAAAGCAAGGCAGCCTTGTTAAATTTGTATACATGTGGAGATGCTGGCATTGGACTGGGGTAAACACAGTAAGAAGTCTCTCAACACCAGGTTAAAGTCCAACAGGTTTATTTGGTAGCAAAAGCCATTAGCTTTCAGAGTGCTGCTCCTTTGTCAGGTAAGTGGGAGTTCTATTCACAAACAGGGCATATAAAGACACAAACTCAATTTACAAAATAATGGTTGGCATGCAAGACTACAGGTAATCAAGTCTTAAAGGTACAGACAATGTGAGTGGAGAGAGGGTTAAGCACAAGTTAGAGATGTGTATTGTCTCCAGACAGGACAGTTAGTGAGATTTTGCAAGCCCAGGCAAGTCATTGGGGGTTACAGATAGTGGCAGAAACCCAAGATCCCAGATGAGGCCAACCTCATGTGTGCAGAACATGGCTATCAGTCTCTGCTCAGTGACTCTGCACTGTCATGTGTCATGAAGGCTGTCTTGGAGAATGCTTGCCCTAAGATCAGAGACCTAATGCCCGTGACTGCTGAAGTGTAGAGAACACTCTCTCTTGCCTGATGATTGTTGAACGGTGTTCATTCATCCATTGTTGCAGCATCTGCTTGGTCTCCCCAGTGTACCATGCCTCGGGACATCCTTTCTTGCAGCGTGTCAGGTAGACAAGGTGGCCAAGTTGCAAGAGTATGTACTGTGTACTTGGTGGATGGTGTTCTCACGTGAGACGATGGCATACGTGTCAACAATCCAGCATATCTTGCAGAGGTTGCTGTGATAGGGTTGTGTGGTGTTGTGGTCACTGTTCTCCTGAAGGCTGGTCTGTCTGAGGTTGTGCGGTTGTTTTGAAGACAAGAAATGGGGGTGTGGGGATGGCCTTGGCGAGATGTTTGTCTTCAATGACATTGAAGGCTCAGGAGAAGATGTTGTAGCTCCTCCACTCCGGGGAAGTACTGGATGACGAAGGGTACTCTGTCTGTCGTGTCCCATGTTTGTCTTCTTCTGAGAAGGTCGGTGTGTTTTTTCTTGCTGTGGCACATCGGAACTGTTGATCGGTGAGTCAAGCGCCATATCTGTCTGTACCTTTTTAAGACTTGATTATGACTCACATTCTGATCATTATTTTGTAAATTGATTGTGTCTTCATATGCCCTGTTTGTGAACAGAACTCCCACTTACCTGACAAAGGAGCAGCGCTCCAAAGCTAGTGGCTTTTGCTGCCAAATAAACCTATTGGAATCTCGCCTGGTGTTGTGAGACTTCTAAATTTGTATAGGCTAGTGGTTGAGCCTCAACTGGAGTATTGTGTCCAATTCTGGGTGCCATGCTTTATGGAAGATGTGAAGGCATTGGAGAATGGTCCCAGGGATGAGGAACTTCAGTTAGGAGTGAAAAGTTTGGGATGGTTTGCCATAGAGAAGGGAAGGTTGAGAGGAGATTTGATAAAGGGTATTTAAAATCATGAGGGGTCTGGATGAGGAAAAACAGGAAAAACTGTTCCTGTTTTCATGTTGACCCCCATGTACCTGGACATTCTCTCTTTCACCTTCTTCCATCGGGAAAAAGATACAAAAGTCTGAGATCACATACCAACCAACTCAAACAGCTTCTTCCCTGCTGCGATCAGATTTTTGAATGGACCTATCTTGCATTAAGTTGATCTTTCTCTACACCCTAGCTATGACTATAACACTACATTCTGCACACTCTTTCCTTCTCTATGAACAGTATGCTTTTGTATAGTGTGCAAGAAACAATACTTTTCACTGTACACTAATACATGTGACAAATCAAATCTTGGTGGAAGATTGCATACAAGAGGATGGAGATGTCAGGTAATTGTCAAAAGCAGTAGTGACATAGGGAAAGACTTCACGTGGCAAGTGGGTAGAATCTGGAATGCACTGTCCAAGTGTGGTGGTGGTAAGTTCAAATGAGGCATTCATAAGGGAGTTGGATTGTTATCTGAAAAGGAAGAATGCAGGGTTACAAGAAGAAAGCAGGGGAGGGGCACTAGGTGAATTTCTCCTACAGACAGCCAGTGCAGACATGACGGGTTGAATAAGCCTTTTCTGTGGTACTGTCCTTTGGACTGTTTGTTTATTTATTAGTTCAATGTTAAGGATTTTATGACCAGCATATACCTCTACAAAAATGCTGGTCCTAGTGCAAACAAGTAGCCACAAACAGTGCCATAACTTCAGTAGACTGTTTCAATGTATAATCAATAAAATATTCATTCAAAACAGATATTTTCAAATTATAGCTGGAATTCTCTGACCTCGCTCAGCTGGGATTCTCCAGTCCAGCTACAATGAATGGAGTTTTCGCCGAGTGCCAGATTTTCCGTTCTTGGTGGCAGGGTTTACGATGTTGGAGAATTCCGGCCAATATTTTTTAAAAACAATGTTCCTCATGGCTTTTATTTCTGAAGGAGTTGGGAAAGAGGAGCACGAACTTGTAAAGTTTTTATTTATCAGTTGCAAGTAAGGCTTACATTAATGCTCCAATGAAGTTACTGTGAAATTCCCCTAGTCACCACACTCCGGCACCTGTTAGTTGCATTGACCTGAACATCTTTCAGACTGTGGGAGGAAACTGGAGTACTTGGAGGAAACCCATGCAGACATGGGAGAGAACATGCAAACTCCACACAGTTACCCAAGCTGGGAATCAAACAGGGTCCCTGGCGCTGTGATGCAGCAGTGCTAACCACTACCACCGTGTCTGTGTGGCTGATGAACTCGTGTGAGAAGTGACACCGTTCACACATTGTATTAAATACTTATTTCCCTCTTTCTTAGTGCATATTGTTCTATTACGTATTTACAAACTTAGCCAAATGGATTTGATCAAAGCGCAAGAAAAAGGTTATTTTGAGACTTGAGGTTTGTGTTGATGCTATGTGGTTGTGATAGGATAAGCATAATGTTTGGTAAACTACTTCTCCAATTGCTGGAATCTGAAATAGTGACCTTCAACTACTGTCTGGTCTGCAACAAGTGTTACGATGGAACTCCTGTGGCTCAACAGATTTATCTGGTGAGTAGCTGAACCTTGTATTCCATGAAGGTATGATGTCTGCTCTGATTTGGCTGATCACAGATGTGGCTATAAGGATAGTTACAGTTAATTTGTGTGTGAGAATGTCAGTTGAAGTTAGGATGTGGTTGCGTTGTCTGTTGTTGAAATAAGCTGCTAACTTATTTCAGATGATCTGAATTATGATTCTTGATTTACTGAATGGTGCTCATGGAACTCCAGCCTTCATGCCTTCAGGAAAGGAGGGGTAGAGAAAGTTGCATGACTGTCTTAAATGTTTTAGATTTGACAACTTCTTGGTTGAAATATTGCACCACCACAATTATAAGAGATGTGTTAATGCAATAAAATATGCAAGTTTTGTGCCTTGGTGACAGTGGGACACTATCTAAACTTCTTTTTCCCCTTTGCTGTCTACTTTATGGTTGGATTGTGGTTACTGCCAGCATTTCTGTCCCTCGTTGGAGTAACTATCCTTCAGGAGATTTCAGATGTCAGCTGACCAATTGACTGGTGTCTGATTCTAGGGATGTTGGGTTTTGTTCACCATTTTAGGTGTGTATATAAAGGTTGGTGCCGAGTATTTGGTTGCTGGAGATGTGCAATATTCTCTATAGTCCTAGTTTTTCTTCCCACACCCTGCCAGTCTTTCAACATACCTAGCCTTTCAGCCCTGGTATAATCCTATTTATAATGGAGCTTTTGCATGCCTTAACATCTTTTTCTATGATGGGAAGTGGATATCCCAAACTATGCACAAGATCTTGTTGAACTTTGTTCATTCTTTTGTTGGGCAATTAGCAGTGATTCAGTAGCATTCTTGTCTCTGAGTCAGAAGGTCACGGGCTAAAATCCCACTCTGGAGACTACAACATGTAACTTAGGCCACTCTCTTGTATTGGGAGGGCGCTGAGCTATCCAAGACATTATCCTTCAAATGAGATGTTTGACTCAGGTTTAGTTTTATGTAAAAGATCTCATAGCACTATTCAAGTTCTTGTGGCAGTCTTGCCAATGATTATCCCTCAATCAATGCCACAAACAACAGATTATCTAATTGCTGTTTGTGGGAAGGGGTATATGGAAGATGTTTGAGAGGGCTGGTACCTTTGATCTCCTGCCAACACAGACCCATATCAAAAGGGATGTGGGTAGGGGAAACCGGGTGACTCTCAACTCTCCGGCTCTCACTTATGACTCCCAAGTAACTATGCACACCAGTGGCTACACCCCAAGATCTTAACTGGGCAATCATGCAAAACTAAACAAGGGTTCCATCAGCTTTGGCTCCAAAAGAGTGATCATTTTTTCAGCTCTAAGGAAAGCCTTTTGATCTGGTTGTCATATATGTTTATGTCCCAACACATGTTCACAGTGAGCAGGAAATAGAGGCAATTTATGGTGACATCCTAAAGTGTTATGATCAAATCAACTGATGTGATCATTGTAATGGGTGACTTAAAATGTGAAGTCATTAAAGGAACATCAGGAATGCACAGTCAATGACCTTGGAGCAAGAAATGAAAGGGTAGAGAGACTGCTACAGTTTTAACAAAATAATCTGATGGTGGAAAACTCCTTTCTTAAACAACTGAAGAGAAGACTGTACACTTGGAGAAGTTCAGGCGATTTGCACAGAAAACTGATTTGTTTCATCATGTTTTGGAAACAGTATAAATTCAGATCACTGTCTCGTGAAACCCTGAAAATATCAAAGAAAAAGATATGTAATCATTTTTAGACCTTGACATGTTGTAGGCTGAGAACACTAGAGAGGCAACATTAGTGAACAGATGGGCTTTTGCAACAATCAGTGATGAGTTTCATGGTGACCATTACTGAGGCGCAATTTCAATTACAGATTTATTTAATTGAGTTCAATTTGCTGCTGTGGTGAGGAATGTGGGAGCAGGAGTAGGCCATTTGACCTGTTGAGCCTGCTCTACTATCAGTGAAATTTCAACCCATGTCCTCGGAGCATCAGCTAGGCCTCTCGATTACTAGTCCAGTGACATTACCACTAAGTCACTGTTTATCCTGATGGTGAAACGGAAAAGAAAGTAAAGAATGCATGTTGGCAGACTGAAGAGAAATAGTATCATGAGCTATGTGATGAGGTTTTAGAATCCTAGAATCCTACAGTGCAGAAGGGGGCTGACTCTGACAAAGCATCTTACCCAGGCCCTATCTCCATAACCCCACATACTTACCCTGCAAATCCACCTAAGCTTGGGACACTTTAGCATAGCCAATCCACTTAACTTGCACATCTTTGACTGTGGGAGAAACCCAGAGAAAACCCATGCAGACAGCGGGAGAATGTGCAGACTCCACACAGTCACCCGAGGCTAGCTTTGAACCCAGGTTCCAGTGAGGCAGCAGATCTATGAATCAACAAAGAAAATTACAGCACAGGAACAGGTCCTTCGGTCCTCCAAGCCTGCATTGACCATGCTGCCCGACTTGACTAAAACCCCCTAATCTTCCGGGGACTATATCCCTCTATTCCCATCCTATTCATGTATTTGTCAATGACCCTTAAAAGTCACTACTGTATACGCTTCCACCACCCTCTATGTAAAAAAAAAATCTGCCTCGTACATCTCCTTTAAACCTTGCCCCTCGCACCTTAAACCTATACCCCCCCCCTAGTAATTGGCTCTTCCACCCTGGGGAAAAAGCTTCTGACTATCCACTCTGTCCATGTCTCATAATCTTGTAGACTTTGGTCAGGTCGCTCCTCAAACTCTGTCATTCCAGTGAGAACAAACCAAGTTTCTCCAACCTCTCCTCATACCTAATGTCCTCCATACCAGGGCAACATCCTGGTAAATCTTTTCTGTACCCTCTCTAAAGCCTCCACATCCTGCTGGTAGCGTGGTGACCAGAATTGAACGCTATATTCAAGTGCGGCCTAACTAAGATTCTATAAAGCTGCAACATGACTTGTCAATTTTTAAACTTGTTGCCCCGGCAGATGAAGACAAGCATGCTACATGCCTTCTTGCCTACCTTCTCCACCTGCATTGTCACTTTCAGTGACCTGTGTACCTGTACACCCAGGTCCCTCTGCCTATCAATACTCTGAAGGGTTCTGCCATTTACTGCCTTAGACCTTACAAAATGTATTACCTCACATTTTGTCCAGATTAAACTCCATCTGCCATCTCTCCGCCCAAATCTCCAACCTACCTATATCCTGCTGTATCCTCTCATGATCCTGATCGCTATCTGCAAATCCACCAATCTTTGTGCATCCACAAACTTACTAATCAAACCAGTTACATTTTCCTCCAAATATATATTACGAACAGCAAAGGTCCCAACACTGATCCCTGAGGAGCGCCACTTGTCACAGCCTTCCATTCAGAAATGCACCCTTTCACTGCTACCCTCTGTCTTCTTTGACTGAGCCAGTTTTGTATCCATCTTGCCAGCTCACCTCTGATCCCATGTGAATCCCTACAGAGCAGAAGGAGGCCATTCAGCCCACTGAATCTGTACTGACCACAATCCCACCTAGGCCCTATTCCTGTAACACTCATTTATGCTGCTAGTCCCCTGACGGTTAATTTAGCATAGCCAATCAACCTAACCTGCATATCTTTGGACTGTGGAAGGAAACTGGAGTACCCAGAGGAAACCCATGCAGATATGGGGAGAACATGTAAACTCCACATAGACGGTGATCCAAGCTGGGAATCGAACCTGGTCCCTGGCGCTGTGAGGCAGCAGTGCTAACCACTGTGCTGCCCTATATATCCATGACCACTGAACAACCTTCAGTTCATCAGCCAAGAGGTCCATTCTTCCTGTGAGTCCACATAGGGTCATTGGATTATGAAGTATGAGAGCTGGAAAGAAATCACAAAATAAAACTTTGCACCAGAAAGTGAAATCTTTGACAGATAGAAAGGGATTAACAACAGATAGTGGGTGCATGAAAGACAAGATGGCAAAATACTGTTTGAAAGGGATGCAGTAGCAAAACTTTGGACAGAATCTGTGAATTGTACAATGATCCAATTTGAGGGAGTCCTCCAGTCACAGAGGCAAATGATGGACCGAATGTATGATATTATGGAGGTAATGGATGGTTAAGTACAGAAAAGCTCCAGTCATAGATGAAGTGAGAACAAAACATCTAAAAGCCCTTGGAGTAACAAACATGAGATCAAACATATACCAAGGATAGATTCCCAGTGACTTGAGATATTCATTATTTGTTAACTTGTCAAAGAAGCCTAAAGCAATGGAGTGCAATCAATTTAGAACTATAAATTCAATGAGTTATTTCATTAACCTGATCTTAAATCATAACGAAGAAATAATATATTTGAAGTGTATGGCTGGATTTAGACCTAGAGGAGGAACAAGAGAGGGAATATTTAACCCAAGAACAACCTTCAGTCAAAATCTAGAAATAGACTATGAAAAAACATTCGTAGAATAGAATTCCGCCAGTGCAGAGGAAACCATTTGGCCCAATGAATCTGCATCGACTCTCCAACAGAGTACCATGACATGGCCCAGGCCCTGCTCTATCCCTGTGACCCCACACGTTTATCCTGCTAATCACCCTCACCTATACATCTTTAGATACTAAGTAGCAATTTAGCATAGCCAATCCACCTGATCTGCACATAATTGTACTGTGGAAGGAAATCAGAGTACTTGGACAAAACCCACACAGACTCACCAAAAGCTAATAGATGTGCTGCTGAAATTGATGGTAAGGATATGAGATTTATCCAGAGCCTATATTTGGACCAAATAGTGAGCATCAGGCTCAAAGGTAGATGATCAGATACGTTTCAAATGAAAAGAGGAGTTCAAGTGTTTTGTTGCCAAATTTATTCAATCCGTACACGACAAATCTTTAGAGGGATAAAAATTGGAGGCAAGAACATAACAAACCTACAGTATGCTGATGCCATAGTGCTACTTGCAGAATCAAGAGGCTCTACAAAATATCATAGATAAAGTACAATCTAAAAGTTGAGAATGTGGACAGCATAAACAACAAAAAAGACAAAAACAATGGTAAGAGGAATACATTAGTAGAAACTAGAGGAAGATTGAAGTGGATGGTGTCACACTGGAACAGGTTGGTAAGTTTATTTTTTAGGACAAATAATAAGATGGTAGATGTGATGTTGAAATTAGAAGGCTAGAGACAGCTAAAAGTAATTGTGTGAAGAAGAAGTACATGTTAACAAAAAGAAAACTGAAGCTTGTAATGCCTCAAATCTGGACAATAAAGATCTGTGAAAGAAAGTGGATGCTAAAATTCCATATACGGACCTTAAGCCCAATTAAGAGGTGCTTGGAATTGCAGGAACAAAAAGAATTCTTGGAAAGTGTGTTATGAGGCTATTCCCCTTTATTTTTGAAAATATGATTTTTCAACTTTCACCTGAGTGGAAATTGTGGAATTTGAGCTGAGAGCAAACTAATTAAAAATGCAAGGCCATAGTCCAAGGTGAAGGTGAGAAAACAACAAATCATCCTAAGCATGGAGAGAGTTTCTATAATTCAAACAACCATCAAATCCCATAGAGACATCAAAAAATGCAAAGTACTGGGTATTGAAACAATGGCAGACACATCCGAAACATCTTGGAAATACACAATGGGTGAGGTATTTCAAGGCAAGGTAGCAAGCTGCTCAAGATGGATTGTAAATGATGCAAGTGGTGTCAGAAAAGTCTTCAACAGAAGAAACGAGCTGAGAGCGGTGCTCTCTCTTTTAGAATAAGTGTTGCCTGGTTCGAGAAGCCAGTTCTACCAGAAAACTGCCAGTGAACCAAGATCTTGCAATAATTGCAATATCTACATTTGACCACATCCAAGAAACCAGCTAACCAAAATCAGCCACATTTAAAATCTATGCCTCAAGGACAATCACAGGACACTTAACTGTATATTTGTTTACCTTTTCATTGGATTCTAACTCTCTTTTTCTGATGTGTGTGCCCTAATTACTGCATGAGGGACAAATGCTTGATGTCACGTTTTTTTTCTCTCTGGTTTAGTGTTTAAAAAATTTGCTTGCTCTTTGACTCAGAAAACCTTGTTTGATTGGCTCCATGTTGCTCACAGCTTAAATAGTTAAATACATTTTGATTTGGAAAAGGCACATCCTCCTGAGAAAGAAACTGAGAAAGAAACTTTTGTTGTGACCAACTGAGGAGGTGAAATTGAGGGGAACCACTTCACCCTTTCTTACCTGGTTGTAACAAATGACATCAAGAAAAGTGTGTCAGTATTTTGGACATTTGATCAGAGCTGAAAAGCTACAGCAATCTCTTTGAGAGGACAAAATGAGGACAGCAAAAGAGGGGTCGACCCAGGCATAGTTGGATGATGGATGTCATTGAGTGGTCACGGATGAGCTACAGTGGATGTATGAGGATGGCGCAAGACAAATTAGCGTGGCATATCATGAAGCAGATCTTCTGGTCGGATTAGCAGAAGTGTGTAGGACCTTGCTGTGTGCTACTTGGCTGCTGTGTTTCCTACATTTAAAACTGTGACTACATTTCAATGTATTTCATCCGCTGTAAGTGCTTTTTTGGCTCATCTTCAGGTAGTGAAAGGCATTATAGAAATGTGAGCGTTTTCCTTTTTTTATTGAGAATTTTACCATTTGCATTATATTTCCATTCTCTATTCTTTTTCAAAAGTAAAATTTACTCTGCATTGCATTAGCCACATTATCTCTCTGTATTGCATTAGCCACACATCTGCTCATTCCCCCAACCTAAGTCCTGCATTTGTGCTTTGTCACCCTACTTTTGGTGATGATAGTAAATCAAATCATATACGCATCTGGATAACAAGGTCCCAACGCATTCCTGGAGTATACCAACTGCTATATTTTGCCAATTTGAGAAACTTCCATTGCCGACACTGACGTCACACATTGGTTTCAGAAATGTGGTAGCTGGACACTGGGTGCATCACAGAACCATATTGTGCCCTCATCTTGCATCCAGATGAGTTTTTGGGGGGTGGTCTTTCTAAGATTGGCAGAGATATTTGTTCCCAATTGAACTTTATGATTGAACAAATGAGTTAGTAGAACATAAGAACATAATAGTAGGGACTTGTTGGCATTCCAATTGAGATTTGAAACATTGCTCAACTATAATTCAGAGCTTTATTGATTGTTTTTAATTTTAATTATTCCTTTCACCAAGAAAAACAGGTAATTTTCTTGATGATCAAAAGCCCAAACCGTCTTGATGTGTTGATATAATTTAAAGATGTTTTACCTAATTTAAACTTGTATCACATCTCCCTTTGCACTGATAAATGTACATAAGTTGATTCTTTCATCCTTTTTGAGTTGACAGAAGAATGGCCTTCTGTCTGACTAGTGAAAAGCTGAGCTGAATTCCGCAGCCGTGAAAATCAATATAAAATAGCTCCTGCAACATATCTTAGCGACCAGACCCAATTTGAGCAGTTTTTTAATGGTCTTAAATATATCATAAAGCAATTTTCCCCATTTGAATAGTGTCTGCACAATTTCTGGCCAAGAGGGTTGGCAGCACACGTCGTTTGTTGTCTAGTAGAGGGAGGGGGCTGAATAACTTTATGCAAGTATGCGAATGAAAGAGCACTCCTTGCATTTCTTTACCTTTTGTGCTCTTCTCCTCCCTCTTCCTCCACCTCAGCTCATTCCCCTTTTAAGCAACTGATTACATGGGGATTGTAGTAATTTGTGTAAGAAACTGCAGCCATAAACCTGTATCCTTCATTCCTGATAGATGGGATGCAGGTGTCACAGGCAAGGTCAGCATTTGTTGTCCATTCCTAATTGCTCTTGAACTGAGTGGCTTGCTAGGTCATTTCAAAGGGCAGTTAGAAGTCAACCACATTGCCTTGGGTCTGGAGTCATATGTAGGTCAGACCAGGTAAGGATGATAGATTTCCTTCCCTGAAGAGCATTAGCAAACCAAATGGTTTTTTTTTTAAAAAAGCTAGTCTCAGTAACTGATAGGTGTCTTGGTCACCGTTACTGAGACTAGCTTTCTGTTCCAGATTTAAACTGAATTCCTTCAACATTAAAGAAAAGTAGTTTTCCTCCTCAGTTGCTGCCTTGGCTGGACTTTAATCTGGTGTTGAGAGACTTCTTACTGTTTTAAAATATCCAGACCAGTTGAGTTTCCACATTCCATGCCTTATTTCTGTTAGCTAATCTCCTCATTCAAGGCCCAAGGTAAGTGTGGAAATACCGCAATTGGTGTAGGCATATCTGGGCTAGGGAGGGAGGCAAAAAAAATCAGCCAGTGTTCTTATCCCAGATTGCTATCAAGTGACACCTGCTGGAAATTGTGGATGTGTTGATGGCAGCTGAGGGCAGGATAGTTTCGCTACAAAGAGTCACTTTTGCTCATGCATGATAAATAGCTGTTTTGGTGAGATCTCTGAGGCTGCTGGTGCATGTGGAAGCATATCCTAATTTAAGTAAGTGTCTTCAGAGGTGGGTGGGGGGGTTAAGGTATGATCAAGATAGTTTTCCTTTGAGAAAGGAGAAGGGTCAGCTTGCTGTGTGCAAAGAACCATCACCATACTTGATTTGCTAAATTAACTGCTGAATTTATTTTCTTAATATGGAGCAGTTACTCTTTTTCCCTTAAACACACCTTACTTAGGCCCAAAGAACTTGGGCTTGGACCCTGGACTGGAAATGGATGTTATCCCAGCACTACTGTTCCAAGGACCACTTAATATAATAGCTATACCTATTACTTTGTGCAGTCTGTTGAAAGAATGAAATGTACGCAGATGTTTTTATATTTGCAAAGAAAATTGCTGGGGCACCATATGTGTTATAGTTATCAAAAGAACAAAGAACAAAAACAGGCCCTTTGGCCCAACAAGACCGCGCTGCCATTTTAACATTACCAGTCCCCCCCTCCACCCATGGCCCTTATCTATTGTTTATGGCATTCCACATTGAGGGAAACTAATTTAGGGTCAATTTATTACCTTCAATCAGCCTAATAGCACATCTTTGGGGTGTGGGAGGAAACCGGAGCACCCGGAGAAAACCTACGCAAGCACGGGGAGAATGCGCAAACTCCCACAGACACTGGCCCAAATCCATGTGTCTGCACAGCAAACAGTGATAGTCACTGAGCTGTCCTGTTGCCCAGCATCTGGTCCAGGACATGTATTTTGCATTAAATGAATTACACAAATTAATTTTAAATATTTTCTGTAATAATACCATGTACTGCTATCTCGTGAAAATCAGATTGTATTTACTTCATGTTTTGTATTGATGCTGGAGAACTAAGGAGTGCCCTCTGAGTATAATTCTCCATTTTAACTTGCTGGTACCGATTTGCAGTGTGTCCATTAGAGGGCAATATAAAGAAGTTGCTTGCTTATCAACTGATTCAAACTGCTCTTTTTGGAACCCAAGTAAGTTGGGTCATGGATACTGTTGAAGGTGATTTGTTTGGCATCATTAACGCTTTTTAATGCGAGTCTACTGAAATTGATGCTGTCAAGCTGGTGATCTTTTCAAGCTATAATTTGCATGCAAATTTATAACGTTCACTGCCATTTTTTTTCCATCCCCCTTTTCAGAAATCTGGCTCCATGAGTCAAGAACCAGGATCCTATGTGGAGGACTTGCTCATACTGGGAAAATTTTACTGTGGAAAATGTTAGTATTGTCATGATAACAGCAATAAAATAATTCAACAGGGCAGCATCTTTATTTGGTTTTGTCATAAGAACATAAGAAATAGGAGCAGGAGTAGGCCATCTAGCCCTTCGCGCCTGCCCCGCCATTCAATAAGATTATGGCTGATCTGTCGTGTCTCAGTTCCACATTCCCGCCCTCTCCCCATAACCCTTAATCCCCTCTCTCATCAAAAACCCATCAACCCGCGTCTTAAAAATATTTAGCGAGGTAGCCTCCACCACTTCAACGGGCAGAGAATTCCAGAGATTCACCACCCTTTGAGTGAAGAAATTCCTCCTCAACTCCATTCTAAACCGCCCCCCCTTTATCTTGAGGCTGTGCCCCCTAGTCCTACTGTCCTTTCTGAGCGGGAAGAGTCTCTCCACCTCTATCCTATCCATCCCATTCATCATCTTATATGTCTCAATGAGATTTCCCCTCATTCTTCTAAACTCTAACAAGTACAAGCCTAGTTTATTCAGCCTCTCCTCATAGCTCAACCCCCCTCAACTCCGGCATCAGCCCAGTAAACTTCCTCTGCACTCCCTCCAAGGCCAAAATATCCTTGCGTAAGTACGGCGCCCAAAACTGCACACAGTACTCCAGCTGCGGCCTCACCACTGCCCTATACAGCCGCAGCAAGACCTCCCTACTTTTATATTCAATCCCCCTCACTATGAAGGCCAGCATCCCATTCGCCTTCCTGACCACCTGCTGCACCTGCAAGCTGGGTTTTTGCGACTCATGCACAAGGACCCCGAGGTCCCTCTGCACCGTCGCCTGCTGCAGTTTTTCGCCACGTAAGTAATAATCCTTTCTACCATTATTCCTACCAAAGTGGACCACCTCACACTTGCCAACATTAAATTCCATTTGCCAGTTCCTGGCCCATTCGCCCAGCCTATCTAGATCCTTCTGTAGACTCTCCACACCCTCCGCGCAATTTGCCGTTCCACCAATCTTGGTGTCATCAGCAAATTTCGACACCATACACTCGGTTCCCTCCTCCAGATCATCTATATAAATGGTAAATAGCTGAGGCCCCAGCACCGACTATAACTGGGGCAATTGTGTGTCATTCATTATTTAAATTTGAAGTTTTAGAAATTGATGATTTGGAACCTGCAGAATGATGCAAGTGTTTATCTTCCCACTAGTTAATTTTATTGGGAAAACAATACTGTTGTAAGTCCAGACATTTATTGATGCAAAAAAGGAAAATGGAATATTAAATTGTTCATACTACTTTAAAACAAATGTATTTGAATAAAAGAGTTTCTCATTAATTCACTAATACATTTGTGTAACTGTATTATGGGTTGGAGTGCAATCATCCAGGACATAACTCTGAAAGACTATGTTGAAGGAATGAAGGGAAATTTGGTATTCCTTCAATGAAAGTTCCAATCTAGTTTAAGCTTTTAGTTTATAAAGCTGTTTTTATATAAAGTTGAGAATGTTGGTGCCTTTTGGGTCTTTGACTGACTCAGAGGCTGGTGGTTAAGAAGACCTTTGTAAGATGGGCTTCCTCCCTTTGCTGGCTGTAGCAAATACATCAAAATTATTTTGGGAGTGGTACTTTATCGTACTGCTGTTGTTATAGTGTAAAATATAGCTTAAGATGTTTTGTCCAAGTAAGTTTACTTATTAATCACAAGTAGGCTTACATTCACACTGCAGGTTAAGTTACTGTGAAAATCCCCCAGTTGCCACACTCCGGCGCCTGTTCAGGTACAATGAGGGAGAATTTAGCGTAGCCAAAACACTGAACCAGCATGTCTTTGGACTGTGGGAGGAAACCGGAGAAAACCCACACAGACACGGAGAACGTGCAGCCTCCACACAGACAGTGACCCGAGCCGTGAATTCTACTCGGGTCCCTAGCACTGAGGCAGCAGTGCTAACCACTGTGCCACCATGCCGCCCCAAATAGTGACCCTTCATGGGATAGAACTACACCACATACAGCAAAAAGGCTTCCTCTAGTTCATGTACAAGATCAAGGTCCAAGCTGCGAGAGATGGATTTGTGGCCAAAAGGACAAACAGTTGCACAGAGGAAGACCAATCTGTTGCTGAATATATCCTGAAGAGAGGAAGTCTGCCTCATGGCAGATGGCAGGCACATCTGTGCTAAATCTGTCTGTCATATGAGGACCTGGTTTTAAGCAATTTGTCATAGTAAGCCTTGTCTATGGCACTATACACTGATACTGAAATGACTACACGTCATAATTTGTTCTGCATCTGACCTTCCACCATCTTGACTTGACAGATACCTCATGAAGTCCTGGAAGCCAGGTATGAAAATGTGGGTATGTAACCAAGGTTTTGTGCTTACCATGATTGGGTTGCATGGAGGCAAGCAGCAACTGATATTACGCACCTCCATCTTGTAGAACCAATATTCAATGGGGTAGGGTGTGTGTTCATCCTGTGGTTAGGAAAATGGCAGCAATACATTCACACTTTTTTGGTAAATTGTGCTGTCTACCTTTATCGGTTATCTAATTCTCTTCGATGGGAGTTGATTTTCAGGCTGACTGAGCTGGTGGTGGAAATGAGATACGCAGAATTATCATTGGACTGCAGTTCTCCCTCCCAATAGCCATACAAGTGAATGCCTTGAAAGGGATTGGATGGCCCTCACTAAGGAAGCAGTAGGAATCTGTCTACATTGTGTGGTCTACCTACCCTAAGAATGGTTTGATTCACTAAATTACGTGCTAGGAAAACGACTGGATTGGCTTGTGCTCAATTTCAGTTCAGATATGATTGTCTCCAGCTTTGGAAATAAGGGAAATATAGCTGGGGTTCCTGTTTGTGATCAGTATGGATCACAGGCCTGTTTGTGATCAGCAGGTCTGACAGCATCTGTGGAGAGAGAATAGAGCCAAGTCTGGGTGATCCTTCATCAGAGCACTACTTGTGATCTTGGAGAAAACTATTTTCCCTGGGTTAAAGCATCTAAAATAGGGTGACGTGAATTTAAGGTAATGAGGACAAAGGAAAAGAGCAAAAGAAATGTAGACCATTAGGACATGGAATACCTACTGTAAATAGGGTGGTCGTGGAATTGATAACACAGCTTTGTTAAAAGGGAAGTGGGCAAACATTTTAGGGATATGGAGAATTAGTACTGGCCTATTGCACTAAATGGCTTCCTTACATGTTGTAAAATTATATCCAACAAGATTAACTGCCTGGGTAAAGGGCAGAAGGACTACTGACACTTGTGGAACTGTATCTGAGTAGCAGACATCAATCTCAGGAGACCAAAGGTTAAAAATGTGAAAGGGGAGGGGGTGAGAAAGAAGGTAAATAAAGCCAGTTTATGATGATTTAAAATGGACAGATACTCTGCATTTATTCATTTCCTAATCTCAAATACACAATACCTACCCCTTCGTCCCGTGTAGATGGCTCCGATGAAATGTAGCTGCAAGCAAACATCAGATTACAGTCTGATAGCAAAGCATATCATCGTCCAGCACATTCCACAGCTGGGAAGGGGAACGGGGGGGAGGGGGGTAGGGGTGTCCATGTTTTTAAAATACATCTTTTCAAGTTAAAAAGAGCGATTTCTTCCTCTGCCTCTCTTTAGAAGTAAGATAAATGAGTAGAAGTCACCCCAAAACTCTAGGTTTCCAATCCTCTAAATCCACGTTCCGCTTTAAACGGGAGATTTTAAACTCTGCGGATGACTACACGTCGAAACGCTGCTGCGAACGACTTGGCCGACCCACCGTCCCCCTAAAAATAATATCTCCGTCAAGCCCATACTTCTTTATTTTGAAAAAATAAAATCCCAAACCGAGCTTTAAAAATAAGGACATGAACAAAATAGTCAAAGGTGGTTAACATCGGCGTCTTCGGCTCAAATGCCGGAAGCAGGCGGCAGTCGAGTGCGCGGGATTATTTTCCTTTCTCAGGGTTTCCAAGATGGCCGTTCGCTTCAAGTATTTCTGTTTCCCGACAGGGATTTTATAGATTTAAAAATTAAAATTACATTCGAAATTAAGGCCCCCCACTCCTCAGAAAAAAAACAAGAGATTTCCCAATAAACTTACCGAATATTAAAGTGGAGCGAGCGAGGATGGAGTGAAAGTGAGTGAATATAGTTAACTGGAAGCTTGATTTTTAAATTTTTTAAAAAATGGGGTCAAGAAGGAAGTGAATCGAAAGGTGCGAATTATTAGTATTATTGAGGATGAAATAAAAGTGTGGGGAAAGAGGGGGTGCGTGTGTCTTATGTGGCGGGGAAAGGCTTTTTCGATGCATTTGAGATATGTGCAAATAAATCATTTTGTCTTCCTGCTCGGCTTTGCAACCGGTTGGGAGTCGGCCTGTTGTTGGGCGCTAATCAAAGAATCCGTTAATTTAAAATGTATAAACACAGCCTTGGGAGTTAGCTATCGAAGCAGACATGTTTGAAAACATGCTGGACCTTTCTTGGGGTGCAATTTGCCTCTCGAAAAATTGGATCCCTTTAAAGGTGAGTGAGTGCGCGCCCAGGGGATTAAGAGTTCCTCATGTAAATTATATGGGGGGGGTGAATAAAGGGGAAAATTATGGATTTGAATGCACCTTCTTCGTTCTTAAATTTAAAAACACCGAACTGCATCTTTTTAAGTCTGGGGAACGTTTGTCCCTTGTATTTCCCTCTGCCCTTGTGCATCATCCTGCGGGTGGTTTCAATGGGACAGGGTGTTTTTGAAAAAAAATAAAAATCCAGCTAGTTATCACATCAAAATGTGGGTCAACATTCGGATGCATTCTCCCGCTAATTTGCAGAGATTATCACAGACTATATGCTGTATTGAGACATTTTCGATCAGAATCTTTGTGAACAAGTTTACACGACAGTATTTAATGCACTTAGAAGTCCTGGCATTTTAAAAAACACAATCCTTATATCATCCGGCATTAATCGCTTTTGTAAAATATCTGGATGATGAAACTAGGTTTTGGGAAGTGCATTAACAGTATTTGAATCGAATGACAAGCCTGAACTCTTTATGTTTTATTTTATTTTTTCAAAAATGTTTTGTCATATTTTGGTGCAGCGCTATTAGATTTTGGGAAGTGGAAAACTGTAACACTTAAATTTTAATGGTATTTAATTTAAATAATTCCCTGCCACACCGTGGGGTTATTCAGAACATTTCATCAGCTTTGGGATGACTTTCCGTTGGCGGGGAAAGAAAAGTAACTGGTAGATCGGTTGAAATGTTGTGATTTGTGAAAGTCCTGAAAGTTTGTAGTTGTATTTTGTTTGCAAGTCGGAAGTGGGGGTGGGGGTGTGTCTTCTTGGCCCTGATTTTGGAGAGAGGCGCTACGTGGTTCATAAGTGGGGACTAACAAAAGGTTCGCTTGAATACTGTAATTGAATCCATTCGGATAATCATAAATCGTTTCAAACTGTTTATTTGAGACATTTCATTTCACGCGGCATCAAAATCGCAATCAAATAGCCCAGCGGATTAATATATTCATTTTTGGCTAAAATCAGGAACTATAATTTGAATAAAAGGTTTATTAAATCACTAACGGGCTCAATTTAATTAAAACATGTACAACCGTTCCCTGACCAACATAAACTGGAGGATTATAGAGAAACTCTCTTCGTTTCACACTCCTCAAACGAAGTGAATTCCCATGAGATTTTTCTAATTTTGTTTTATTGTATGCTGGATTATGGACGCATTCCTAACCGCTTTAAGAAATTAATGGAAGAGACCATTTTAAATTTAGAAATCTTTAGGCTTATGAGACTTCAGAGTCAATAACGTGGAATCATTTGCGTTTATGAAAAATTCTTATTTTGATGAAATCTGTGTACGTTGGTTTGCAAAAACTGCTCGTGGCACCATTTGGATAAAGTACTAATTGAAAATGCTTAGAAAAATAAGCTTACAGAAAAATGATCCACAAAAATATAATGCTAAAGCCTATTGTTTTCAATTCACTGTAATTGAAATAGGCTATCTATGAACTTAACTCAATAGTTTAATAACTGAATTGGTTTCTGAACCCACCACCCCATCTTGTAATAGAACACTGCCTTCCATGTACTGTTCTGTACTTTTTAAATTGAACTTCTGTTGTGTTACCAGCACTGCAATTGCAGCTGGAGTCCCTGCTGCATAATGGTAAGAAAAATACAAAATGTATTTTCAATATTGCTTAATTGTGTGTAGATAATGAATGGTCCTGCATAAAAAGTTGTAGTTCATGCTGGTGAAGAGAAATTATGCTGCTATCCACAACAATTTTGAGCTGTACTTTTGGGCTTTACTACCTTTGAATCGTAATCCAGTAGTTCACTGCCAGATATTGTTTAGATGCTTTAATACCGGCACTTGTTAGTTACATATCTAGGGAGAGTATATATTAATATACTGGCTCTCCGTATTTGCATTTTTACAACCAACTTCCTTATCGCAAAGGCAGAATCGTAGACCTGTATTTTCATTGGCTTGTGATATTGTCTGGATAAAGGGGCTGGTGTGTGGATGCCAGTCTTCTGCAATTAATTAATCTTCTGCAGCTAGTTTCATTAATTTATTGAGACAAGTGTGTATGTCTTGGAGCCCTGGGCTTTGGACTTTTTCTTTAAACAACGTAAACATTTTACAAATTGTAAGTATGCGCTTTGTCCTCTTTTTCTAGATGTTGCTGTAGAGCCGCATTTAATATTCATACATATATCACTGGATAGCAATTGGCAGCAAATATTTTTATCCAAGGGCAAAGCTCAATTCTAGTTCTGTCATCGGTTGATAATAACCGACGAAGGAACCAAAGGACCCTTTCTGGTCTACATCACTCAGTACCACCACACCTCTTGCATCTACCCATTGCTTCTTCCAAATGTTATTGAAAGTTTTCTTTGTCCACCCTTTTTTTCCTTCAAGTTATTGTTTTCTTGCCAAGATGTGCTGTGGGTGCTCTGCTACCTCAGCCATTCATGTAAGCACCTTGATGTGAATGTTTGTGAGCTATTCTATGATTGAGGCATCGTAATCGAACAAAGATTTTGTTCTTCTCCATTGTTCATACACATGGATTCCCTGTAACAGTTACTGGATTGCTATCTAGAGCAAGAACACTGTATGGCTTTTCTACTTTCCAAGCAATATGTACTGAGGCTAATTGTAGCACCCAATTACTGCTTAAGAGTTAATCAGAAACTAGGTTTTAAACTTGGAATGTTCCTGATTTCAATGGTTCACCTAACTATAAATTCACTCATCGGAGGATTTCATTGATTGCTACAAACATATAGGATGTAATTTTAAAATGTTACAGAGGCATTATTATCATCATCAAAGGCTTGCAATTTGAATTTAATTTATATTAGTGACTAGCTTAAGGCTATCACCATGGCAATGTACAACTGGATGAAAATGGTCTTGATAAGCACCTTTTGGTTCAATTGCTACAGGCGGTGTATAGGTCAGAGGGACTCCAGGTGCTCAGATGTTTCCTTTACTTTCCTTTCTTGGCCTTACCTCCTCTTATCTATGTCACCTACTCCAGTCTTACAACCTTCCAAAAACTTTGCATTCCTCCAACTCCGGTGTTCCACAATCCCCCATTTCATTGATGGCTGTGCCTTTAACTGTTAGGCTATAAACAGTGGCAAGTAGAACGCAATGTGAGCATGTGTAAGGTCATCCATTTTGGACTCAAAAAGGATGAATCAGGGTATTTTCTAAATGGTGAGAAATTGGGGACTGCAGGGGAGCATCGGGATTTAGGTGTCTATGTACACAATTCAACGTGCACGTAGCTGAAATATTTTCTGCATTTTCTTCTTTTACTACATGGATGATGGCACGGTGGTGAGCACTGCTGCCTCACAGCATTAGGGACTCGGGTTCAATTCTAACCTCAGGTGACTATGGCATTTGCATGTTCTCCCTATGTCTGCGTGGTTTTCCTCTGTGCTCTGGTTTCCTTCCATACTCCAAAGACGTGCAGGTTAGGTGGAATGCCCGTGCTAAATTGCCCCTTTGTGTCACAAAACGCGTAAGTTAGGAGAATTAGTGGGGTAAATGTGTGGTGTTACGGGGATAAGGTGGGGGGGGGGGGGGGCTAGGCCAGGGCAAGGTACTTTCAGAGAGCCAGTGCAGACTCGATGGGCCGAATGGCCTCATGCACTGTAGGGATTCTATGACCTCTGCTTTTAATCACTTGAGTTTGAGGCACTCTAATCATGGTATTTAAAATGATAAGATTCAATATGGTAGACATGGGGAAGCTATTTCCACTCATGGGCGCTCCAGAACAATCCAGAAGTGGGTATAATCTTAAATTAGAGGAGGCCATTCAGGAGTGAAATTAGGAAGCTATTTTTCAAACAGTGTATTTGAAATCTGGCATTTGCTCCCCAAAAGGCTGTGAACGGTGGGTCAATTGAACCTTTTTTAGTGTAATGATATCAAGGGATATGGAACAACTGGTGGAAAGGATTTTAAAAAAAGGCTTTTGAAAAGAAAATTCCAGGCAAATCGTGCACTCAGTATTGTTTCTGGAAGTCCACCACAACTTTTACAACCATTTATCAGCACTTTTTATTTTTTATAGTTTTGTATGAGGACCCCACTCTTGGATGGTTTCTAAAAATAACCTGGATACCTTTCCCTAGGAGCCTGTGCCCTAAGTTAATTGGTCTGGTTTTGGAAAATTCAGGTTAGGAAATTAATTCCTGCTGGTTGTGCGGTTTTAGTTTGAAAATATAGCATCATGAATGTAGGTGTTAATGCGCAGAAAAGTGTATTATGTTGATTTTTTTGCTGAGTAGCAACTTAATAAATAATGGCATGCCATAAAGAATGAGTAAATTCTTTTGATTGAGGTGCCCTTTCCACTTTCCTGTTTCGCCCCCTTCTCTTCTAAGAGCACTGATTCAGCTTTTATATCTTGTCCAAATGATCATTCTTTGTGTGTGTGTGTGTGTGTTGGTAGGCCATTGGATTGGAGGAGACATTGAAGCTAAGTCAAATTTCTGTCCATAGCTCATATTCAAGTGCACGCTTTCCAGCAGAGAGACATGGGAAGCAGACAGCGGGAACCTTCGAATTTTCTTCCCCTTACCCCAATTGCAGTACAATCGCCCTCTTCCTGGTTGAGATCAAGTGCTGCATAGATTCCAATTGGACTTGGGACTGACTTGGTCTTTATGGTGCAGACCAACAGCTGGTAGGGTATTTACAGAATTTTCTTGTGTTGTTAATATGTTGGTTTAGTGCCAGTTTCATGTGAGGCATAATTATAATAATGCCCTGCTTTATTAAAATGGGAGCTGATTCATCTGTCAAAAATTCAAATCTTGTTTTCACGAGAAATAGTCCAATTTAATTCAAGGTCACTGTAACCCATCAGAAGAGGTGGCCACAGACCAAGGACCAGTGGGAGGGATGTATATGAATGGGTAGGTTAACTGCAGTGCGGCATATTCTGAGTACCTGTCGCTGTTTCTCTGTCTAACAAGTATAACGTTTTGGATATTGTTGGGGCGGGGAGGGACTCACCAGGGGTAAGCCATGGGATACAGGTCTCTGGCACAGAGTCTGCCCCTGTGGCTTATAAGGGAAGTGGGGAGAGGAATAAAGCATTAGTCATTGGGGACTCCACAGTTCGGAGGATAGATAGGAGATTCTGTGGGAACGAGAGAGAATCACGGTTGGTGTGTTGCCTCCCAGATGCTGGGGTCCGTGATGTCTTGGATCTTATTTTTGGGATCCTTAAGGGGTAGGGGCACCAGCCTCAAGTCATGGTCCACTTAGGCAACAAAGACATAGGTAGGAAAAGGGATGGGGCTGTAAGACAGAAATTCAGGGAGTTAGGTGGAAGCTTAGAGCTAGAACAGAGTTGTTATCTTTGGTTTGTTACTCATGCCACGTGCCAGCAAGGAGAGGAATAGGGAGAGAGAGCAGTTGAATACGTGGCTACAGGGATGGTGCAGAAGGGAGGGATTCGGATACCTGGATAATTGGGGGTCATTCTGGGGTAGGTGGGACCTCTACAAATGGGATGGTCTACACCTGAACCTGAGGGGTACCAATATCCTTGGGGGGAAATTTGCTAATGCTCTTAGGGAGGGTTTAAACTAATTCAGCAGGGGGGTGGGAACCTGAATTGTAGCTCCAGTGTACAGGAGGTTGAAAGTGGTGAGGTCGTGAATAAGGTTTTACGGTCGCAGGAGTGTACCAGCAGGCAGGAAGGTGGTTTGAGGTATGTCAGGAGCATCTGGAAAGGTGGGTGAACTTGCAGCATGGGTTGATAGTTGGGACTTCGATGTTGTGGCCATTTTGGAGGCAGGGACAGGAATGGTTGTTGCAGGTTCTGGGGTTTAGATATTTCAGTAAGATCAGGGAAGATGGTAAAAGAGGGGGATGTGTGGCATTGTTAGTCAGGGACTGTACTACGGATGTTTGATGAGGACTTGTCTAGTGAGGTAGTATGGGCTGAGGTTAGAAACAGGAAAAGAGAGGTCACCCTGTTGGGAGTTTTCTATAGGCCTCCGAAAAGTTCCAGAGATGTAGAGGAAAGAATTGCAAAGATGATCCTGGATAGGAGCGAAAGTAACAGGGTAGTTGTTAATGGGGGATTTTAACTTTACAAATATTGACTGGAAAAGCTATAGTTTGAGTACTTTAGATGGGTCAGTTTTTGTCTCGTGTGCAGGAGGGGTTCCTGACACAATAAGTAGATAAGCCAACAAGAGGTGAGGCCACATTGGATTTGGTACTGGGTAATGAACCAGGCCAGGTGTTAGATTTGGAGGTAGGTGAACACTTTGGTGATAGTGACCACAATTCGGTTACGTTTACATTAGCAATGGAAAAGGATAGATATATACAGCAGGGCAAGAGTTATAGCTGGGGGAAAGGAAATTATGATGCGATTAGGCGAGATTTAAGATGCATAGGATGTGGAAGGAAACTGCAGCCGATGGGCACAATTGAAATGTGGAGCTTATTCAAGGAACAGCTGTTGCGTGTCCTTGATAAGTATGTACCTGTCAGGCAGGGAGGAAGTGGTTGAGCAAGGGAGCCGTGGTTTACTAAAGAAGTTGAATCGCTTGTGAAGAGGAAGAAAGAGACCTATGTCAAGATGAGACGTGAAGGCTCAGTTAGTGCACTTGAGAGTTACAAGTGAGCCAGGAGGGGACATGAGAAGTCTTTGACAGGTAGGATCAAGGAAAACTCTATAAAGTTTTCTATAGGTATGTCAGGAATAAAAGAATGACTAGGGTAAGATTAGAGCCAGCCAAGGACAGTAGTGAGAAGTTGTGTGTGGAGTCCGAGGAGATGGGAGAGGCGCTAAATGAATATTTTTCATCACAGGAAAAAGACAATGTTGTCGAGGAGAGTACTGAGATACAGGCTATTAGACTAAACGGGATTGAGGTTCATGAAGAGGTGTTAGCAATTCTGGAAAGTATGAAAATAGGTAAGTTCCCTGGGCTGATGGGATTTATTCTCGGATTCTCTGGGAGACTAGGGTGGAGATTGCAGAACCTTTGGCTTTGATCTTTAGGCTGTCATTGTCTACAGGAATAGTGCCAGAAGACTGGAGGATAGCAAATGTCCCCTTGTTCAAAAAGGGGAGTAGAGACAACCCTGGTCATTATAGACTAGTGAGCCTTACTTCTGTTGTGGGCAAAGTTTTTTGGAAAGGTTTATAAGAGATAGGATTTATAATCATCTAGAAAGGAATAATTTGATTAGGGATAGTTAGCGTGGTTTTGTGAAGGGTAGGTCATGCCTCACAAACCTTATTGAGTTATTTGAGAAGGTGACCAAAGAGGTGGATGAGGGTAAAGCAGTTGATGTGGTGTACATGGATTTCAGTAAAGTGTTTGATAAGGTTCCCCACGGCAAGCTGTTGCAGAAGATACGGAGGCATGGGATTGAGGGTGATTTAGCAGTTTGGATCAGAAATTGGCTAGCAGCAAGAAGACAGAGGGTGGTGGTTGATGGGAAATGTTCATCCTGGAGTTCAGTTACTAGTGGTGTACTGCAAGGATCTGTTTTGGGGCCACTGCTGTTTGTCATTTTTATAAATGACCTGGGTGAGGGAGTAGAAGGATGGATTAGCAAATTTGCAGATGATACTAAAGTCGGTGGAGTTGTGGACAGTGCGGAAGGATATTGCAGGTTACAGAGGGACGTAGATAAGCTGCAGAGCTGGGCTGAGAGGTGGCAAATGGAGTTTAATGTGGAAAAGTGTGAAGTGATTCACTTTGGAAGGGGTAACAGGAATACAGAGTACTGGGCTAATGGTAAGTCACTTGGTAGTGTGGTTGAGCAGAGAGATCTCGGTGTCTGTGTGCATAGATCCCTGAAAGTTGGCACCCAGGTTGATCGGGTTGTTGAGAAGGCGTAAGAAGGTGTGTTAGCTTTTATTGGTAGAGGGATTGAGTTTAGGAGCCATGAGATCATGTTGCAGCTGTACAAAACTCTGGTGCGGCTGCACTTGGAATATTGCGTATGGTTCTGGTTGCCGCATTATAGGAAGGGTGTGGAAGCATTGGAAAGGGTGCAGAAGAGATTTACAAGGACGTTGCCCGGTATGGTGGGAAGGTCTTATGAGGAAAGGCTGAGGGACTTGAGGCGGTTTTTGTTAGAGAGAAGAAGGTTAAGAGGTGTCTTAATAGAGGCATGTAACATGATCAGAGGATTAGATAGCATGGATAGTGTGAACCTTTTTCCCTCAGATGGAGATGGCTAGCACAAGGAGACCTAGCTTTAGATTGAGGTATAGGATAGATGTCAGAGGTAGGTTCTTTACTCAGGAGCAAGAGCGTGGAATGCCCTGCCTGCAACAGTAGTGGATTCACCAACATTAAGGGCATTTAAATGGTCATTGGATAAACATATGGATGATATTGGAATAGTGTAGGTTAGATGGGCTTTGGATTGGTTGGCGCAATATCGAGGGCCGAAGGGCCTGTACTGCGCTGTTATGTTCTGTGTTCTACCTGAATAACAAGACCACTGCTAGCTGTTTCTATAGGGTTGCAGCTGCATTCTCTTGCTTCAGTGATTTTTGTTCTGACTTTGCATTAAACCTAAGGCAAGAATATTATAGTTTGGATATGAATAATTCCAACATAAAGTACTATCCTCCCATCTTTCTAATCAAATATTAAGTAAATGTTATGTTGCAGGAAATATTCGTGAATACCTCTTTGTAACTTTATGCTCCCATTTATGTTGTTTACTCTGCCATCCAACTTGGTATCAGCAACAAATTTATAAATATAGTGAAAAGCTGAAGCCTTGGTGTAGTTCCCTGGGCGATACATAGTCACACCATGTTAATTGGAGTAGACCTCCATTATTCTCTTATCTCTTAGAAGTAATCCCAGAAGAAACAGCACAGTGCCACAGTGGTTGGCGCTGCTGCCTCACAGCACCAGGGACCTGGGTTCAATTCCCAGCTTGGGTGACTGTGCGGAGTTTGCTCGTTCTCCCCGTTTCTGCGTGGGTTTTTCCCCACAGTCCAAAGATGTGCGCATTGGCCATGATAAATTGTCCCTTGGTGTCCCAAGATGTGTATTTTAGGGGGATTAGCGGGGTAAATACTTGGCATTACGGGGAATAGGTCTGGGTGGGATTTCCCCTTCGTGTCGGGGGATTACGTGGGGTTACAAGGATAGTGCCTGGGTGGGATTGTCGTTGGTGCAGACTTGATGGGCCGAATGGCCCCCTTTTTGCACTGTATGGATTCTTTGTATGTAAATCCCAAATCATATCCATAGCTTGCTTTCAATTCCATTCCCTATAATTTTTGCAAACAATCCCTTGTATGGAACCTTCTGGAAGTCCTTATAAATAATAGTCATTGACACTTCCTCATCTATCATGTTAGTAACCTGCTCAAAAAAAATCAACTGTTAAATTTGTAACAAATATGTCACACTGTGGTTTCCTCTGGCCAGTTTACATTTGCCCAGGTGCTCAGTCACTGTTCTTAAATACAGACTGTGGCAACCTATAAGCAATATGTGATCCTTGACAAATGGGGTAGATTTTAAGGTTGATGCCTATAACGTGGGGAAATATAATAAAAGAACATCAGTGAGCTGGCAAATATTCCTCAGCTTTTGATCAATAATTGGGAGGAAGTATTTTATGATGAATGTACTGTATCTTTTGTAGATTTTCCTAGTTAGTAGTGGCAATGACTAATGTGATTCTAAGCTGTACTGGCAAGGTCTGAAGTTCAATTCCTGATTAGCAGCTAGGTCTCAGCTGGGCAAGCAGTTTGAGGTGTTACAGTCGGCCAGTGAACTATGAGGGAGGAATAATTAGCTGCAGTTAATGCTCCTCTGGAAAAGCATTGCTTTTGCATACTGAGTGTCTGGTAAGGGCAAGATTGGGCTTGTTTGTGATGAATAGTTGAATAGCCTGCCCATGATCGGTTCAATAACACAAAACTTGTGTTTATGTAGCACCTTTAAAGCATTCCAAGGTGCTTCACAGAAGCATAATTGGATAAAATTCTACACCAAGTCAAAGGAAGAGATAATAGGGTTGATTGAAAGTTTGATCGAAGGTGGAATTTATGAAGGCTCTGAAGAGAAGACAAGACTAATTTTAAGGATGGAATTTGACTTTAAGGCATGGGTAACATAATTGCACAGCTATCAGAATGGGAGATGTATAAGCGGCCAAAGTTGGAGGAACACCGTTTTCCAAAGGTTGCAGGGCAAGAAGAGGTTAAGATAATTAGGAGTAGTGAGGCTATGAAGTGATTTTAAACACCAGGTTGAGCAGTTTTCATTTGGGGCGTTGGGGCCTAGAAGCCAGCATCAGTCATCACGTATAGGAATGATGGCTGAATGGAACTTTGCTACCCATATTCAAATGCAAAGAAAGTTCATGGAGGATGATAGCTAGTCAGAAGGGTGTTGGAATAGTTGGGCCTAATGTTGATAAAGGGGTGGATGAAAGTTTTTTGACAGAAGGGCTGAAACAGAGGAGAACACTGTGGTATTGCAGAGGTGGAGGTAATGAAGAGAATACTGGGCCAGAAACTCAGCCTGGGATCGAAAAGGTAAAACTGTTCTGTCATCTTGGGCACATGGAGCTGAATCATCTCTTTGGATGATATTGCTAAGGGGCAGCATATAGACAGCAGCTGCATGGATAGATGCTTGGAGGACTTCAGACATGACCTTTGGAGGGGGATGAGCACAAGTGCTGGAGATACTTTGCCTATCATTGCATAGATAGGAGTGCAAGCACTGACTTGGATAAAGCAGAGATGTTGGAAGGAAGATAGTGTGGTGACCATATGAAAGGCAATAGAAGTCAAGAGAACAGAAGGAGGGATCGGGTATTATGGGCATGACCATAGCTACGAAATTTTGTAACTGATTAGGGCTGTTATGAAAGAAAACCTGAGTGGAGATATTCAAAAATAGGGATGTCGAAAGATGGACGTTGATTTGGGAGGTGACAACACTTTCAAGGACTTTGGTGAGGAACTGGAGATTGATGATGGAGTGGTAGCTTGCAAGGAGAGATGGATGAAGAGTGGATTTTTAAAGGAGGTATGATGACGGTGGCTTTGAAAGTGAGGGGAGCAATATCTGACGAGAGGGAAACATTTGAAATAGTTTGTATATGGATTGGGATCAGGAGGGAATCCTTTAATTCTGAGGATCTACATTTAGGAGATATGGGGAGATTATTTGAAGATGGAGCAAAGGAAATGCTTTTGATGTTCACTTTCTCCTTTAAAGGTGAATGAAAAAATTGTTTGTATCAAGTGGGTGGATATGTAGATATTTTGTATTGTGAACAAACATACATGTTTAAATTAAGAGCTGGAGCACCAGCCGGTTAACAAAGCCATTACGTGCATCAGGGAATAGTGGTGGCCTCTGTCCACTGTTATAGGCTGTACTCCCTTTTCTGTTACCTGAGAAACCTTTTTTTGATCTGTTTGCACTTCAGTCTCATGCTCCTGGTTTACGGGCACCCAGTGGGGAGGGGGGGCTTAGAAGGTAGAGGACCTGCTCCTGGGCCTGGCCAGAGTCGCTATAAATAAGGTCCAGGCAGTGGGCAACCGAGGGGCTGTCCAACCCAACTGTCAGCCCCTCTACCATTGCTGCATTCGTGTCCGGGTGTCCCTGGAGAGAGAGCATGTGGAGTCCGTGGGCACCATTGAGGCCTTCCATGCCTGTTGGGCCCCATAGGAGCTGGGGTATTATCGACCTTCTTAATCATGTTTTTATTTGATGTTTTTAAGTTTCCTTTACACTTTGGTTTATTTTGTTTGGGGCAGCTCCCCCTCGTTTTAAGGGCTGCCCCTTTTACTTTGTCCCTCAGTTTATTTGGTTTGCCAAAAACATGCCACCTTATTTTTTTCTTGATTTTTGAAACTTCCATGTAGTTTAAATAGTGTAGTTTCCTGAATTTTGTACGTAGTTAATCAGATTAATTATCAGTCTTCCCAAAAATAATAAATGGATATTGTGAGATTCATCCAAACTAGCAAGTTTGGCAGATGACAGAGCTTAATGATACTTAAATATCTAATCTTACCTGGTGTCTCGGTTTATAGCGAGTCCTGTGTAAATAAAACAACCCAACCTGCATTTGTCTTTAACAGTGGTGACAACCAATATGTTATGAGCACATCATGGTTTCACTCTTAACAAATTGTTAATTTGGCATGGCAAGAAAGGTTGTCTTATTTATGTCAAGAGGCTGAATAGACCTGCCATAAGATAAATTGTCCAATGGTAAATTTGTGCATCATCTCTGGGATGAGAGTACATGGTCAACTGTTCACTACTCAACTAGGCTGGAGCCCAGTTAAGGAACAAAAAGCTAGCCTACTCGCGCAGACTTTCAGTGCAATAGGTTTCTTCAGGTGAAAAGCAAAAGGTGCTAACTGTACTGGAGATGCAGTTTTGTATTGGTGAATGTTCCAGAGAATTGTCCTTTTTCTGCTGTCTTGAAGGAGTGGCTTGCTGAGGTGAGGTTCCTAAAGAGTTTGCTTTCCCTTTGGGGCTTCTACTCCCCTGAATGCAGCTAGTTAATTGAGCACACACACAGGTTTGAACCTGGGATCTTACTGATTAGTATAGCTCAGTTACTCATTGGATAGATAAAACTGCTAAACTATTGGGAAAGTAGTTCTCTTTAACCAGTTTACTTATCTTCAGCTAGAGGCACTGTATTATGTATCATATAGAATAAACTGATGGATTTAATGGTCTGCTATGGACATATTAATTCAGTGCCTGCCTATGGTGAGATATGTGTGGCTATCTAATCTTAAGAGACTATTTGGACCAGGTTATTTGTGTTGACACTCTCTGCTACATGTATTGTCCATATGTGTATTTCATGTGCCTTGTTTATTGTGTGCTGCTGTTTGTTCGGCTCACTTTTTAAAACAAAAGTCTGCACTTGAAAGGCAGAAGGGTGGACATTGAGTGGGAATACAATGTTGAAGATATTATGTAAAGGTGAGAGTTTGGAAGATACGTAAGGTGGGGAGTAAAGTTTCAATTGCACATTGTTGTGAGAAAGAATTACAGATGGTCAGGGTGTGTATCTGGTAAGATTGACCTCTTCTGGAGTGGAGAACAAGCAGAAATTTAGAGTGTGAAGGCAGAACAAAGTTATAGAGGACTTCAAAAGTTTGTTTAAAATAGGCTCAATGTTGTATAAGTTCTTTCTGTCTGCAAAAAAATAGGGTCTTGAATTAATATATGTAGCTTGCATTACATGCAAATGTGCCACACTGCGAAGCTGACTATCTCAAATAGGTTATCAGTGTAACTTTTAGTACATTGAAGAACATTTGCTAAATAATCCTCAGTTGCAGAATCACATCCATCTTGGACATTGTGCTTTCAGTTTTGCAAGCATGGGCTGGTTGGGTGTGGTTTCTCCTTTGCTCACTGCAAACAGCAGAAGGGACACACTGATACAATCTGTCAGTCTTTGGGGCATATGATCTATCTACACACCTGGCTTCACCCTGGCATGTTCATATACCACATTACTATTTTGTATGATAGGCAGAATGTCTTTTTGGCTTTTTTCAAAATTAATTTCTGATATGTGGGTGTTGCTGGTGAGGCCAGCATTTATTGCCCATTCCTAATTGTCTTTATGAAGGTGGTGGTGAGTTGCCTTCTTGAGCAGCTGTAGTCCATGTGGTGTAGGTTCACCCACAATGCTATTAGGAAGGGAGTTCCAGGATTTTGACCTCGCGATTGAAGGAACAGTGATATATTTCCAAGTTGGGTGATTGACTTGGAGAGGAACTTCCAGATGGTGCTTTTCCCATGTCTGTTGCCCAGTCCTTCTAGATGGTAGTGGTCATGGGTTTGTAAGGTGGTGCATAAGGTCTCTTGCTGACTTCCTGCAGTGCATCTTATAGCTGGTACACACTGCTGTCATTGTTCATTGGTGGAGGGAATGAGTGTTTGTGGGTTCGTTGTGGGTGCTTTGTCCTGGCTGATAGCAAACTTCTTGGGTGTTGTTGGAGCTGCACTCATCTAGGCAAGTGGAGATTATTCCATCACACTCCTGATTTGTAACTTGTAAATGGTGGACAGGCTTTGTGGTGTCAGGCGGTGAGTTACCTGCTGCAGGATTCCTAGCCTCTGACCAGCTCTTGTAGCCACAGTATACTTATGGCTCATCCAGTTCAATTTCTGGTCAATGGTGACCCCAAGGATGTTGATAGTGGGGGACTCAACTATGGTAATGCCATTGACTATCAAGGGTTGATGTTTGGATTCTTTCTTGTTGGTGATAGTCGTTGCCTGGCACTTATGTAGCATGAATGTTACTTGCTACTTGTCAGTTCAAGCCTGGATATTGTCCTGGTTATGCTGCATTCAGATATGGATTGCTTCAGTATATGAGGAAAAGCAAACGATGCTGAACATTGTTCAATCATGAGCAACCATCCCCAGTTCTGACCTCGATGGAAGGAAGATCATTGATGAAACAGCTGAGGATGGTTGGATCTAGAACACTACCCTGAGGAACTTTGACGACAGCATTCTGTTAGTAGTGAATATCACGCATGTTGCTGTTGCTTAGTAGTGATTTGAAAGGGTAAGTTGAGATACCTTGCCCATCCAGGAAAATCTGAGGTAGATTGGGTGCTTTTCAGCACCAGATAAGTGATGGCCTTAGGCCCATTCATGATTTTGTTCCATATACAACAGAAAATGATCTGAACAGGGTAGCCATTATCCCACAGGATGCCTTTTTATGTGCAAAATTTCAGCATCATAGTTTGCATGGTGAGCAAATGGCTTGGAGCCTATTTAGAAGGCTGTCAATAAAACCAATCGTATAACGTGTGAACTTTCAACCCTGAAAAGTGCTCCATCTACCTCAGATCACCCTGGCAAGGTATCTCAAAAAATTGAGCAACGGGCAGATCTCGTCTTTTCATGCTGCTAGTATGCAATAGCAACACTAGCAGTATTCGCCACTAACAAGATGCTGCCAAAAAGACATTCTGCCAATCATACGAGTAATGTGGCATATGAATTTCAGTGCCAGTGTAGTGCTAGGTATCTCGTTTGCATGTCCCAAAGATTGGCTGATAATATCAAACATCATGTCCCTTCAGTTGTTTGCAGTGAGCTAACCATACAGACCATACCCAAGCAGCCCATGCTTGCAAAACGTAAAAGTGTCCAACATTCTGTGATTGGACAAATATTTGCTAAATAATCCTCAATGTGCTAAAATTATGCTGACAACCAATTTAAGATTGTCACTCTGGCTTGCAGTCTGGCACATTTGTGTGTACTGGAAGTTGCATATATTAATACACGGGCCCTGTTTTTTACAGACAAAATGAACATGTACACACACCATGCCTATTTCAGCTAAACAAAATAAGTAATGGCTATTCACTAGTTCATTCCTCAGGGCAATGCCTTGACTAATCAGAGTCAAACTGCTTGGTTTAAAATTTCAAACAATGTTTAGCAGTTAACTGTCAGTCACCATTAACTGATGCATTATCTATAGCACCCCTTCTACCAATCAGAGTCCACTTACCAACTGATCAACACATTCTCGTACAATATAAAGTAGTTGTTTCTCCTGATTATTGGTATTCTTGGAATTGTCTTGATGAGTGCAAGGCTAAAAGCTTTGACAGGGGAGGAGCACTGGCATTGAAGTTGAAGAATACAGTCCTTGAAATGGACCTGATGTGCAGTTAAAAGCTGAGCATGATTGAAAGAGATATTGATATTGTACACCCAGAATTATAAATGCTGCAGCATCAAAACAGGTCATTTTACTCATTAAGCTATTTCTGGTGATTTTCTAAATGAGAACCACTTTACCCGATTCCATTCTCTTGCTTGCATTCATGCCCATTATGGTTGTCTTTTTCAAACATCTTTTTAAAAAGATATACGTATGGGCATTTCTTCAGGAGATGGCTAGCATGAGGGAGCATAGCTTTAAATTGAGGAGTGATAGATATAGGACAGATGTCAGAGGTATGTTCTTTGTTCAGAGAGTAGTAAGGGCGTGGAATGCCCTGCCTGCAACAGTAGTGGATTCACCAACATTAAGGGCATTTAAATGGTTATTGGATAAACATATGGATGATATTGGAATAGTGTAGGTTAGATGGGCTTTAGCTTGGTTTCACAGGTCAGTGCAACATTGAGGGCCGAAAGGCCTGTACTGTGCTGTTATGTTCTATATAATGGTAGAGGATGCCACACTCTTAACCACCCTCTACCTTAACATATATTTTGAAATGTCCCATTTAATTATTTTTGTTATCATAAAAATCTGCCATCTTGTCTCCTCATAAACTTTTGTTCCCATCCAGTGAAAGTAATCTAACCCTTTTTACCCTATCATAACTCTTCACAATGTTCACCAGACTAGGCAATCTATGCCTGTGGGAAACAGCTGTAATTTTTGAATTCTCTTTTTCATAACTGCAACCCAACATCCCAATGAATCTACAGCATCTTTTCTATTGCTTTTGTATCTTTCCTATAATGGGATGCAACCTAATCAATAAGAACATAAGAAATAGGAGCAGGAGTTGGCCATCTAGCCCTTCGAGCCTGCCCCGCCATTCAGTAAGATCATGGCTGATCGGAAGTGGATCAGTTCCATTTTCCCGCTTGCTCCCCGTAACCCTTAATTCCCCTGTCTATCGGAAACCTATCTACCCGTGACTTAAATATATTTAGTGAGGTAGCCTCCACCATTTCAACGGGCAGAGAATGCCAGAGATTCACCACCCTTTGAGTGAAGAAGTTCCTCCTCAACTCCGATCTAAACTGCCCCCCCTTATCTTAAGGCTGTGCCGTCTAGTCCTGCTATCCTTTCTAAGCGGGAAGAATCTCACTACCCTATCCATCCCCTTCATTATCTTATACGTCTCTAGAAGGATGAGGGGGGATCTTATAAACTCCAACGAGTACAGACCCAGTCTATTTAGTCTCTCTTCATAGGCCAACCCCCTCATCTCCAGTATCAGCCTAGTGAACCTCCTCTGCGCTCCCTCCAAGGCCAATATATCCTTCCGCAAGTGCGGCAACCAAAACTGCACACAATACTCCAGTTGCGGCCTCACCAGTACCCAGTACAGTTGCAGCAAGACCTCCCTACTTTTATATTCTATGCCCCTCGCTATAAAGGCCAACATTCCATTCGCCTTCTTGATCACCTGCTGCACCTGTCCTTGCGACTCGTGCACAAGGACCCCCAGGTCCCTCTGCACCGTAGCATGTTGCAGCTTTTTGCCTTTTAAATAATAATCTCTCCTACTATTATTTCTGCCAAAGTGGATAACCTCACACTTGCTAACATTATACTCCATCTGCCAGGTCCTTGCCCACTCGCTCAGCCTATCCAGATCTCTCTGCAAACTTTCCACACCCTCCATGCAATTTGCTTTTCCACTCATCTTCGTGTCATCAGCAAATTTTGTCACCCTACACTCAGCCCCCTCCTCCAGATCATCTATATAAATGGTAAACAGTAATCAAGTCTTGTGCTTGTTTAGCATCATCTTCTCTTATGACATTACCTGCTTATGCCGGCATCTTTTTAATTACTTTTTAAAAAGAAATTCACTTGGGGAAATAGGTGACGGTTGCAAGGCTACATTTTTTTTGTCCATCCCAGGTTGCCCCAAGAAGGAACTTTCCCCCAATATTTGACACTTCAACTGAGTGGCCATTTTTCATGTTATAACTGTGAAAGGCTAATTGTACATGGAAGGTAATCTGGATTAGCAACTGATTAAAGGGAAAGAAGCAGAAGAGGGTTAAGCTGTAAGGACTTCATAAACTAGGACAGGTATGTCTGAGTAATGCCCGATGAAACAAATGCTCTTGAATCCTGGCAATCTGGCCTTTGAAACTCAAGTAACTCGATCCTATTTGCTTTTATATTTCTTAATCACTGATTCTGTCCTGTTCAATTTGGTGGATGTAGAGATTTTGAAAAGGCCATCTTTAACACTGCTTCAATGATGGAGACCTAAGTCAGAGCACCCAGCACCTTTCCTATCAGTAACTTGTAAATTAATAGGAAAATTAATTTAAATTTTATTTGTGGCTGTCCCTGAGCTTTCTTGTATTTTTGTAGCCCAAACGTTTTGCTTGCTTTATTTAAGCACAAACATACATTGACAGAATGGATTTCGACATTTTGGACATCAATTTTAGAGACAGATTATCTTGTTTGTGTTATGTTGCTATTGGGAAAGGCTGCATTAACCTGTATCAAAAACAGAAAATGCTGGAAAATCTCAGCAGATCTGACAGTATCTGTGGGGGAAGAATAGAGCCAATGTTTCGAGTCTAGATGACCCTTCATTGTTAACCTGTGTATTTTGCACTTTCTGAAATTGCGATGTGTTCTGAAATTTCATCTTTCTGCTGTTCAGTGATTTGAAAGTTGATGAAATAAATGTTGGTGGAAAGAAAATGTTACAACAAAATGTTATTTGTTAACAAAATGTTTTGAAACCTTTGGGATGAATGTGACTATTTGGATGAGGACTTCATGTTGGGAGTTGGCTGTAGAGCTGTGTCCCACAGTTTTGTGTCAGGGTTGATTAAGATTTTACAGTTCCATGCCTCAATTGTATTTTGTGCATTGATGAGAGAAAATTGTTGTAAAACAGTTTTCTTTTTTCTGCTGCTCAGAGGTGGATTTAAGAACAATCAGTGGGTTTAGTGTTTTCAGTAAGGCACTGAGGTTTTGATTCAATGTAAGGAGTTTGGTACTGACCAAGACTGTACATACACTTGACTTTGGAGACTAGCACGATCACTGAACTGATGAAAGTGGGATTTTGCAGACAGTCTCAAGAATTCTCAATTTCAGTGCTTGGATATATTTTAATTAAGGTGAAGGAAAGCAAGCTTAGAGACTATTTCGCCCATCAAATCTTTTGAGGCAGCCCTGTTGAAATTGATCTCAGAAAATGTTATCAACAGTGTGAATTCCTGGAAGATCAAAAGTTGGATATTTTTACAGTATGGCTCAAATAAATGGAAGTCAAATGATGAACTGTATATTTAGTCTTCAGTTTATTTGCTGGACAACATCTCTGTATACTGGGCAACAAATGTGCTCTGGAGATGCATGCATTTGTTCAACTTGATGATGCATTTCTTCAGAAAACTTCACAACTTTTTGTTCCTCCCAGCAAGTTGCTTACCCATGGTGGAGTATAGTGGCCCTCTGGTATGTCCCCTCAAATGTGCATCCTTCATGTATGAGTCTAGTTGTTCAGCTATTTGTGGAGAGAATTATAGTGAAGTCCAATCCTGCCCCCTCCTGGTTCTAATTGGATGGCGAACCTTGTCTGAAGTCTAGGGGATTGTTATTTTTCTAATTTGCTAACTTTCTCCTCTCCTCTCCTGAAGGCATTGGTTCCTAACTGAAGTGCGATTCCATGGCTGTTGCTTCACAGAAAAATGGACAGAATAACAGAATCTGACCCCAACAAACTGGTAAAAATCCAGAAAATGCTTTACTCCCAAGGAATAGAAATGGGAATTTGATCTTTCCAATTACATACTCCAATTGTCAATGGGCAGAATCTTGGCATGTGATCTCCAAAGCACCAGTAAAAATTCTAGGATCACGTTTAATAAAAACAGAGCTTAACTTGATCAGACACCATAAACTAATGGCCCTTTTTTATTTTGCATGAGCCTCGATAGTGAGTATTGGCATGTTGGTAGCATCAGAAATAAGTTTGATTTTTGTCCTTGCTGATGTTCATGGATGCACACTTTTAGCAGAGCCAGTTATGGCAATTAGGAATGAAAACCTTGACCCATTTTCCTCTTTCTATGCCAGGGAATTTTTCTAATTTGCTAACTTTCTCCTCTCTTCTCACAGAAGTCTGAAATCAGCTAGCTTGATTGAAACTGGGACCTTCCTAGTGTCTGTTGTTAGATACTTGCACTAAAATTGGTGAGCCATCAGGGATGCCAGTGTGCTTTGATCACTTTTTTGTTTCAGGAGATGAATCATGTTCTTAAACACTTTCTACTTTGGATACCTTGTGTTAGCATTAGGCAATCCAAATTCATTTATTGCATGGATAAATTGCTGAATATAACTTCCTTTGACTCAAACTTAAAAGCCCTGTCTCCAATTATCAGTGAAATTTCTACTCCCCTTTGTAACATCACCAAGTAACATCATCTATTTGGACTGAATTGTGTTGCGCAACCTATACTCAATAGGAATTGGCTAAAGTTTGTCTAAAATGATTTTAGATTGGACTGCTAAAGCCAGCAGATAATGTTCTTGTGGGGGAGGGGGGGGATCCATATCCATATCCATATCCATATCCATATCCATATCCATATCCATACCCCAGAGATAAAAAGACACCGTGCAAAGCAACTCTACCACACTTGATTAAATTACAAAAGCTTTCTGAGAAGATAGAACCATGTTTCAGAAAAGATTTCTATCAACCATGTGCTTTTTCTTTTCTGTAGACATGCAAAAGTTTTACTTTAAACTTCATGTTTTGTACCTCTCTTAGATGACATATAGTACAAGCAGTGCATTGAGTGGGGGAATGATTTATCAATCAGTGAAAGTTACCTTGAGTATTACAAAGATCTGTTGTGTGATCTTTTGAATAATAATGCAGATGGTTTCTGTAATGTCAGTTTCTTTTGCTTAAAGTTTGTATTATTTAGTAATTTAATTTGCGCAGCCTCAATTAAATAGCAAATGAGGTTTTTAATTAAACACCAGGCAGTTAAAAAATAATTTAAATTAGGAGCACAGAAGTAGGATTCGGCCATTAAGATCCTTGAGCCTGTTTTCCCCCCATTCAGATCTGTCTTAACTGTAGCCACTTTTAATTTAGAGAATGAAGCTGTGGCGTTGAGCGGAGTTGCAAAATTTCACAACAAATCAGTAACAACAATTAAAAATGAACTTGCTATAATGGACTAATATTACAAACAAGTTAGCATAACCCATAATGCCCTTGCATAATAACAACCTTTTATCAGTCAGTTGTGAAATTTTCAATTGACCCAGCCTCAACCACTTAGGAAATGGGGTGCGCAGGAAAGAGTTTCAAATTTCCAGTACCTTTTCTATAAGAAGTGTTTTCTGACACCACCCCTGAATGGCCTAGCTGTAATATTTAAGATTGCCTCTTATTCTGGACTCCTCTGTCAGAAAATAATGTTTCTCGCTATTAACCCTATCAAATCATTTAAACATCACAGCATTCTTCTATACTCAAAGGGATACAAACCTAGTCTCTGCAACCTCTCATAATTTAACCTTTTTAGCTTTCGGGTGAATCTGTGATGCATAGCTCCAAGGTCAGCATATCCTTTTGAGGTGTGGTGCCCAGAATTGGACACGGTATTCCAGATGTGATCTTATTGCACCTCTATACCGTTGTAGCATAGCTTCTAGCCCTTGAGATAAAAGCTAACGTTGCAATAGCCTTTCTAAAATCTTTTTGTACCTGTCCACTAGCTTTTAGCAACTTGTGCACGTGGACCCCTAAATCTGTCTGTTCCACCACAGTTCCTAGCTTATCACCGTTTAGAAAGTATTTTGAACCATTGTCCTTTTGGACAAATTTCACTCTTGCACACAGTAAACTTAAGCTGTTACAGTTTGCCCATTTGGTTATAGATCCATCAGTATCCCTTTACAACTCTTTGTTCCCATCTATACCACCTAATTTAGCACCAACAGCAAATTGGACATACGGCTTCTATTATTTAAGTCATTGATAAATATCGTGAAAACTGAGGCCCCAGCACAGTTCCCTGATGGCACCAGTAGCACTCCCTAGAATTGTCCTATTGAATGGCGAAACAGGCTCGAGCATCCAAACGTTCATTTGTTATGGTCTTAATTGGCAGGAATAACCATTAGCCAGCCTCTGTCTTCTTCCTCCTAACCAATTTCTGACCCATACTAATAGGTTATCTCCAATTTCCATCCCTTTTTATTTTGTTAATTGTCCATTGTGTGGAATCTTATTGAATGCTTCCTGGAAGTCCATATAAATAGCATTCACGAACAATCTGTTCTCTACCACATTAGTGACATTCTCAAGAAATTCAACTAGGTTAATTAGACATACTTGCCATTTGCAAATTTATGCTGGTTCTCTCGGATCGGTTCATATTTGTCCCTCAGCCATTCTACCCCTAATGGCAGATTCCTCTAACTTTCCCATAACAGATATTAGACTAATAGATCTGGCATCTTCTGACTTCTCTCGCATTTCTTAAATAATGGAGTGAGGTGCTTTGTTTGAAAGTATTTGGCGTCTCTCCATTACTTGAAGCGAATTGATCTTTCGAGCTCTCGATATGTGGAAATGTTCAGTTCGCAAAACTGAAATTATCTTAATTGATTTTCACCAGCATCAGTGTGCATATGGTACTGTGTATTATCAACCTCCTTGGCTGCTTTTGAACCAGAACCTATAGCTATGAAGCACTATTTTCTTTTACAGCTCTCAGCTGGGGTTTCTACTGAAAAGCTTCTCTGCTGCTGAAATCATCATGTACATCTTCTGTACACTGGACAATTGATTTACGTACTGCTCTTTTAATTGTTCCACCCTGCACAAACTTCAGCAAAGCCAGAGCTCTCAATCTGTGCCATCTTCCAAAAAGCCATACTGTCAATCATCTCTGTCCTTGTGTACTTCCACTGGCCTAATTGTTCCCCATCAAAATTACTTATCTTTGCCTCCATTTTCAAATCTTTCCACAGTCTCATCCCACTTCTCCAACCAAGTATTCCTGCCCACACTTCCTGTTCCTCTGACTTCAGATTATAGCTTGCTTACTGCCCTCTCTGGTCCATCATCAGAACCCATCCCTTCAGCTGATGTGTTTTTGCTTGTTGGAACTTTCACCTAAAGCTATTTTGCCCTGATCACTATTAATTAATCCACATTGATGGCTGTGCCTGCAGCTGCTAAAACCATAAGCTCTAGAATACCCTCCCTGAACCTCTACATCTCTCTCTCCTTATTTATGATGTCACTTAAAGCTTGGCGAAAGAGCTAGGTTTTTGATCGTCTGCCCTAATATTCCCTTCTGTGGCTCAGTGTCAATGATGTTTCTATAAAACCATATAGAGTGCCTCACTTTGTTTAAGGCACTGTAAAAATGCAAGTTGTTGTTACATCTTGGAATGCATCTCTTTGAGCATGTCTTCATGATGTCTGTCTGCCTAGTCTCTCTGGTCAGAATATTCAGACACTCTTTTACTATGTAAATATAATTTGTAGGACTTGAACACATAATCTAGGCTGACATTTGAATGTACTACTAGAAAAGATTTGATGTGTTGTCAATTTCAATGAAACGTTGAGCCAAGATTTCATCTACCCATTTCAGTGGTTCAAGATCATATAGCAACATTCCTCCCTCAACCAAAAACAGATTCACTTGTTCATCTCATCGCTTGTAGGATTGTGCTGAATGCAAAATAGTTGCCGCGTTTGCCTACATATGTCATTGTATTTCAAATTAATTCATTGTGTGAAGTCCTGTTTATAGATGCTTGGAGATAAGGAATCATAGAATGCAAGTCCTTCTTTTAGTAGTGGTAGCCATTAAAAGCATATTACTGGTCTTTGAAATAAAGCAAAACTGTTCCTTTTTTTCCTATCCTCATCACCAAGCCTCTCCTTTTTAAATGAGTGCTGAGTTAAATGAATTGTTGGAGAAGATCAGTGCTGTCAATCAAAAACAGAAAACCTCACATCTCTTGACTCTTGTTTCTATCGCGTTAATGTTGGAGGCCAACTGTGATTTGAGAAGACAGAAAGAAGGTTGGAACAGATGGATGCCATTTGAAAGTGTATTATGCGAAGACAGATGAACAAACTTTGCAATAACAGAATTGTTTGCACTTCTATAGTTCCTTTACCAGAGCGGAAGATGCCAAACAACCTCTCAAAAAAATGTAGAAAATGTCTCATGTGGTTTTAGTGTGCAAGGGTTGGGCCTGAGCAGGAGTAGGGAAGAGAGCATGGGAAGTGGTTGACAAGGTATGTTTCAAGAAAGCTTTTAAATTTGGGGAGGGAGAGAGAGAATAAAACAGGAGGATTTGGGAAGAAAATTCTAGAGTGCCAAGGTGGGTTGGAAAGCAGTTTTTCACTGATATTGGAGTGGGAAGTGGAGAAGGGAACATAGTTACCAGAATTGGAAGTGCTGGACCATTGATATGGGGAATGTTGCAGGAGTGGGCATGTGCAGTTGAGTCTATAATCGTAGGATTTGAGGTCATGCAGGTCAGTGCTCTACTGGAGAAGCAGTGGGAAAGGAGGCTGAGACATCTGGGAGGAATGAAAACATCAAAGTGCAGACAAGGCAGCTGTTTAACAAAGCAGTGAATGCATTGTTAACAATGGAATGTGAGAGGAGAGGTAGTCTCAGAAGCAGACATTGCTTGTGCTAAATTTGAGGGCAGCTTTGAAAAAGAGGCATGAGGGGTAGTTGATGGGCAATGCTTAAAATGCTGGAGGGCGAAGGCGATAAGTTCCTAGATTGTGTGTGTTCATGATCATGATCACCGGTGTAATAGGGCTGTAGTCACGCAGAGTGCGTATGTATATATAAAAAAAAAAGTTATCACTGGTGCAGTAGGGCTGTAGTCATACAGAGCATATCAGTGGAGGCCTGCAAGATACATTGGATGAGAAGAGCCTTATTAGCAAGGAAGTGAACACAGTACAGAGTGATGCAGACATGGATGTGGAGAACTTTTGGCAGTGGGAACGGTGTGATTGGCGAGGGAATAGGATTCAAGAAATAAATTCTGAGAGCAACCTGTATAAGATGTGTGCCAGATTTTGGGGATGAAACAGTTGAGATTGATGTTCTATAAGACACGCAGATTCGTGACCATGGATAAGTAGACCAAAACATAGTGAAGTCATGAGTCTGTCCAAGGAGGGACTTGAGCCTGAATCAGTGGCAGGAAGTGAGATATTTGATGTGATTGTGGTGGGTAAGTTGGGATAATAGATAGGGTTGATGGAACAAAATGGGAGAGGATTAGAAAGAGATCAGTTTCTTGGAGGTACACAGAAGGATACTAGTTGGAATCCTTAAGTTAAATGTTTGCAAACTGTAAACTAGCTTAAATGTGGCTATGGGAGTTTATAAATGTTGATGCAAGTAGCGAGATTTACTGAGGGACTGCCAGAGAGCAGAACAGTGGCAGCTGAAAATTCTGCCACTCCTGATGAACTAAGGAAGGGCTAAATGCACAGCAGATTGGAGTGTGAAATGGGATGGATTGTGGAAGGAAATTCTTGAGGTATAAAGGTGCAAGGCTAAGGATAGCTGTGAAGATAAAGGTGTTAATTTAAATGTTTTGTGGGAATAGAGAGCCATTATTGGTCAATGATGATGGATGAGTGGAATTTGACGAGAGACAGTTGCTGTGGTTGTGTTTTGCGATTGTGCAAGACCATTAATAATAGCATTGGAATAATTGATTCTGGAGGTGGTAAGTATGGATAAGGGTTTGTAGGAATAGAGATTTGCAATGTAGGCAAGAGGAAACTAAAGTGAACTTATTTAATGGAGAACATGCAGTGGATGAAACTAGGCTCAGGATTACACAAATGACATGGTTTTGTTCCATTATAGGCAAGTGATGGAGTGTTTGTATCAGTGGCAGTGGAACAGAGTTTATGGCAGATGTGTACAGCAATGGCTTTGGTCTTTCTGAAGTTCAGCTGAAAATAATTTGACTTGTCAGACAAGCTGTTGAACAAATGAAAGATGCGCTCGATGAAACTGGATGTCATCAATATACCTTAAAAAAAAGTTACTCCCCTTACTAAAGATGACACGCAATACTTGTTTTCCAGAATGTGAACTGTTCATTTTAAGCAATTTCCTTTGGAAGAATAGGTTACTCTTGCTCCCTTTTTTTTAAAATGTGGAGCATATCCTTAACCTGATATTCAAACATCATCCAATACCATTTAACGTAGCAGTCTCTAGATGATAATGTGTGGAGATGTAATTATTGACTAGCAGATCTCCAGTTCCTTTAATCGCATGTCAGAGGTTTTGTTGCTTCAGGAGGGGAGATGTACAGGGACACTAGAGAATTTGAAAAGTCATATATGAGGGATGTACTCAAGATGAAGTAACTGTTGATTGGCTATGAAAAATATTGTTGACAAATATATTTAAAAAAAATTATTTTCCTCATACTCAATCATTGCACAAATTAAGCTCTGCATGTAATCTGCTCTTATTGTGCTTGTAACAGCCTCGGAAATGCTGTTAATTGATTTCTTTCTGTTACTGGCAGCAAAGCCGATGTAGATGCAAAAGTTTCAGTTACCTTCATAGTTTTTTTCACTGTAGATTGTCATTTCTCTGCCCATTTTCATTACTGGTTAGTGGGCTTATGAACAAAAGGTTTTGGTGTGATGTGTAAATTGTTAGTCTTGCAGTCAATTACATTTAAAGAACTTGTTAGCTATCACCATTCGAAATATGGTGTTGGTCATCAAACTGAAGAGGTGCATCCTGAGAATTATGTACAAATGGCTACAGTAAGCGATACCAAAGCATTTTCAGAGTTACGTTCTAAAACTTTGAACGTCTTCATTCAACTGCTTTCCTAAGCGTCCTGAACTCGAGGCTTGGGTTTCTGCATGAGAGACAGGCTTTTGCTGGAAAACCTCGAGATATTTCAGCCACATGCAGGTATCTAACATTTATCATTATTCAAAGCTTTATTATGTTATAAACCTTATTTCCTGTATTATTCTCAGTTTGGTGTGGTGAGAGGGGATTAAGGGTTATGGGGAGAGGGCGGGAATGTGGAACTGAGCCACGACAGATCAGCCATGATCTTATTGAATGGCGGGGCAGGCTCGAAGGGCTAGATGGCCTACTCCTGCTCCTATTTCTTATGTTCTTATGAGATGATGGCAAAATATATTTTAAAAAATATTTTGAGTGACTTAAAGAACAAAGAAAATTACAGCACAGGAACAGGCCCTTCGGCCCTCCAAGCTTGCACCAATCATGCTACCCGACAACTAAAACTCCCTACCCTTCGGGCACCATATCCCTCTATTCCCATCCTATTCATGTATTTGTCCAGGCTCCTTTTAAAACTCTCTATTGTATCTGCTTCCACTACCTCCCCCGGCAGTGAGTTCCAGGCCGTCTGTGTTTTTAAAAAAAACTTGCCTCATACATCTCCTTTAAACCTTGCCCCTCGCACCTTAAACCTATGCCCCCTAGTAATTGACTCTTCCACCCGAGGAAAAAGCTTATTATTGCTCTTTTTTTGCTGATTGACAATTTTTGATATTCCCACACCTTTCCATTTTGTTCCTACGTTCCCTAGCTGTGAAATTTGCAAATGTGGTGCCTTCTGTGTGACCAACAATGCATATTAGAAATGAGACTTTTAATAAACGTATACTAGTGGATTTGGGGGTCAAGAGGCAAATCTGGGTAATGGCAGCCTCAACAATTTGCTGGATAGAGACATTGTACATGTGCATTTTCCTCAGTTACCTGAACGACAAATGGCACAAGATTGCAAAGTCTATTTTTGCACAATGTGTGGCAAAAATTGAGCATCATGTCTCTGTGCCATTTCCCCTGATTTTTCTCTCTACCTCTGCGTATTGTTTCTATTCAAGTAATCATCTAATACTTTGATTGAACTTGCCTCCACCACACTTCCAGGCAGTGCATTCCAGACCTTAACCACTCATCATGTGAAAAAGTTTTTTTTTCTCCTGTTTTATTTGCATCTTTTGCAAATCACTTTAAATCTGTGTTCTCTTGCTCTTGATCCTTTTATGAGCAAGAATATATATATTTTTTCCCCATCTATTCTGTCCAGCTCCCTCATGATTTTGAACACCTTTTATAAAATCTCCCCTTAGCTTTCTTCTTTCCACAGAGAACAGTCCCAAACTATAGGACACTCAAATCAGCTTTGCAGGTAGAGGATGTGGTCAAGAAGGCGTATGGTGTACTGACCTTCATCAGTCTAGGATTTGAGTTTAGGAGTCGGGAGATAATGCTGCAGCTGTATAAGACCCTGATCAGACCCCACTTGGAGTACTGTGCTCAGTTCTAGTCACCTCATCACAGGAAGGATGTGGAAGCCATAAAAAGGGTGCAGAGGAGATTTACAAGGATGTTACCTGGATTAGGTGGCATGCCTTATGAGGGTAGGTTGAGAGAGCTCAGTCTTTTCTCCTGAGAGAGAAGAAGGATGAGAGGTGAACTGATAGAGGTGTATAAGATGTTGAGAGGTATTGATTAAGTGGATTCTCAGAGGCTTTATCCCAGGGCTGAAATGGCTGCCACAAGAGGACACAGGTTTAGGGTGCTGGGGGGTAGGTGCAGAGGAGATGTCGGGGTAAGTTTTTCAGTCGGAGGGTGGTGGGTGCGTGGAATCGGTTGTCGGCAGTGGTGGTGGAGGCAGATTCAATAAGGTCTTTTAAGAGACTTTTGGATAAGTACATGGGACTTGGTAAGATAGAGGGTTATAGGTAAGCCTAGTAGGTAGGGACATGTTCGACGCAACTTGTGGGCTGAAGGGCCTGTTTGTGCTGTAGTTTTTCTATGTTCTATGTCCCTAATAATAAAGGCTAGGATACTATATGCTTTATTAAATGCTTATCCTGGTACCTTCAATGATCCGTGCACATATATACCCAGGTCCCTTGGGTTCTTGAATCCCCTTAAGAATTTTCCCCTTATTTTAAATTGTCTCTCCAAGCACTTCCTACCAAAATGTATCATGTTACTTCTCTGCATTGAACTTCATCTATCACCTATCTGCCCACTCCACCAACTTGTAAATGTCCTTTTGAAGTTCTACACTGTTCTCTTCAGTTTACGATACTTTCAAGTTTTGTCATCCATGCGCTTTGAAATTGACCCTGCCCACCAAAGTCTAGATCGTTACTGTTTATTAGGAAAAACAAGGGTCTCAACGACTCATAGAACCATAGAAAATTACAGCTCAGAAACAGGCCTTTTGGCCCTTCTTGTTTGTGCTGAACCATTTCTTGCCTAATCCCACTGACCTGCACTTGGACCATATCCCTCCACGCCCCTCTGATCCATGAACCCGTCCAAGTTTTTCTTAAATGTTAAAAGTGAGCCCGCATTTACCACTTCATCTGGCAGCTCATTCCACACTCCCACCACACTCTGCGTGAAGAATCCCCCTTTAAAATTTTCTCCTTTCACCCTTAACCCATGTCCTCTGGTTTTTTTTCTCCTCTAGCCTCAGTGGAAAAAGCCTGCTTGCATTCACTCTATCTATACCCATCAAAATCTTGGTACACCTCTATCAAATCTCCCCTCATTCTTCTACGCTCCAGGAAATAAAGTCCTAAGCTATTCAATCTATTTCTGTAACTCAGCTTCTCAAGTCCTGGTAACATCCTTGTGAACCTTCTCTGCGCTCTTTCAATCTTATTTACACCCTTCCTGTAACTAGGTGACCAAAACTATACACAATACTCTAAATTCGGCCTCACCAATGCCTTATACAACCTTACCATAACACTCCAACTTTTATACTCAATACTCCGATTTATAAAGGCCAATGTACCAAAAGCACTCTTTACGACCCTATCCTTCTGAGACGCCATTTTTAGGGAATTCTGTACCTGTATTCCCAAATCCCTCTGTTCAACTGCACTCTTCAGAGTCCTACCATTTACCCTGTATGTTCTACTTTGGTTTGTCCTTCCAAAGTGCAATACCTCACATTTGTCTGTGTTAAATTCCATTTGCCATTTTTCAGCCCATTTTTCTAGTTGGTCCAAATCCCTCTGCAAGCTTTGAAAACCTTCCTCACTGTCCACTACACCTCCAGTCTTTGTATCATCAGTAAATTTACTGATCCAATTTACCACATTATCATCCAGATCATTGATATAGATGACAAACAACAATGGACCCAACACCAATCCCTGTGGCACACCACTCGTGACAGGCCTCCACTCAAGAGAAGCAATCCTCCACAACCACTCTCTGGCTTCTTCCATGGAGCCAGTGTCTAATCCAATTTACTACCTCCCCATGTATACCTAGCAACTGAACCTTCCTAACTAACCTCCCATGAGGGACCTTATCAAAGGCCTTGCTGAAATCCAGGTAGACAACATCCTTCATGTTGTCATTGGCTACAGGTATAGTGCCGGAAGACTGGAGGATAGCAAATGTTGTCCCCTTGTTCAAGAAGTGGAGTAGAGACCATCCTGGGAATTATAGACCAGTGAGCCTTACTTCTGTAATGGGCAAAGTTTTGGAAGAGATAGGATTTGTAATCATCTAGAGAGAAATAAATTGATTAGGGATAGTCAACACGGTTTTGTGAAGGGTAGGTTGTGCCTCACAAACCTTATTGAGTTCTTTGAGAAGGTGACCAAAGAGGTGGATAAGGGTAAAGCAGTTGACGTGGTGTGTATGGATTTTAGCAAAGCGTTTGGTAAGGTTCCCTATGGTAGGCTACTGCGGAAAATACAGATGCATGGGATTGAGGGTGATTTAGCAGTTTGGATCAGGAATTGGCTAGCTGATAGAAGACAGAGGGTGGTGGTTGATGGGAAATATTCACCCTGGAGTTCAGTTACTAGTGGTGTGCCTCAGGGATCTGTTTTAGGGCCACTGCTGTTTGTCATTTTTATAAATGACCTAGATGAGGGTGTAGAAGGATGGGTTAGTAAATTTGCTGACGACACCAAAGTTGGAGGAGTTGTAGACAGTGAGGATGGATGTTACAGTTTGAGGAGGGACATAGATAAGCTGCAGAGCTGGGCTGAGAGGTGGTAAATGGAATTTAATGCGGAAAAGTGGGAGGTGATTCACTTTGGAAAGAGTAACAGGAACACAGGATATAGGGCTAATGGAAGAACTCTTGGTAGTGTCGACAAGCAGAGAGATCTCGGTGTACATGTGCATAGATCCCTGAAAGTTGGTACCCAGGTTGATCAGGTTGTTAAGAAGGCGTATGGTGTGTTAACTTTTATTGGTAGAGGGATTGAATTTCGGAGCCGTGAGATCATGTTGCAAATGTACAAAACTCTGGTGTGGCCGCATTTGGAGTATTGCGTACAGTTCTGGTTGCCACATTATAAGAAAGATGTGGAAGCACTGGAAAGGGTGCAGAGGAGGTTTACCAGGATGTTGCCTGGTATGGTGGGAAGGTCTTATGAGGAAAGGCTGAGGGACTTAAGGTTATTTTCGTTAGAGAGAAGGTTAAGAGGTGACCTAATTGAGGCATACAAGATGATCAGAGGGTTAGATAGGGTGGACAGTGAGAGCCTTTTTCCTCGGATGATGATGGCTAACACAAGGGGACATAGCTTTAAATTGAGGGGTGATAATTATAGGACGGATGTCAGAGGTAGGTTCTTTACTCAGAGGGTAGCAAGGGCGTGGAATGCCCTGCCTGCAGCAGTTGTGGACTCGCCAACTTTAAGGGCGTTCAAATGGTCAGTGGATAGGCATATGGATAACATTGGAATAGTTTAGGTTAGAGGTTCATTAGATTCGTTCCACTGGTCGGCGCAACATCAAGGGCTGAAGGGCCAGTACTGTGCTGTAATGTTCTATGTTCCCTTTGTCCACTTTCCTGGTAACCGCCTCGAAAAACTCTAATAGACTGGTCAAACATGACCTACCACGCACAAAGCCATGTTGACTCTCCCTAATAAGTCCCTGTCTATCCAAATAATTGTAGATCCTATCCCTTATCACACCTTCCAATAACTTGCCCACCACCGACATCAAACTTACTGGCCTATAATTTCCTGGATTTCTTTTGGAACCTTTTTTAAACAATGGAACAACATGAGCCACCCTCCAATCATCCAGCACCTCCCCCCGTGAATACTGACATTTTAAATATGTCTGCCAGGGCCCCTGCAAGTTCAACACTAGCCTCCCTCAAGGTCCGTGGGAATACCCTGTCCGGTCCTGGGGATTTATCCACTCTGATTTGCCTCAAGACAGCCAGCACCACCTCCCCCTGTGATCTGTAAAGGTTCCATGACCTCCCTACCTGTTTGCCCTATTTCCGTAGACTCCAGGTCCGTTTCCTCAGTAAATACAGACGCGAAAAACCCATTTAGTATCTCCCCCATTTCTTTCGGTTCCATACACAGTCTACCACTCTGGTTTTCAAGAGGACCAATTTTATCCCTCACTATCCTGTTGCTCCTTACATGCTTATAGGAGCTCTTTGGATTTTCCTTCACTCTGTCTGCCATAGCAACCTCATGTCTTCTAGCCCTCCTGATTTCCCTGTTAAGTAGCTTCTTGCACTTTTTATACTCCTCGAGCACCTGATCTGTTCCTTGCTGCTTGTACATTACATACAACTCTGTGTTACAGTCTCCTTCGAGAACCCCAGCAGAATATCACTGCAAACTTTCCTCCAGCCTGAAAAATTTCCATTGACTATTACTCCCTGCTTCCTATTATTGAGCCAATTTTATATTCATGTTGTTACTGTCCCTTTTATTCCATGAGCAATAACTTGTTTCAAGTCTGTTGTGGGGCATTGTGTTGAATGCCTTCTGAAAGTCCATGTACATCACATCAACAGCATTGCCCTCATCAATCCTCTATGTTACTTCTTGAAAGAACTCCAGCAATTTGGTCAAACACAATTAGCCCTTTGGAAATCCATGCTGGCTCTTAACCCATATTTTTCCATGTGACTACTAATTATATCCCAAGTAATTGTTTCTAGAAGCTTACCCACTACTGATGGTAAACTGACTGGCCTGTAATTGTTGAGGCTATCCTTAAAATCTTTTTTTAAACAAGAGCGTGGCATTTGCCATTAAGCTTTGCAGCTGCTAGAAAATCCTTCAGGCAAATCTATCTGAGAGACTGAATATATTCAATGATGGAACCTTCACCACTATTTATTATGTTATTATTAAAAGAACTTTAAATTGGCAGTGTGATAGTCACATACACTATAAGTCAGTTAATATGATTACATATGGGTAATATGGTTACATGTGGCATGTGTCAGATCTCTTGGTATTGCTGTTTACTTTATGTCCATGGTTTAGTTTTGCCTTTTGCTGCATGCCATTGCTGCCTGTATCCTGGCCCTCTTTAAACCACCTACTCAATATCTGCATCATCCTCTCTTCTTGTCCCAGTGTCATTTAGCTAGAAAGAAAGAACTTGGTGAGGACATCGCAAAACGTTTCTCAGCCAGTTAAGCAGTTTGTGTTCAGCAAATACCAGTGAGGGATAAATAATGATGTTTTAATTTCTGAGGAGAAATGGCAAAATAAATGCATTTACAAAAATCATTTTGGGTTTTGTGGGAACCCAATTCCTAGATTATGCAATTGCAGTGATGATTGTACACTCAAACTCCCTGACAAATGTGAGCATCGAAATTTATAATGGTAAAAAAGTTGAAACAAAATGCATGCTAAAATTATGACAACAGGAAGTTACACAGTTGGGAGATGTCTTCAGATGCTTAATATATTATGGATATTACAAACTATTCCAGCTGGTTACAATTGGTGCATTACATCCATGTTCAGTTGTGATTTTCTGTCGTATGAAAATGAAATATGGGCTGCACAAATGTGGCAGAAATTTGCATGTTATGATCCAATCTGCACAAGACTCTGAATATATTTAGGATAACTGAGGGGTAGTTCGAGATCTGGAACATTCGATACTTTTTAGCTGCTAAAGTGGTCTGCCCATTTTAAGACTACTGTTTAGAATATATCAATAAGAACCTATCTAAAACACCTTGGGATCATTTGGAAATTAATTTCCTGTCTTTGTTCTATTTCCATTTCTGCCTGAGCTCATCAGCTGCTGAAATCCTCAACCATGCTTTCATTAGCTCTGGACTCAGCTATTCCAACATACTGCTGGCTGACCTCCCACCATGCACCCTTTGCAAAACTTGCACTGTCCCATTGATTCCTCTCGGCAGCTCCATTATTTTAAAATTCTCAACCTTGTTTTCAAATCACCCCTGTCCCCACCCCACCCCACCTCACCACCACTATTGCCTCTCCTTCCTTATCTCTGTAACATCCTCCAGCCTTACAACCTTCTGAGATCTCCACAATCCTCTGGTTCTGACCTCATGCTTCCCCACATGAGGAAGTATTGTAACTGAGCCCTGTCCTGCCATCTATATGCAATTGTACACACCTTTGGCAAAGATCAAGCGTGAGGTCAGGTGTAATACCTGTTCGTGTCAGCTTGGACCTGGCATGTCTGTTTTTGTGGGGATCGTGAATTGGGTTTAATTTGAATTGACTTTTGGTGCAACCAAGGAGATGGATTAAGGGCTTGCTTTGTAACTCTGAGAAAGGAATATCATTTTTTAAAAAAATCATATGCACTTTACAGAAGGGGTAACTGGTTAATAGGCCTGGGTTCCCTTACTGATGTGTGTAGTGTCCCATATCTAGTTGTAAATGGATCCAAAGGACACTTTTCCAGTAAATCAGGACACCGCATTAAGGTATGGCCCAGTCATGCTGTTGGAGTGATCATATATGTGTGTGTCTATGTGTATATGTTCCAAGGTATGTTTTTAAGTATTGCATCACTGCTTTTGCTCTTAATTATGATCTCTAATTGAACTATACAAAGGCAACTTGAACTCAAAGTAAGCTGCCTTAGTTATCTGCTTTCACGTGTTTTGTTGAAAATCAATGTTTACTTGTACGAAACTGTCCTTTTATTCCTTCCTTTTCATATTTGTGTTCTGACCACTTAGGTGCTGCCATGAATATCAAACTATAGTTTCCTCCAGCCTCTTCTCTACATATCTTTGTTCATTTCCAGCCTATGGCTAGAAATAAACACCAATTGTTCTTCTTTGCCCCATCACTAACTTTTACCTATAGTATATTTGGCTGTTCTTTTCATAGCTGTTATTTCCTATCAATAATGTAGATACTTTGTTTATGCCATTGGAAATTTAGCTCGGGTTCTTTGTGGAATACCACATTTATCCCTGGATACAAGTGTTTTACAAACTCCGGTTCAAATAAAATAATTGCAGATGTTCAGTGTTAAAGCGGATCTGAACTAAGAAAGATCTGACCACATTGAGGATTTTTATGCTGGCAGTTGGAGAAATTTCCCAATAAAAACCCACAGTACTGAGGAAAAGGAAGCAGCTGGGTAGTCAAACTGAGCAGCATTAATACTGCAGTAAAAAGCGGTTTCAGGCTTGATCTGAAGAGCAGCATTCTGAAAGCCCCATTCATATTCATGAGACTTTTTAATAAAAATGTAATGCAGTGTAAATTTACTTGACAGTTTAGGGTTTTTTCTCCTTAGTTCACTTCCCCCTCCCCCCTTGAGTCTTTCACTCCATAATGTCCAGTCTAGTTAGCTTGTATTACTACCCTTTTGCTATGTTACATTTCCGACAGTATGACAGCAACTTCACTTCACAAATACTTCATTGATCATGAGGTACTTTGAGACATATGATGGCTGTGAAAAGTGCAATATAACTGCAAGACTTAATTTTGTTTTTGCTCCATTATTATTGTGTCCCTAAGTATAGAGCCCTCTTAGATTAATTGTATATTTTAGCGCTGGGGAAAAAGAGAATAAATCATGTGACTGGAAACTCAATGTATAAAATTCAAACAAAATATATAAAGTCGTTAATTTCAGGGGAATTTAATAGGGCAAAATTTGACACAGAACCGAAGGAGGAAAATTTAGGACAAGTGACCAAAAGCTTGGACCAACAGGTAGAGTGTTCAGAGGTGCTAACTCTTTTACACAATCTGAGGGTTCAGTGTTGCATTTGGAAACTAAAATTGGGGTGTGACATCACAGAAAAGTCATAAGTTGATATGCTGATGGGCTTTGCTGCTTAGGAACTGAGTCTAAATAACTGGCAGATTAAAAATGATAAATTATTGAGCATTAACAGTAAGTAGCTGGTGAGTCATCTTTTATTAAGTAAGGTTTATCGTACTAGTAAGGTGTGTTAAGTATCAGTCAAATTTGTAAGTATTAGTAAGATTTATTAGTGGTTGTAAAGTTTTATCATTGGCCAGGTTTATCAATATTGGTAAGATTCATTAGCAGTAACAAGGTCAACTAACAAAAAGACAAATGGCAAAGCAAATGAGTTCCATAATGCATATCCTATACTATGTGGGAACTCCAGCATGCCCCCAGTGCTGGATAACCATTTGTGCAGCAAGTGTTGTTGGCTGCAACAGCTCGAGCTCTGAGCGTGAGCAGCAATTGGCATTCACTGTGGTGTGTCTGAGAGATTGAGACCTTTGTGGATAGCATGTTTATAGATGTGATCACCCCTCAGTTTAAGAGTATACAAGGGGAGAGGGAATGGGTAAGCATCAGGTAGTCAAAAAAGAAAAAGCATGTAGTGCAGGAGTCCCCTGAGCACATCCTACTTTCCAACCAGTATTTGGTTTTGAAGAGTGATGAGATGAGAGCGATTTACTCATTTGGGGAGTGTAGCCAGAGCAAGGTCCGTGGCATCACAGGTGACTCAACTGTCCAAAGGTGTGTAGGTTAGGTGGATTAGCCATGGTAAATGCGCAAGTTTATAGGGATAGAATGGGGGGAGGGGGTTCCTTTATGCATTTTAGGGATTCTGTGATTGGATGGTGTATGTGGGGTACAAAGAAGACAAAGAGAAATAATGACACTTGATTTAACAGGGAATAGATAAGCATTTCTGCAGCTGCAGACCTGAATGCAGAATGTTGTGTTATCCTTCTGGTGCCAGGATCGAGATGAGACTGGCTGCAGACCACCCTGAGAGGGGAGGATGAACAGCCAGTGGTCATGATCTACCAGTGACATAAGTGGAAGGGGATATTATCTTGCAGTCAGAATTTAGGGAACTAGGTAGGAAACTGGCAAGCAGGACATCAAAAGTAGTAACTTTTGACTTACTCCCAGTACCATGTGTAAATTAAATACAAGGATAAAGCCAATGAATGCATGGCTGAGGGAGGGATTTAGATTCTTGGGACATTGGGGCTGGTTCAGGGTGATATTACTTGTGCAGGCCAGATGGATTGCACCTAAATAGAGCTGGGACTGAGTTTCTTGTGGGGCATTTTGCTCATGCTTTTGGGTGGGTTTAAACTAATGGCAGGGGTATGTGAACCAGGAGATAATATCAGGGAGGAATACTGATGTATGCAGAATACTGGGAGAGCTAGATACCACTAGAGTCAGGAATAAGGTGGGGTCAGAGTAAGGGAGAAATGACTGAAGTCCAAATCAGGGTTACTGTGCATGTGTGTGAATGCATGGGGTGTCGTAAATAAGATTGGTGAGTTGCCGGCGCAGATGGCCACATGAAAATCTAATAATGTGGCTATTAGAGAGGCCAGGCTCAAAAAGAGCAGAACTGGAAGTTAAATATTCCTTGATACAAGGTTTCAGGAAGGATAGGAAAGGAAGTATGCGGGTTGGCATATTTATTAACAAGAACATTAGAGTGCTGGTGAGAGAGGATGTAAACACAGTAAGAAGTCTCACAACACCAGGTTAAAGTCCAACCAGTTTATTTGATAGTAATCCCACAAGCTTTCGGAAACGGTGTTCCTTTGTCAGGTGTGTGGAAGGTTCTGATCAGAGAAAGAATTAAACAGTGTGTGTCTTTATATGCCTTCCACACACCTGACAAAGGAACACCGTTTCTGAAAGCTTGCGGGATTACTATCAAATAAACTTGTTGGACTTAAACCTGGTGTGGTGAGACTTCTCACTGTGTATACCCGAGTCCAACGCCAGCATCTCTACATCAGAGAGGATGTCCCAGAGAGGTCAAGCTCCAAATCTGTTCAGCGGGAGCTAAGGAGCGAAGAAGATGCAATTACATTGGTGGCCTGTAGACTACAACTAGCAACTAGTGGGAATGATGCAGAGCAGTGGTTTCCCAACCTTTTCAGTAACATAGCACACCCACTTTACGTTAGGTGGGGACCCCTGCCGCCCGCCAGCAGGTTAGGTGGGGACCCCTGCCGCCCGCCAGCAGGTTAGGTGGGGACCCCTGCCGCCCGCCAGCAGGTTAGGTGGGGACCCCTGCCGCCCGCCAGCAGGTTAGGTGGGGACCCCACATTCTATTTTGGAGATTTAGAAGTTGACTTAGAAAGCTTTGAATTTCAGCAAGTAAATAAACAACAACAAAACCTGATCTTTTCAACAGAAACTTCTATACAAACAAACCGCCCAATGGTGATTTTACTCTTAATGCAAGCCAAATCCCCAGAGCTCAAAGCAGCAAGTTGATTGCTTGGGGGATCTGCCATCCTTTGATACAATTTGAATCATTAGAATTCAGCAAAAGATATCAAAATGAAGTGCAGAATGAACACAGACTGACAGAATACTACAGTGTAGAAGAGGCCCTTTGGCTATCGAGACTGCACCAATGCATGAAATGCCCTGACCTGCCCATCTAATCCCACTGGCCAGCAATTGTCCCATTGCCCTGAATGTTATGATGTACCAAGTACTCATCCACATACTTTTCAAAGGATGTGAGGCATCCCACCTCCACCAGTCTCCCAGGCAATGCGTTCCAGATCATCACCACCCACTGAGAAAAGAGTTTTTCACTAAATCTCCCACCCCTCACTTTTAACTTGTGTCCCTTCGTAACTGACCCTTCAACTAAGGGAACAGCTGCTCCCTGTCCACTCTGTCCATGTCTCTCATAATCTTGTACAGCTTGGTCAGGTTGCCCTTCAGTCTTCTCTGCTCCAGCGAAAACAACCCAAGCCTATCCAACCTCTCTTTATAACTTCACTGTTTCATCCCAGGCAGCATCCTGGTAAATCTCCTCTGCACCCACTCCAGTGCGTTCACGTCCTTCCTATAAAGTAGTGAACAGAACTGCACATAGTACTCCAGTACAATGTAAAGTTTGGATTTTCAGTGCGGCAAATACTTTAGGGACCAGTGGGTAAAAATATTCATCCTCATGATACAGAGGAAATATTGCAGCATGTAACATATGACGGAAAAGTCAATTCATGTTCGAAATTGATCCAGTGAATCTTAAATAATAAAAACCGAATTGCATAGAAAGAGTTGGGAAGTGAGCACCCAGCATTCTGTAACCATCAAACATTCATACCCAAATACGCACATTGGTGCGGAATCGTGCTATGTTTCTCTCATGGGCTCTGGGCGTGACATGTCTTTTTATTTTTGGAGTCCAAATTAACCAGCAAAGAATTGTAGACAATAATCCATCGTATTTTAACCAAATGAATTAACTTGAGTCTAAGAAGAAGGTGAGTAAATTACTGGACGGTTGTCTGTGCAGACTTTTTTTTGCCTGAATATTCCCACATCCAGGTGATGAGACTGAGAATCAGATTGTTAAAAATAATCTGTTTTTTGATTACTGTTTATTTATTGTTACTACTTATTTATTGATATTAAAAATTATTCATTATATAGAATAAGAGACCATTTCCAAAATGATCTGCATCCTACAAACAGACAAGGAATGCTGGTCATATTTTATAATTGTGCAGTTGGATTGTTTTTTGTCCAGTATAGGCTATTTAGGAGCTGCAGGCTGATATGAAGGAAATACCTCCCCAGTGGAGAACGCGAACAGGCTGGGAGAGTGGGCAAAGAAGTGGCAGATGGAATACAATGTGGAAAAATGTGAGGTTATGCACTTGGGAAGGAGGAACTATTTTCTAAGTAGGGAAATGCTTAGGAAATCAGAAGCACCTCTTCAAGGTTCAAGCATCTCTTAAGGTTAATGTGCAGATTCAGTCGGCAGTTAGGAAGGCAAATGCAATGCTAGCATTCGTGTCCAGAGGGCTAGAATAGGGATGTACTTCTGAGGCTGTATAAGACTCTGGTCAGACCCCATTTGGAATATTGTGAGCAGTTTTGAGTCCCGTAGTTTACCATTTATATAGATGATCTGGAGGAGGGAACCGAGTGTATGGTGTCGAAATTTGCTGATGACAACAAGATTGGTGGAACGGCAAATTGTGCGGAGGGTGTGGAGAGTCTGCAGAAGGATCTAGATAGGCTAGGCGAATGGGCCAGGAACTGGCAAATGGAATTTAATGTTGGCAAGTGCGAGGTGGTCCACTTTGGTAGGAATAATGGTAGGAAGGACTATTACTTACGTGGCGAAAAACTGCAGCAGGCGACGGTGCAGAGGGACCTCGGGGTCCTTGTGCATGAGTTGCAAAAACCCAGCCTGCAGGTGCAGCAGGTGGTCAGGAAGGCAAATGGGATGCTGGCCTTCATAGCGAAGGGGATTGAATATAAAAGTAGGGAGGTCTTGCTGCAGCTGTACAGGGCACTGGTGAGGCCGCAGCTGGAGTACTGTGTGCAGTTTTGGTCGCCGCACTTATGCAAGGATATTTTGGCCTTGGAGGGAGTGCAGAGGAGGTTTACTAGGCTGATGCCGGAGTTGAGGGGGTTGAGCTATGAGGAGAGGCTGAATAAACTAGGCTTGTACTTGTTAGAGTTTAGAAGAATGAGGGGAGATCTCATTGAGACATATAAGATGATGAATGGGATGGATAGGATAGAGGTGGAGAGACTCTTCCCGCTCAGAAAGGACAGTAGGACTAGGGGGCACAGCCTCAAGATAAAGGGGGGGCGGTTTAGAACGGAGTTGAGGAGGAACTTCTTCACTCAAAGGGTGGTGAATCTCTGGAATTCTCTGCCCGTTGAAGTGGTGGAGGCTGCCTCACAAAATATTTTTAAGACGCGGGTTGATGGGTTTTTGATAAGCGAGGGGATTAAGGGTTATGGGGAGAGGGCGGGAAAGTGGAACTGAGCCACGACAGATCAGCCATGATCTTATTGAACGGCAGGGCAGGCTCGAAGGGCTGGATGGCCTACTCCTGCTCCTATTTCTTATGTTCTTATGTTCTTATCTACGGAAGGATATGCTGGCCTTGGAAAGGGTCCAGAGGAGGTTCACAAGAATGATCCCTGGAATGAAGACGTTGCCATATGAGGAACGGTTGAGGACTCTGGGTCTGTACTCATTGGAATTTAGAAGGATGAGGGGGGATCTTATTGAAACTTACAGGATACTACAAGGCCTAGACAAGTGGATGTGGAGAGGATGTTTCCACTGGTAGGAAAAACTAGAACCAGAGGGCACAACCTCAGGCTAAAGGGGTGATCCTTTAAAACAGAGATGAGGAGGAATTTCTTCAGTCAGTGAGTGGTGAATCTATGGAACTCTTTGCCGCAGAAGTCTGTGGAGGCCAGGTCATTGAGTGTCTTTAAGGCAGAGAGAGAGGTTCTTGATTGATAAGGGGATCAGGGGCTGTGGGCAAAAGGCAAGAGAACGGGGATGAGAAAAATATTAGCCATGATTGAGTGGTGCAGCAGACTCGATGGGCCGAGTGGCCTAATTCTGTTTCTATGTCTTGTCTTATCAAACCTACGAAGCCACCCCAAGGTTTTGATCATAGTATTCCAGTCCACAGGATTTGGAGAGATGTTCACACGATTCCTAATAAACATGTCAAAATCACAATGCATTGGTTCACTCCAGTTTTGACGCAGGTCAGGCTCATCCCAGGTGTACCACAGATCTCTTGCTGTGGCCGGTTCAGTAGTTTTGAGTAGCCACCAAATCCTATTCTGTTGTTGGGATATGGCTCATAATCTTCCATTCTCCTATTATACTTTTTTGCTGTTCTCTCGCTTTCCTGTTGCATTCTGGGATATGGACCTGGCAGCCACATCCTTAGAAATACTGGAGGCAGCCCTGACACAGGCTGAAATCCTTTCTGGCTGCAGGCTGTTCCATAAGCCCCTGCTCGAGGAGAAAAGCTACCAGTCGCTCAGCGCCGTATCTTTTTTAAATGACTCGGAACGTGTCTTGCTGGGTTGGGGAGTACGGTGGGGACATTAGATTAAATGTGTGGATTATGTTCCAAAATGGATCGCCCTCATCTATAGCTGATTTTCTATTTAAAGACAGGGCTTAGTCTAACAAAATGTTCTCCTGATGTTTGATCTAAGGGATGGAATAGATCGCCATTGAGCTTGTTCTTTGCATTCAACAGACCAATCAGAGCAAGGATACTTTTTCCAGCATTTCTTATTGGCACATTTTGTATTTTGAAAATGTTATTTGAAAGTCAATTGGATAAATGTGATGGTACTGCTAAGACCTAAGACAAAATTTGAAAATCACATATGGAGGAATAAATTTGCAAGGGAATTATAGAGTAGTTATAATTATCCAAATGTAGACTGCGATGTAGTATATAAAGGGCAAAGAGAGATATAATGATCTGGAGGTGGGGCGAGCTGTTAACGCGCAAATAAGTGCGGCGTGCAGGAATGGGACGGCAGTAGTTATGGGGGATTTCAATCTGCATATTGATTGGTCGACCCATGTTGGACGAGGTGGGCTCGAGGAGGAGTTCTTGGAATGCTGCCGGGATAATTTCCTTGAACAGTGTGTGTTGGAGCCGACGAGGGAGCGAGCTATCTTGGATCTGGTGCTATGTAATGAGGCGGGTAGAATTAGGGACCTTGCGGTGAAGGATCCTCTTGGAGAGAGTGATCATTGTATGGTGGAGTTTCTGTTGCAGATGGAGGAGGAGAAAGTGGGTTCCCGGACACGCGTCCTTTGTTTGAATAGAGGGGAGTATGGTAGGATGAGAGAAGAATTGGCGAATGTGGACTGGGGGAGCGCGTTGGAAGGTAGGTCTGCTGAGGAGCAGTGGAGGATCTTTAAGGAGATCTTCCTTGGTGCTCAGCAGAAATTTATTCCGATGGTCAAAAAGGACCGTAGGAGGAGAGGTAATAAGCCGTGGATAACGAAGGAGGTGAAGGAAAGTGTTAAATTAAAAGCGGAGGAATTTAGAGTAGCTAAGAGTAGTGGGCGAGAAGAGGATTGGGAAAGGTTTAAATGTCAACAAAGATTGACAAAGAAGTTGATAAAGGAGGGTAGGAGAAGCTATGAAGCTGGGCTAGCACTTAATATAAAAAAGGATAGCAAGAGTTTTTATAAATATATAAAAAGGAAGAGGCTGGCTAGGGTGAACGTTGGTCCTTTCGAGGATGAGAAAGGGGACCTAGTGGTAGGGGATGGGGATATGGCTAAGGTCTTGAATAACTTTTTTGTTTCGGTCTTCACGGAGGAGGATGTGAATAATTTGCCGGGTGTTAGCGATGGAAAGGTGGTAGGACTGGAGGGTCTTAATGACATTACTGTTACTAGAGAGGTGGTGCTCGACAGACTGGAGGGGCTGATTGTGGACAAGTCGCCAGGACCGGATGGAATGCATCCGAGGGTTCTGAAAGAAATGTTGGAGGTTATAGTGGATGCCTTGGTGGTTATTTTCCAGACGTCACTGGATTCCGGGGAAGTGCCGGAAGATTGGAAAACGGCTAATGTTACGCCGTTGTTTAAGAAGGGTGCCAGGCAAAAGGCGGGGAATTATAGGCCGGTTAGTTTAACCTTTGTGATAGGTAAAATGTTAGAATCCGTCATTAAGGAGGAAATTGCGAGGCATCTTGAAGGGAATTGCTTGATAGGGCAGACGCAACACGGTTTCATTAAAGGGAAGTCGTGTCTGACAAATTTACTGGAGTTCTATGAGGATGTGTCTAGGGCAGTGGATAGAGGAGAGCCGGTGGATGTGGTCTTTCTGGATTTTCAGAAGGCGTTTGACAAAGTACCTCACAAGAGGTTATTGCAGAAGGTCAGGGGACATGGAGTTGGGGGTAGGGTGTTAGCGTGGATAGAGGATTGGTTGTCAAATAGGAGGCAGAGAGTGGGGGTCAATGGGTGCTATTCGGATTGGCGGTTGGTGACTAGTGGGGTGCCCCAGGGGTCGGTGCTGGGGCCTCAGCTATTTACCATTTATATAGATGATCTGGAGGAGGGAACCGAGTGTAGGGTGTCGAAATTTGCTGATGACACCAAGATTGGTGGAAAGGCAAATTGTGCGGAGGGTGTGGAGAGTCTGCAGAAGGATCTAGATAGGCTGGGCGAATGGGCCAGGAAATGGCAAATGGAATTTAATGTTGGCAAGTGTGAGGTGGTCCACTTTGGTAGGAAGAATGGTAGGAAGGACTATTACTTACGTGGCGAAAAACTGCAGCAGGCGACGGTGCAGAGGGACCTCAGGGTCCTTGTGCATGAGTCGCAAAAACCCAGCTTGCAGGTGCAGCAGGTGGTCAGGAAGGCGAATGGGATGCTGGCCTTCATAGCGAGGGGGATTGAATATAAAAGTAGGGAGGTCTTGCTGCAGCTGTATAGGGCATTGGTGAGGCTGCAGCTGGAGTACTGTGTGCAGTTTTGGGTGCCGCACCTGCGCAAGGATATTTTGGCCTTGGAGGGAGTGCAGAGGAGGTTTACTAGGCTGATGCCGGAGTTGAGGGGGTTGAGCTATGAGGAGAGGCTGAATAAACTAGGCTTGTACTTGTTAGAGTTTAGAAGAATGAGGGGAGATCTCATTGAGACGTATAAGATGATGAATGGGATGGATAGGATAGAGGTGGAGAGACTCTTCCCGCTCAAAAAAGACAGTAGGACTAGGGGGCACAGCCTCAAGATAAAGGGGGGGCGGTTTAGAACGGAGTTGAGGAGGAACTTCTTCACTCAAAGGGTGGTGAATCTCTGGAATTCTCTGCCCGTTGAAGTGGTGGAGGCTGCCTCGCTAAATATTTTTAAGAAGCGGGTTGATGGGTTCTTGATAAGAGAGGGGATTAAGGGTTATGGGGAGAGGGCGGGAAAGTGGAACTGAGCCACGACAGATCAGCCATGATCTTATTGAATGGCGGGGCAGGTTCGAAGGGCTAGATGGCCTACTCCTGCTCCTATTTCTTATGTTCTTATAAGAATTCCTGTAGTATATTCAGAGGAAGCCAACTTCAGTGGGGTAAAAATGGATATGACCAGATAAATTAGAATTATAGATTAGAAGGAAAAACTGCAGCCAGACAACAGGCTGCTTTTGAAGACAGAACTCTGGCACAGTAAAGATATTGCCATGAAGGGAAAGGTAGAGCTCCCTGGCTGATGAGTAACATTTGTGCCACATAACTGCTAGGCAATGACCATCTCCATCAAAAAAGATCAACCATTACCCCATGACATTTTGGCATTATTATTGCTGAAACCCCCACGCTCAACATCCTGGGGTTAGCGTTGACCAAAAACTGAACTAGACTAGCTATTTAAATACTGTGGCTACAGGAGCAGGTCAGAGAGCAAGAATTTTGCAGCGAATAATTCCCCTCCTGATTACCCCAAAGCCTGTCCGCAATCTTTTTTTTATTATTCATTTGTGGGACGTGGGCATCACTGGCTTGCCAGCACTTATTGCGCATTTCTAGTTGCCCAAGGGCAGTTTAGAGTCAACCACATTGTTGTGGCTCTGGAGTCACAGGTAGGCCAGACCGGGTAAGGACAGCAGAATTCCTTCCAGAAGTGAGGGGGTTAGCCTATGAAGAGAGATTGAATAGACTGGGTCTGTACTCATTAGAGTTTAGAAGGCTGAGGGGGGATCTTATAGAGACTTACAAGATAATGAAGGAGTTAGATAAGGTAGAGGTAGAGAGATTCTTCCCGCTTAGAAAGGATAGCAGAACTAGAGGGCACAGCCTCAAAATAAGGGGGGGGGAGGGGGCAGTTTAGATCGGAGTTGAGGAGGAACTTCTTCACTCAAAGGGTGGTGAATCTCTGGAATTCTCTGCCTGTTGAAGTGGTGGAGGCTACCTTGCTGAATATATTTAAGTCTTGGGTAGATAGGTTTCTGATAGACAAGGGAATTAAGCGTTATGGGGAGGAAGCGGGAAAGTGGAACTGATCCACTTCAGATCAGCCATGATCTTATTGAATGGCGGGGCAGGCTCGAAGGGCTAGATGGCCTGCTCCTATTTCTTATGTTCCCTCAGGTTTTTCCAACAATGGACAATGATTTCATGGTCATCAGTACATTCTTAATTCCACTAAGTCTCCCATAGACAAAGGGGGAAATAGGGTCAATTAGGGACCAAAAAGATGATCTGAGGCAGAAGACATAGTTGACAGATTAAATGAGTACTTTATATCTGCCTTTACTAAGGAAGATGATGCTACTCATGCCAATGTGAAAGAGGAGACAATACAGCATTTGGGCATTGGATAGGCTGCTTGTATTTACAAGTTGATAAGACAGAAGGGCTGGATTAAAAGCATCCAAGCGTACTGAGGGAAGTGAGAATGGAAATTGTGGAGGTACTGGCCATAATTTTCCATTCCTCGAACTTGGGGCTAGTGCCAAAGAACTGGACAATTATTCAGAAAAGTGTATAAAGATAGGCCCTACAACTACTGGATAGTCAGTTTAACTTTGGTAGTGGGAAACTTCTGGAAACAATAATTTGGGACAAAATTAATAGTCACATGGACAAATGTGGGCTAATTTAAGGAAAGTCAGCACAGATTTCTTTGGGAAAATTTTGTTTAACTAACTTGGAGTTTTTTTTTGAAGAGATGACAGAGGGTTGATGAGGATAATGCTGTTAAGGACAGAGGGTTGATGAGGATATTGCTGTTAAGGCATTTGGTACACTGCTGCACAACAGACTTCAGGAAAGTTATAGCTCATGCAATAAAAGGGACAGTAGCATATTGATACAGAATTGGCTGAGTGATAGGAAACGGAAAATAGTCATTGATAACGTTTTTTGGGTTGGAGAAAAGTTTGTAGTGGAGTTCCCATAGGGGTTAGCTTTTCCTGATGTATATTATTCATGACTTGGATCTTAATGTCAGTTCATAATTTCAGAATATGCGGATGATATGAAACTTAGAAGTTTGGAACTTTGAGGAGGGTAGTGTAGAACTTCAAAAGGACTTGTCTGAAAAGGACAAATGCCCTGGATTATGGGGAGAACCATAACCATGGCAGTCACGGGCATTCGGCCTCTGATCTTTGGGTAAGCGTTCTCCAAGGTGGCCTTCACGACAGCGCAGAGTCACCTGAGCAGAGACTGATAGCCAAGTTGTGCACACATGAGGTCGGCCTCAACCGGAATCTTGGGTTCGTGTTGCACTATCTGTAACCCCCACGACTTGCCTGGACTTGCAAAATCTCACTAACTGTCCTGTCTAGAGACAATAGACATCTGTTTAAACTGTGCTTAATGCTCTCTCCACTCACATTGTCTGTACCTTTTAAGACTTGATTATCTGTAAAGACTCACATTCCAACCATTATTTTGTAAATTGAGTTTGTGTCTTTATATGCCCTGTTTGTGACTAGAACTCCCACTTACCTAACGAAGAGACAACACTCTGAAAGCTAGTGGCTTTTGCTACCACATAAACCTGTTGGACTTTAACCTGGTGTTGTGAGACTTATTATTATGGGGAGAAGCCAGGAGAATGGCCCTAAGTGAATGCTCATTTGGAGAGCTGGTGCAGACATGATGGGCTGAATAGCGGCATGCGCTCTGACAATAGGTGATAGATACGAAAATATCGTTTATTAAATTTAAATTAAATGGGAGGAGTTTGTTGACATTAATAACAATTATTTGGGTCGAGTGTTTTATTTTTGCTTCCAATCTGAAGATTTTCATTCGATTTTAGAAATGAATATAAAATTGCTTCTAGAAATGGGAACTGTAGTTGAGTTCGATTTGAGCAACGGTTTCCAATCAGTCCTTTTGTTTCATTGGTACGAGCTGCTTTTGTGTCCCTAGCATTTTAGTCCATCGGCATGTGTTCTACTTTTCGGTTTCACTTTTCACGACATGTAGGTTTCTGTGTTACTTTTGTTTTTACATGTTTGGTTCAGCAGCTAGTAAAGTAGGTCTTTCTCGAAAGTGTAGCTTGATGTGTTTAAATAATTTCGGGATGCGCCTGAGAACCTTCCCAATTCTAGTTTGAAACGGATGGGATTTCTTGTAGGAACTGGACGTTTAATTTTATTATTTTCGCTATGTGTATCTGCAAGTTCTGTTATTAAACTAAACAATTAAGCTGGTCATTATAGACATCCACATCTTTTTTGCTAAAAATAAATATTTGTGTTTTGTTCGAATCTGTGCCTAAACTGGAACTGGTGTTTGGGGGTTACTGTTTCCAACCGGAACGGAAGTGATGACGTTTCCGTTGCTCCGGTGGATGTTTTTGGTTCTCTTCACTTTTCCTTTTTTTTGGTTTCTTTATTTTTTTGTCGGTTTTGATCGAGTTGGCCAGTTGTTTAATTTTTCCCCTTCCCACTTGGATTTTGTTTGATGTTTGTGACTACTTTGTAACAGGAAGCAGTGAGACCGAAGCCGGAGATAGTGAGGAGTGGCCGGGGCCCGAGCAGGAGCCTGCTGCCCGAGGCCAATGTCGGTCATAAAGCTTTCTGTACGAGGAATGGGATCAGCCATGCAGTGGGGAATTTCCGCCGGGATCTGTGAAGTGTGGAAGGTACAGGGCAAGCAATAAGGTATTTTTTTTCATTGGCATAAATTGCAGCCCGCCAAATCTGCAATATGTTAAATGGAAGTCAATATAGATCATTTAAAAAAAACCTATGTTTGGAGAATCGAGCTCGGAACGCTGCCTCCAGTTAATGAAGTCAAATTTTCATGCTGTAAATTCTGAGAAAACTATGTACTTTAAAGCTGTAATTTGAATCAGAAGAAGGTAGGAAAATCGTGAGCAGCTCGAGAGTTTTACTTACTTCATGTCGGCCTTCACAAACCCAAATAAGATCGGGTCAGTTACTTGTGTGACCTTTTGTTTCAGTTGGTGCAATTTGAATGTGTTAGGTTTTAGAAATGATTACTGTGTTTAACTTATATATTCAAAGATAGTTTCACACGACGTATTTTGCACGGAAGTGCAGGAGTGTGTTGTGAGTGGTCTGCAAAGTGGGCATCTTTTTGTGGCGGCAAAAGCTGTGTCGTGTGCGTGAGCGAGGAGTTTTTGTGTGTTGGGACGGTACAATGTTGCACGCTGTACACTGTTCGTTTGGTGACGTGAACTGCTGTTTTTCTCGGTTCGGTAAAATTTAATTTTGCAAGAATTAGCTTAACTTAAGCATTCGGTTAGAAATTAGGTGGTTCGTGTAAATGGAGTTATATGTAGGGTTAAAAGATACAGAAGTGTGATTTTAAAAATCTTGCATTTTTCTCTAAACAATGTCGAAAGAAGACAGCTTGTGTTGCATATGAAAATATTTCAGCATTTAAAGGGCAATTCTTGGTTTACTCTTTCTTTAAGTAATAATATATGCACCTCATTCAAAATACTTACCTGTCCTTGCGTTTACAGTGGTGTTTGAATTTAATTTCAGGTGTTGCATGTCGTTCTCACTTGCATGTAAACAGATTTCAGTTGCTTTCTGAAGCTGAATTGCAAGTATAGTTGTATGCATGTGCGCAAGATACTTAGGTTTTGCTTGGTATGTGGACTTTTAATATAGATTAAAGCAAAGAGTAGATCTGGTGATATTTTGGCTGTGCTTTTTCTGTCAGCTTCGTAGCTTATGGTATGATTAAAATGTAAAATTGCAACAATTCCCATTATATGCAATGGACTGTTAAACTTAATATTTATGTCAAGGGCAGTGATGATGTAAAAGTGCATAGGCACCACATGCTTAGAATCATAGAAATCATAAAACACTACAGTGCAGAAGGAGGCCATTTGGCCCATCGAGTCTGCACCGACCACAATCCCACCCAGGCCCCCCTCCATATCCCTATATACTTACCCGCTAATCCCTCTAACCTACGCATCTCAGGACTCTAAGGGGCAATTTTTTTAGCATGGCCAATCAACCTAACCCGCACATCTTTGGACTGTTTGCCTTTTCTGAAAATGGAGCACACACCATAATGAAGAGGAAGCTTATATTTATGTTTATTATTTAATTCTAGTGCCATACAAGGCTGCATGTTGGGTAATGACAATCTACTCAGTTAAAATTTTCAGGATTCTACTTATTAGTGCTTTCATTCAAGAGGATTGAAATACTGAACCTACGGTCACTTTGATCTTTTGTATGTCTGTGTCTTTTACTGAAACTGGTACTTGCAAAAGATATGAACAGAAAAAAATGAATTCATTTATTTTGCCTCATAGTAAATGATTGTGGATTCAGCAATTAATATTATTACATGTTCAGTAATGTCTCCAAAGTAAATTCTAATCATTGTTGGTGAACTGATGATGGAATAATAGGAGTTCATCTGGTTGTTTAAAAATTCTGTAATGTATGAAGAATTCAGCTGTTTGAGTGCAGTTGCCCTAATTGAACTGGGTTCTCTCAGAAGGGCAGATGCAGACTAAATTTGTTTTCTCCCTGCCTTGTGGGAATGAGCAGTGTACTTGTCTACAAGAATGAAGATGTTGCTGTAAAGACAGTATGTGCATTTTCAATAAAGATAGGGTTCAGGGGCAAGAGCCCTGCTTAGCCCCCCTTTTACCCCTATATCTGCCATGAAACTCATTTACTCATTGAGTTATCAGGGTTGACTAGTTTGTTTTCACTTTATTTTTTAAGAATGCATCTGAATCGCTCTTGGAAGGGTTAGCTTTCAATTGAATCAAGCTACTGTTAGAACTGCCTCACTTCTACCCGTGGAGAGAAGTGTATGTGGTTACAATTGTGATAACTAAGAGGTTTTGGGTAAATATGGAGAAACAGGATGCATATTGAACAATATAGAAGTTACAGAATTCAGCTGGTTTTGGTCAGTTTTATGCTCCACATAAGCTTGCTTCCATCTAACTCCATAGTCATTCCCATAACCTTTTATTTTTCTCCCTCATTTACTTGCCTAGCTTCACCTAAAATGTATCTGCTATTTGCGACACTACTCCTTGTGGGTAGCAAGTTCACATTCTAACCACTTTCTGGGTCAAAAAAAAGTTTCTTTTGAATTTTTTGTTGGGCTTATTATGACTATCTTATAATTTTTGGCTGCTAATTTTGAACTCCCCACAAGTGGAAATGTCATGTAAATGCGCGCGTGTGAAAGATTTTTAAGCTGTTACCCAATTTCACATGTTGAATAGTTTTTAAAGGCATAGAATCGGTACAGTGTCGAAGGAGGCCATTCAGCCCATTGAATCCGCAGCAACTGTCCAGCAGAGTGTGTTACCCAGACCCTATCCCCATAACCCCATGCATTTACCCCACTAATTCCCCCTGATCTACACATCTTTAGACACTAAAGGGCAATTTAGCAAGGCCAATCCGCCTAACGTGCACATCTTTGAACTGTGGGAGCACCTGGAGGAAATCCGCACAGACACGGAGAATATGCAAATGCCGTTGTCACCCAAGGCCGGAATCAAACCCGGGTCCCTGGCATCATGAGGCAGCAGTGCTGACCACCGTGCCACCATGTGTGCCCTTTTCATAGAATCTTAGAATCCTACAGTGCAGAAGGAGACTATTTGGCTCATCGAGCCTGCACTGACAACCATCGCATCCTGGCCCTATCCTCATAACCCCATTTATTTACCCTGTTAATCCCCCTAAGGGTAATTTAGCTTGGTCGATCAACCTAATCTACACATCTTTTCTAAAGGGTTTTGAAAATGATATCCCAATTAAGTACCGTTTTTTTTTGTTGCTCATAAAGGTGAGTCTAAGCGTAGCTATGTTAAATATTTTTGCCTTTGTGAATCTGATGTCAGCATCAAGCACTCCCAGGTCAGCCCCCAAACAGTCCCAACTATGCTGGTATGATATTTATATTAACTGTACCAACCATCCTTGTCACCTTTGAGTGAGACTGCAACATGGTGTTGGATCATGGAAAACTTCTTGTATGGACTTATGCCTGGTATAATTCTCCCTAAATTCATTTAACATAGCTTACAGCTAGCAGAGAGAGGAGACTTTGAATGAGTCATTCTGGAGTGAATTTGAAATGAAATCCCGAACATGCAACACTTGTCTAAATGTTTTGTATCAAACCAGATCCCTAATAGAAAATTATTTTATGTATAGAATACTTTTGATTTCTTGCAAACAACACAATTTTTCAAGTGTGCATGTTATGATTCAGAATGGAGTTGAAAGTAGGGAGAGATTTCGGAAGCTTTTTAGTTGTGCTACCCAAATGCTTATTTTTAATTGTAAACTGCTAATTAGCAGACAAAGACTTTGGTACTTTAGGCAGACAGTGCACTTCCCTGAACTGTTATGTTGAAGATGTTTTGTACTAGTTTCAGTCAAAGATAATTCTCAAACCGTTCCTCAATTTCATGAATCTCAATTGCTGTCTGTTAAATTTTGCTGTAATCAATTTTAAAACAGGCCTTCAAATCTTATTTTTTGACTGTTGATAGTGAAGCAAATTGTAAACTGCATATAAATAATCTGCAATGAGAGAAAATTTCCTATTTACTGTTTAGTCACATTTTAAATACAAGGATAAAACACATTTAAGGTTTAACTGCAAATAGTGAACAGGAGAAATGGCCATTCTGTGCAAGTTTGATTAAACTATTTGGACTACTCTGTTTTTGATGAATCAATTGATTTCTATTTTTCTCACCAAAATATGCCCATTAATATTTTGATAACCAAAAGTCGTCTTTTTTGGGTGATTATCATACTTTGCCCTCTTTTATCAGAGAAAGTAAGTTACATTGCAACACACTTTTGAAAGAAGCTGTTTGTTGAGCATTATGTATCGCTTGGTCATTTTCCTATTTATAACCTTGACACATGAAGCAGCGCCATCTACCACATCCACAAGAAGAGCCAGCTTATGTTATGTAGAACTGCTTTGAGGTTACATGTGTGTTGAATCATGTCTTGAGCTGAAATGACTCTGGAGCTTCCCTGGGGGGTTTGTACAAGCCAGAAATGTGGAAATTGCAGTTTTTGGGAACTTTGCAGCAATTTTTGAACTCGGGAGAAGTGACAAGATGGACCAACCAAGAGGACCAAATGCATTAAAAATTTGAGAAGTGTCCTAAGATCCTGCACTTTGGTCATTTTTAATGGTATTAATAATCTTTGAACTGTTAATGGCAAAAATAAACCGCGCGATCTCCTAATGTAATTCCTGCTCTTCAAAATCAAGTAATACTGCATTTTGTTTGTTTGAAAAAGTTCTCCTGAACTGTGAACCTTTTCTGGTAAAGGCTATGATGTATACAAGGATAGTTTTTAAATAGTATTGGACCAGCTATTGGCGAACTATGCCAGCTCCTCACTATGATGCTCTGTATCACAACATGTTGGAATGCATGTGTGCAGTACAGAAAGATGACAACTATAGATGAATGGAGCCACTTGACACATTTAGCTCACCCTACCTTAAAGGTCAAAGGTCCCTATCCATCATAACATCTAACTGATTTCAAGTTATTGCTTAACTCTCTTGGAAGACTGGTCCAGTTATTGATCATTCCATGAGGTGCTTCCTGACATCACTCTATTGTCTGTTTACCAGTTTGTATTTATTTCCCCTTGTCCTGCTTTTGTGGTTTAGAACAACAGCTCATGCTCTGATATTTGGGATCAACCTTGTGGCTGTTCTGTACCATCACCTGGACTTTATTATTTCCCTTGGAGTAGGCAATTTAGTAACTTGCGCCTGCTCTGCCATTTAATACAATCATGGCTGATCTCATCTCAACCTCAACTCCACTTAGCTGCATGATCACCATAGATCTTCAAACCATTACTAGTTAAAAATTTGTCCATCTTTTCCTTAAGTCCTGGCATTCACCCCACTCTAGGGAAGTGAATTTCACAGACTCACAGCCCTTTGAGAGAAGAAATTTCTCTTCTGTTTTTAAAGTCTGCCACCCCTTATCCTAAAAATATGACCTCCTGTTCTAGATTGCCCTATAAGAGGAAACATCCTTTCCATGTCTGCTTTGTCATTCCCATGTACGCAGCAAATAGATCGCCCCTTATTCAACTCCAAGGAGTATCGGCCTAAACTGCCCAATATCTCTGCATATGATAAACCTCTCATCTCTTGAATCAATCCAGTGAACCTCCTCTAAACCACCTCCAAGAGGACCAAAGCTGTACACAATATTCTAAGTGTAGTCTCAATGCTTTGTCCAGTAGCAGCAACATTCACCATTTTTATATTCTATTCCTTTAGCAGTAAATGTCAAGATTTCTTTTACCTTCCTTAGTACCTGCTGTACCTGCATACTAGTTTTCTGCAATTCATGCATGAGAACACCCGGATTCTTCTGCACTGAAGCACTCTGAAGTTTCTTTCAATTTAGATAATTTGTCTTTGGACTCTTCCTACTAAAATGGATAGCCTCACTTTTCCACGTTAAACTCCATCTGCCAAATTTTGCCCAATTAACTTAACCTATCCGTATCTATTTGTAAATTATTGCATTATCGCAACTGTCTCACCTATTTTAGGGTCATCTGCAAATTTGTCTCTCTGGTACCTACTATCCCTGCATCCAAGTCATTAATATAGATTGTAAATAGTTAGGGCCCCAAGGACCGAACCCTGTGGTACCCCACTAGTTACATCTAGCCAACCTGAAAAAATCCCATTTATCCCAACTCTCTGCTTTTTTTGGTTAGCCTATTCTCTATCCAAACTAATCAACTGCCTGAATCTCATGTGAACTAAGTTGTGCATTAAGCTTTTGTATAGCACCTTATCAAATGCCTTCTGGAAGTCCAGGTGTACACCATTATCCACCTTGCTTGTTACATCTTCATAAGAACATAAGAAGTAGGAGCTGGAGTAGGCCATCTAGCCCCTCGAGCCTGCCCCGTCATTCAATAAGATCATGGCTGCTCTGAAAATAGTTCAGTTCCATTTACCCGCCTGCTCCCCATAACCCTTAATTTCCTTACTGATCAGAAATCTATCTACCTGTGACTTAAACATATTCAACGAGGTAGCCTCCACCACTTCAATGGACAGAGAATTCCAGAGATTCACTACCCTCTGAGAGAAGTTGTTCCTCCTCAACTCTGTTCTAAACTGACCCCCTTATTTAGATGCTGTGTCTTCTAGTTCTTGTTTCCATTCTAAGTGAAAAGAATCTCTCTACCTCTATCCTATCTAGCCCCTTCATTATTTTATATGTCTCTATAAGATCCCCCCCCTCAGCCTTCTAAATTCCAACGAGTACAGGCCCAATCTACTCAATCTCTCCTCATAAGCTAACCCCCTCATCTCTGGTATCAACCTGGTGAACCTTCTCTGTACTCCCTCTGACGCCAGTATATCCTTTCGCAAATGAGGGGACCAAAATTACACACAGTCCTCTAGTTGTGGCCTCACCAGTACCTTGTACAATTGCAGCAAGACCTCCCTGCTTTTATATTCCGTCCCCCTTGCGATAAAGACCAACATTCCATTTGCCTTCTTGATCACCTGCAAACTGAGTTTTTGCGATTCATGCACAAGCACCCCCAGGTCCCTCTGCACAGTAGCATGTAAGTTTTCACTGTTTAAATAATAATAGCCCATTTTACTATTATTCCTTCCAAAGTGGATAACCTCACACTTGCCAGCGTTATACACCATCTGCCACATCCTCGACCACTCACTCAGCCTATCCAAATCTCTCTGCAGACTTTCCACATTCTCCACGCAATTTGCTTTCCCACTCATCTTTGTGTCATCAGCAAACTTTGTTACCCTACACTCGGTCCCCTCCAGATCGTCTGTGAATATGGTAAACAGTTGAGGCCCCAGCACTGATCCCTGCGGCACGCCACTAGTCACCAACTGCCAACCAGAAAAGTACCCATTTATTCCAACTCTCTGCTTCCTGTTAGATAGTCAATCCACACTAACACTTTACCCCCAACTCTGTGTACCTTAATCTTCTGCAGCAACCTTTTGCGAGGCACCTTATCAAACACCTTCTGGAAATCTAAAAACACACATGGTTCCCCTCTGTCTACCGCACTCGTTATATCTTCATAAAAATCCAGTAAATTAGTCAAACACGACTTTCCCTTCATGAATCCATGCTGTGTCTGCTTGATCGAACCACTCTTTTCCAGGTGTCCTGTTATTTCTTCTTTAATGATGGATTCCAGCATTTTCCCAACTACGGACGTTAAGCTAACTGGCCTTTTGTCTACTTCCTTTTTTAAACAGCGGCATCACATTAGCTGTTTTCCAATCAGCCGGCACTTCCCCAGAGTGATAAATTACTACTAACGCATCTGCTATTACTTCTGCCGTTTCTTTCAGTACCCTGGGATGCATTCCATCCGGGCCCGGGGACTTGTCTACCTTTAGTCCCATTAGTCTACAAAGCACTATCTCTTTAGTAATAGTAATTGTTTTAAGGACCTCACCCTTGACAGTCCCACGACCATTAATGTTCAGTAAACTATTTGTGTCCTCTACCGTGAAGACCGACACAAAAAACTTGCTTAAGACCTCAGCCATTTCCTTGTTTCCCATTTATTAAATCCCCCTTCTCGTCTTCTAAGGGTCCAACATTTACTTTAGCCACTCTTTTCCTTTTTATATATTTGTAAAAACTTTTCAGTTTTTATATTTTGCGCTAATTTAGTTTCATAATCTATTTTTCCTTTCTTTATCGCTTTCTTAGTCGTTCTTTGTTGCTTTTTAAAGCTTTCCCAATCTTTTAATTCCCCACTAGTTTTGGCCACTGTGTACACATCAGTTTTTAACTTAATACTCCTTTATTTCCTTAGTTATCCACGGCTGGTTATCCCTTTTCTTACATTCTTTCTTTATCACCGGAATATATTTTTGCCGTGTACTGAGAAAAATCTCCTTAAAAATCCTCAGCTGTCCTACCAACTAGTCTGCGCTCCCAGTCTACGTTAGCCAATTCTGCCCTCATCCTATCATACTCCCCTCTGCTCAAGCAGAGGACACTGAGGTGGTCCACTTTGGTAGGAAGAATGGTAGGAAGGACTATTACTTACGTGGCGAAAAACTGCAGCAGGCGACGGTGCAGAGGGACCTCGGGGTCCTTGTGCATGAGTCGCAAAAACCCAGCTTGCAGGTGCAGCAGGTGGTCAGGAAGGCGAATGGGATGCTGGCCTTCATAGCGAGGGGGATTGAATATAAAAGTAGGGAAGTCTCGCTGCAGCTGTATAGGGCATTGGTGAGGACGCAGCTGGAGTACTGTGTGCAGTTTTGGGCGCCGCACCTGCGCAAAGATATTTTGGCCTTGGAGGGAGTGCGGAGGAGGTTTACTGGGCTGATACCGGAGTTGAGGGGATTGAGCTATGAGGAGAGGCTGAATAAACTAGGCTTGTACTCGTTAGAGTTTAGAAGAATGAGGGGAGATCTCATTGAGACGTATAAGATGATGAATGGGATGGATAGGATAGAGGTGGAGAGACTCTTCCCGCCCAAAAAAGACAGTAGGACTAGGGGGCACAGCCTTAAGCTAAAGGGGGGGTGCGGTTTAGAACGGAGTTGAGGAGGACCTTCTTCACTCAAAGGGTGGTGAATCTCTGGAATTCTCTGCCCGTTGAAGTGGTGGAGGCTGCCTCGCTAAATATTTTTAAGAAGCGGGTTGATGGGTTTTTGATAAGAGAGGGGATTAAGGGTTATGGGGAGAGGGCGGGAAAGTGGAACTGAGCCACGACAGATCAGCCATGATCTTATTGAATGGCGGGGCAGGCTCAAGGGGCTAGATGGCCTACTCCTGCTCCTATTTCTTATGTTCTTATGTTCTTATCTGTATTAGAAATTCAACCGTATTGTGATCACTCATCCCAAGAGGATCCCTCACAAGAAGATCTTTAATTCTACCTGTCTCATTACACGGGACCAGGTCCAAGATAACTCCCTCCCTTGTAGGTTCTGTAACATACCGTTCGAGGAAACTATCCTGACAACATTCTAAAGAACTCTTCCTCAAGTCCACCGCGTCCGACTTGAGTCAACCAATCAATATGCAGGTTAAAATCCCCCATGATTATTGCCGTTCTGTTTTTGCACACATCCATTATTTGCTTGTTTATAGCCCGCCCCACCTCCAAAGTTATTATTTGGGGCCTATAGATCATGCCCAGCAGTGACTTTCTCCCCTCCACCCACAACAATTCCACATTTTGTTCCTTAGAGCCAATATTGCCTCTCACTACCGCCCTGATGTTATCTTTAATTAACAGAGCCACCCCACCTCCTTTTCCTTCCTGTCTATCCTTCTGAAATGTCTGATACCCCTGGATATTCAGTTCCCAGTCCCAGTCACCCTGATTCGCCAGGACTCTGGTCCCAGCACGATTCAGACGAAGACCATCCCATCTTCCCCAATACTGGTGCCAATGTCCCATGAATTCAAATAAGAACATAAGAAATAAGAGCAGGAGTAGGCCATCTAGCCCTTTGAGCCTGCCCCGCCATTCAATAAGATCATGGCTGATCTGTCGTGTCTCAGTTCCACCTTCCCGCCCTCTCCCCATAACCCTTAATCCCCTTGCCTATCAAAAACCTGTCAACCCGCGTCTTAAATATATTTAGCGAGGCAGCCTCCACCACTTCAACGGGCAGAGAATTCCAGAGATTCACCACCCTTTGAGTGAAGAAGTTCCTCCTCAACTCTGTTCTAAACCGTTCCCCCTTTATCTTGAGGCTGTGCCCTCTAGTCCTACTGTCCTTTCTGAGCGGGAAGAGCCTCTCCACCTCTATCCTATCCATCCCATTCATCATCTTGTATGTCTCAATGAGATCTCCCCTCATTCTTCTAAACTCTAACGAGTACAAGCCTAGTTTATTCAGCCTCTCCTCATAGCTCAACCCTGTCAACTCCGGTATCAGCCTAGTAAACCTCCTCTGCACTCCCTCCAAGGCCAAAATATCCTTGCGTAAGTGCAGTGACCAAAACTGCATGCAGTACTCCAGCTGCGGCCTCACCAGTGCCCTGTACAGTTGCAGCAAGACCTCCCTACTTTTATATTCAATCCCCCTCGCTATGAAGGCCAGCATCCCATTAGCCTTCCTGACCACCTGCTGCACCTGCAGGCTGGGTTTTTGCAACTCATGCACAAGGACCCCGAGGTCCCTCTGCACCGTCGCCTGCTGCAGTTTTTCGCCCCGTAAGTAATAGTCCTTCCTACCATTATTCCTACCAAAGTGGACAACTTCACTCTTGCCAACATTAAATTCCATTTGCCAGTTCCTGGCCCATTCGCCCAGCCTATCTAGATCCTTCTGCAGACTCTCCACACAATTTGCCGTTCCACCAATCTTGGTGTCATCAGCAAATTTTGACACCATACACTCGGTTCCCTCCTCCAGATCATCTATATAAATGGTAAATAGCTGAGGCCTCAGCACCGACCCCTGGGGCACTCCACTAGTCACCAACCGCCAATCCGAATAGCACCCATTGACCCCCACTCTCTGCCTCCTATTTGACAGCCAATCCTCTATCCACGCTAACACCCTATCCCCCAACTCCATGCCCCCTGACCTTCTGTAATAACCTCTTGTGCGGCACCTTATCAAACGCCTTCTGAAAATCAAGAAACACCACATCCACCGGCTCTCCTCTATCCACCGCCCTAGACACATCCTCATAGAACTCCAATAAATTCGTCAGACACGACTTCCCCTTAACGAAACCGTGCTGCGTCTGCTCTATCAAACAATTCTCCTCAAGATGCCTCGCTATTTTCTCCTTGATGACGGATTCTAACATTTTACCTACAACAGACGTTAAACTAACTGGCCTATAATTCCCTGCCTTTTGCCTGCCACTTTTCTTAAACAACGGTGTTACATTAGCCGTTTTCCAATCTTCCGGCACTTCCCCGGAATCCATTCCTCCCACACCAATCTTTGAGCCACGCATTCACCCTTTCCTTAATCTTATTGACCCTGTGCCAATTTGCTCGTGACTCAGGTAGTAATCCAGAGATTACCACCGTGTTGGCTCTGCTTTTTAATTTGACTCCTAGCTTTTCATACTCCCTCTGCAGAACCTTTGTTCCTGTTCTACCTGTGTCATTGGCACCTACGTGGACCACGACAACTGGATTCTTACCCTCCCACTCCAAGTTCCTCTGCAGCCCAGATGAGAGATCCTGGACCCGAGCACCAGGCAGGCAACACAGCCTTCAGGATTCTCGATCCTGGTCACAAAGAACAGTGTCAGTGGCCCTAACTACACTCTCCCCAACTACCACTACATTTCTTTTAAGAATTCTTCAAAGAATTCTAGCAAATTCGACAAACGTGATCTACCCTTCATGAAACCATGCTGACTCTGATGGATTGCACTTTGAGTTTGTAAATGTCCTGTTATGACTTTTTTTATAATGAATTCTAACAATTTTCCAATGACAGATGTTAATTGGCTTATAACTTCCTACATTTTGCTTCCCTCCCTTTTTGAATAATGGTTCTGGTGGATTGGGAATATTAGCATTTTCCCGATCCACCAGAACCATTCCTACATCCAGGGAATTTTGAAATATTGTAGCCAATGGATCCACTTCTCCAATGCCACTTCCTTTAAGACCCTAGGATATAGGCTGTCAGGCCCCGGGTAGTTGCCTGCCTTCAATCCTAATAGTTCATTCAGTACTTTTTCCCTCATGATTGTTCTAAGTTCCTCCCTTTTTATAACCGCCTGCATTTTCTGCTACGATTGGGATGGTACTTGTGTCCTCCATTGTGAAAACTGAGGCAAAATATTTGATTTAGTGTCCCAGCCATTTCTGCATTCCCCACTATTAACTCACCTGCCTTATCTTCCATCTTTGTGTTACGCACTAACTGCAGTAATTAATAGGTGGCATGACCAGACTACTGTGGCATTTCAACGTGACAACCTTAGACTTGTAGCACTGGATTTGGTTTAGGGCAGTGAGACTGCCACTGAAGCACAGGTTGGGGCACTTGTCAATTATATGCACCATGGTTTTCACTGGGCTGAGTCATGGTATCCCCAGCAGAAGAGATTGTTGCGGCAGGGTGTGAATCCAGTGCAAAACCTGGTTAGCTTGACCTATTCGCTGCTCAGGAGGTCAAAGCCTGGGGTTTCTAATGTGAGACCATCAACCAGGTGCTGATTCTGAGCAGTATTGTTGATGTTATGCCGAAGTCCGCAGCAGAACTGCTTGATTTGTGCAGGATGGTCCAGATTGGTGGCCTTGAGATGAGGTGTTTGCTGGCGGGTGGGTGATGTTTTCCATCAGTGGCAAGTCTGGATTTTTGTGCACTCTTTCTAGCAATCATGCTGTGCAGGCTTCATGATGGATTTATGGTGGTGCAATGTTGCAGAGCACTGATAGCCAATTTACGTTTGTTGACCAGATGAGATGTTCCTCATTTCTTTCAGCTGGACATCACCAGTTTGCAGTGCATGGAGTTCTTCCAGACAGAAGTGTAGTACTTAGCCACTCAGTAACAGAGAACCAAAGAGGTGGTTCTGAAAGTTCTGGTGTTTGCTTCTCAAGAGACTCCTGCTAGTTTGCTTAGCTGAGACTTTCTGGAGGTGTGGCTTGTAGGTCGATGTGCTGCCTGAATAGAAGTCAAGTTTTTGGTGACTTCTTGCATTGTCGAGGTGGTGGACACATGATACAGTTTTGGCAGCATTTGGTTTGAGGTGCCAGTTTTGACAATAGAGAGTTTACGAAGGTAGAAGCATTAATGGCAGTTGAAGGCAAAGGGGATTAGGTTAATAAACGTACGTTTTTACAAATTGTTAAATAATTTCTGAGCTCTTGTAGATCACATTGAACGAAGGCATATAAACTGAACAGATACCCTTTATTGTGCAATGTTACTGTCACGTAACATGTGAAATGTTGGTTAAAAACTGAAATGACAAGATACCAAACCCAGTTATTTTACATTTCTTCACTTTTCTACCATTTTGGGATGTTTGCACACATTCTCCAAATAGGAAGGTTGAATTACCCTATTTTGTGGCTCATAATGGCCTATTTTCTGATCAGTACTTTTTAAATGGTGACTTATTGCCATATGTTTGCTATTTTTCAAACTGGAGGCCTGTGATCAGTGGTGTGCCTCAGGGATTGGTTCTGGGTCCACTGTTATTTGTCATTTATGTTAATGATTTGGATGAAAATTTTGGAGGCATGGTTAGTAGGTTTGCAGATGAAGCCAAGATTGGTGGCATAATGGACAGTGAAAAAGGTTAACTAGGATTGCAGTGGGATCTTGATCAGTTGGGCCAGCAGACTGATGAATGGCAGATGGAGTTTAATTCACATTAATGTGAGGTGATGCATTTTGGTAGATTGAACCAAGGCAGGACTTAAATCAGTTAATGGTAGGGCATTGGGGAGAGGATCTGAGGGTACAGGTTCATAGCTCCTTGAAAGTGGAATCACAGGTGGACAGTGTGGTGAAAAAGGCATTTGGCATGCTTGGTTTCATTGCTCAGAATATTGAATGCAGGAGTTGGAATGTCTTGTTGAAGTTGTACAAGACATGGGTAAGGCCACAGTTGGAATACTGTGTGCAGTTCTGGTCACCCTATCATAGAAAGGATATTAAACTAGAAAGAGTGCAGAGATTTACTGGGATGCTACTGGGACTTTGAGTTATAGGGAAAGGCTGGACAGACTGGGACTTTTTCCCCCTGGAGTATAGGAGGCTTAGGAGTGACCTTAGAGGTCTATAAAATAATGAGGGGCATTGATAAAATAGGTAGTCCATATTTTTTTCCCCAGAGGTAGGGGAGTCTAAAACTAGAGGGCATAGGTTGAAGGTAAGAGGGGAAAGAGACGAGTCCAGAGAGGCAATTTTTTCACACAGGCTGGTGAGTGTCTGGATCAAGCTGCCAGAGATAGCAGTAGAGGCGGGTACAATTTTTTGTCTTTTAAAAAACATTTAGACAGTTACATGGGTAAGATGGGTATAGAGGGCTATGGGCCAAATGCAGGCAATTGGAACGAGCTTAATGATGAAAACTGGGTGGCATGGCTAAGTTGGGCCAAAGGGCCTGCTTCCATGCTGTAAATCTCTATGGCCTATTGACAGCCAATTGAATAGTGATTGCTTATAAAGTGGGTAGATAATGGAGTGTGTTATTGTATGGACTAGCAAAAAGCAGTTGATAATGTTCCACACGAGCCTTAAAAGTGCAAGCACGTAGAATTAGTGGCAACCTATTGCTGAGTAGGGAATTAGTTGCATAGGCTAGTCATGTATTCACTTGCATCTAGTAGATTAAGGGTGAAATAAAAACAAAGTGCTGGTAAAGTTCAGCAGGTTGAACAGCATCTGCAGAGAGAAATAGAATTAAATAGAGTTTGTGATTCTTCAGATTAAAGATGATTAAACTAGTTCATCTGTTGGGAGAGTCAAGAATGTCCATGATAGATTGAGTGGAGGGAAGAGGTGGAACACCTTAAAATTAGAGATAGGCTGTTCAGTTAACTCTGCTTCACACGAGGGACCGTGGGAATTTGGATTTCTCTTCCCCAGAATCTTAGAATCCCTACCATGCAGATGGAAGCCATTTGGCCCATCTACACCAACCACAATTCCACCCAGGCCCTATCTTCGTAACCCCAAGTATTTATCTTGCTAATCCCCCGGCACTGAAAGACAATTTATCATGGTCAATCAGTCTAACCTGCACGTCTTTGGACCATGGAAGGAAATCAGAGCACCCGGAGGAAACCCACGCAGGAATGGGGAGAACATGCAAACTCCACATAGTCACCCAAAGCTGGCATTAGACCTGTGACCCTGGCACTGAGGCAGCAGTGCTAACCACTGTGTCACCCAAATGTGGCCAAGGATTGGTCAATTGAGTATTTCAAAACTGAAATTGATACAAGGGTGTGAAGGGATCTGGAACCCAAGTGGATAAGTCGAGTTAAGATCCATAATAGCCATTAAATGGTGGAACAGACACGAGAGTCGATTTTCTTCTCATTTAATGTGTGTAATTTGCAAGTATTCACCGAGTCAGGGACAAGTTAGTTTCCTGCACATGCAAGGTGAGAAACAAAACATCTTGCCAACTTGTGTGTCACATTGGTGGGCTTCTGTCTCCATCTCAAGTCCATTACTGCTAATTTGCTTTTAATTTTTGTAGCTGATTTGTTGCGACATTTGCAATTCCTCTCCATGCCACCAGTCGACTCTCTAGTAATTAGAAGTAACTTCGGTAACTTCCCGATGCAGCTTGATGAAATCAGATTAACCATGATCTAATTGAATGCTGGAACAGGCTCGAGGGGCCTAATCGCCGAATACTATCCCTGTGTATTTTGTTGAAACTAAATTTGTGTTTAAAAAAGAAATTGGATTTTTGCTTGAGAAGTTACTGGGTTACAGTATTTGGCCACTTCCAGGCTTGTTTGTTTTTTAAATATTGCTTGATGTGGAGTACGTTTGGTTGGTCTGAAAATTATCAAGACAGCGTAGTGGTTAGCACTGCTGCCTCATAGCGCCAGAGACTTGGGTTTGATTCCAGCCTTGGGTGATTGTGTAGAGTTTGCACATTCTCTTCTTGTCTGCGTGGGTTTCCTCCAGGTGCTCTGGTTTCCTCCCAAGGTCCAAAGATGTGTAAGTTGGATGGATTGGTGGGGTAAATGTGTGAGGTTACAGGGATAGGGCATGGGGCTGGGTGGGACTGGGTAGAAGAGTCAGTGCTGTCTTGATGGACTGAATGGCCACCTCCTGCATTGTAGGGATTTTGTGATATGAAGCCTTACTTTGAGAGAATGAACTTCACTCCCCCATCTTCAAAAAGAAAATTGCTAACATTGTATGCTCTCAAGAAATGCCATGTGTTTCAATGCAAAACTCCCCAATTTATGTTTCAGGTGTTTCGGTAAGGGGTGTGGGTTCTGGAAAAAGAGTGCAGCATGGATGGAATGGAATCGAGCCATGAGGATAATTGCTCAAGTGCCACAGGTATGGCTGGTTCATTGTTGATGTCATGTGTTTGCATGTGCTCCCCCTGTACTAAACCTGTCTGTATTTCATGCTTGTTAATGAAAAGCTGACCACTTAGCAGCATCAGTATTAAAATATAGTATTGCTATTTATCTATTGTCAGCTGTTGACATTCTACCTTTTCACCACTATCTCTAACTCCACAGCAACCTCTACAATCAGACTGTGATTATCTAACATTCAGTTACATAGAACATTACAGCACAGTACAGGCCCTTCGGCCCTCGATATTGCGCCAACCAATCCAAAGCCCATCTAACCTACACTATTCCAATATCATCCATATGTTTATCCAATGACCATTTAAATGCCCTTAATGTTGGCGAATCCACTACTGTTGCAGGCAGGGCATTCCACGCTCTTGCTCCTCTCTGAGTAAAGAACCTACCTCTGACATCTATCCTAATACCTCAATTTAAAGCTAGGTCTCCTTGTGCTAGCCATCTCCATCTGAGGGAAAAAGGTTCACACTATCCACCCTATCTAATTCTCTGATCATGTTATATGCCTCTATTAAGTCACCTCTTAACCTTCTTCTCTCTAACAAAAACAGCCTCAAGTCCCTCAGCCTTTCCTCATAAGACCTTCCCACCATACCGGGCAACGTCCTTGTAAATCTCCTCTGCACCCTTTCCAATGCTTCCACATCCTTCCTATAATGCAGCGACCAGAACCGTATGCAATATTCCAAGTGCGGCCGCACCAGTGTTTTGTACAGCTGCAGCGTGACCTCATGGCTCCTAAACTCAATCCCTCTACCAATAAAAGCTAACACACCTTACGCCTTCTCAACAACCCGATCAACCTGGGTGCCAACTTTCAGGGATCTATGCACACGGACACCGAGATCTCTCTGCTCAACCACTCTACCAAGTAATTTACCATTAGCCCAGTACTCTGTATTCCTGTTACTCCTTCCAAAGTGAATCACTTCACACTTTTCCACATTAAACTCCATTTGTCGCCTCTCAGCCCAGCTCTGTAGCTTATCTACGTCCCTCTGTAACCTGCAGTAATGTTGCATCTTTAGATATTTACACTAGAACGTTTTCTTATATGGAGATGCAGGCCCCAGCAACCTGACCCAACACCAGGAAATCTCTGTTAACTTAGTGTGTTTTTATTCAGACAGTTTACAAAAGGCACTCTATTGTACTAATGTGCAGCATTAAACTGATCCATGAAATGTGTTTCACTGCATCTTGCATGACAGTTCAGTGGTAAATTGAGTTTCCAGCCCGCCTAATTGCCATTGGCATCAGAGTGACTCTTGACTGTGAGAAAGTCTGGGTAATGCAGACCCATGCAATTCAGTATCCTTTTGAAGATGCACTGAAACAATAGCCATGAAAGATTATCTTTGTGGCCAATCATTTCTATGATACAAAATGGTGTTTGCCGACCTGCACACAGCTGCATGTTATAGTAGGCTTCAAAGACATTTCTCAGCCAGTTTATGTTCAATTGAAGGGTCAAACTCAATACATAAATTGATCAACAGCTAAGTAGATCTAGGCACAGGAAATGCTTCTTGGCAATGTTTTGTGCATGCAAAAGATCATTTCAATCATGTTCTCTGCAGCTTGAGGACGTTAGATTTGCCTTCAGTTGAAAATTGGGAAGACTAGGGCCCTTGTTTTGGGTTCCTGCACCTCACTCCATGCCTCGTCGTTAACTTTGTCCTTCACTGCAACTGTTGGTGAGGTTGAATCAGTTCTTGCAAAACCTTGGTGGCCTACATCTTGCCCATTTCCAGGACCATTTACTTCACCTCTGCAATATACTACCTCTTCAACCACAGCTAAACCTTTATTCACACTCCTGTCTTTCTCTTCCGGTGTCTCATATCCAGTCCCACTTGCCCATTATCCCTGTTCCTTAGGAACATGGCATTTACAACATGAGGAGGCCATTGTGCCTTGATCAACTCGTGCAAGAGTTGTTCAATTGGTCCCACTACCCTTGTGTTTCCCACAGCCCTTTTATATTACAAGTGTATATTCAATTTCCTTTAGACTCTCTGGCTCCTGCCCCCTTTACACACTGAATACAACATCTTAATCCTTAACTTCTAATTGGTCCATTGTCTCATTTCACCTACCGCCACATCCTCTTTCAACCCTTCACCCAATTCTATATCTTTAGATCATCTTATTCTGGCCTTCTGTACGTTCTCTGTTTGTTCTCTACAGTCCCACCCTTCCCATTCGAGTCACTATTGGTGGCAGAGGCTTCCATCACCTTGGTCCAGCTCCCTGGTCCCCTCTACTTTTCTTTCTCTATATTTACAGATCATCTTCAAAATTAGCCCTTCCAGCCAAGTCTTAGATTACCTCTCACTGTTCAGCAAACATTACTCTCTTTTTAATAAAAATCTCCCCATCCCACTCCACCCCATAAAGCATCTTGGTATATTTTCTAAGCGGAAGACCCTACAAACAATTGGACAGTATTGTTGAGCAAGACGAGACTGCACCCTCATTCTATGTCCACTTGCCAAACTTTGAGCAAGAAGGACCAAATTGTCTGTAATCTACTTGCTGCAGGACTTTCCTGCATGAGCACAAAAATGGTGTGCTGTCAACATGGCTCATATCTTGTTATTAATAGGCCAGGTGGTCAAATTTGAGTTTAGCAGCTATAAATGTACAAGCTGGATATCATTAACAAAGTAATGGCCTGATATTTTCAGAGTATTTTGTACTTGGAAAAGTATAGTGATTAAAATTAGCATTTTTGTAAGTTGTTTTGCAACACAATCTGTGGTGGAAAATGCACACGAAGCTGTAATTCACAGTAAGTACAACCAGTTTTCTTATGAATCCCTGAAGTTTTTTGTAAGCTTTTCCTTGATGCAAATCTATATGCAAAAGTGGTTGGTTACATGATAACCTTAACTTCAAGGATAAAAATTAGAGAAGTCTCTCTTAGTATAATTTTGTAAATGGCGAAGTATATAAACCAGAACACCTCTGTATTGTTCAGTGTTAGTCGATGGAAAGAGACCTGAAGACCTGTCTTTTGTTTGGGTTTTTAATTTAGCCTAAGTATTTTTTGATTTCTACATTTCTGACTGAACTTCTAGATGAGTCCCTATAACACAGGTGTTTTCACTTGCCAGGATACCTGGAGATCTCACAATTTACTTGTTTTATTAAGGCTTGCATGTGATCTTTCTCTTCAGAAGGTGACATAATAAATAATACTGTGCTAGCCTTTGACACTAGGTTTTAATTGCCAAAAACATTTACTAAATAAATGTGTTCAAATAAAGCACAAATACTAGTATAGAATCATAAGCTGATTTTTGCAGCACCAGAGGGGACCTTTAAGCCCATTTCGCCAGCACTGCCTCTTGAAGAGCTGATTGTTTTATTTAGTTAGTTGGCCTCCTGTGCCTAGTGCTGTTTGTCTAGATAAAGATACTTGACTCCAAGTGGCATATCACCTTGCTTTGCGTTGATTACAGTTTTCTGCTGTTGTATTTACATGGCTGTGACTTGTCTCTGCTTTATTTTTGTAATGAAAGACATTTTTCTATGAGCAGAACATTAGTCTGATTCACCAGAGGGTCAACAGAAAGCCTTTAATCTCCCTTTCCTGCCTTTTGATCTGTCTAGTTAGGGTGGTCCTACTAGGAGTTGTTATTAAAATTTGGAATTGTATGAGCATGCCGTCATCACCAAAATGAGCTGCAATCATCATGGACAAGCACAACGCCCAGGGCTGCTTCAGTACCACTGAGGCAATATTTTGGCCTAACACCCTAGGTCTCAAACTGGTATGAAGTAAGGGCAGAACCCTTTTGAAAGCCAGAGAAAACATCAGCCTTCAATGGAGAGAACTCCTAAACTGTGATACAGTCATAGACGAGGACGTGTTTGAGGAAATTCCCCAACTCCACATCAAAGATGACTTGGAATTCCACCAAACATTGATGACGTTGAGGCCTCCATTAAACATGGGAAGAATGGAAAAGCCACAGGAGTGGACGGTATTCCAGTGGAGATTTTCAAACTTCCTCTCTGTCAGCTGTTCCTGAAAAATTTGGATAAAGAAGAAATTCCAGCCAACCTCAGGAATGCTGTCATCAGCACCATCTTCAAGAAAGGAGACAAAGTAAACTATGCGAAATACATCCATCGCCAGGAAGATCATTGCCCGAATTCTCGCGAGCTGCCTTCTCCCAGTCTCTGTAGACATCCTTCTCCTTCACCTTGTCCAGAACAAGCTTCTTTGTGGAGAGGACATCGTCCCCAGGATGGACGGAAAACTTTTCAACCTCAACTGGTTAAAATCCAGAAAGAAAATGACGCTGACACTTGTGAAACTTGCAGTGCCATCTCAGCTCTTTCAGAAGAGAATCTCAAAGCTGTGCTTGAGGCATTCGTGGAAGCATACTGAAGAATCTATCTCAACCTGAAGAAGACTTTACCAACCCACCCTAGACAAGATCTGGCGCTCTCCCTTCAAAATCAATGGAGAAACCCTCCCAAATGTGGAATATTTGCCCTGCACTTGGGGAACCACCTCGCAAGTAAGGCTGGCATCAGTACGGGAATCCAAAATCCTATCCAATGTACACGCGCCACCTTCGGAAGCCTAAAGATGAGAATTTTCGACACATTTTTGAGAACACCTGGCAGCAAGCGGAAGTCTGAGAAAGGAACTTGAATACCAGCAATCTAGAGTCCAAGGACCAATTCCCACCACCTGGAAACAGTTGTCATGTGTGTGGTTGGAAATGTGGCTCATCAGCCTCACAAGAACCCACAGAACTCATGTCCAGTGACACAGAGTTTCTTAGATGTGCTTGTTAACAAATGATTGCCAGAGAAGACTTGAGTTGTACTTCCGTCAGGATAGGTGCATGCAGTCATTTCCACCATGTTAAAGTGCTCACGTACACACAGACATAGTCCAGCATGTTGAGTAGCTGTTGGGAGTGGTATCTCGGATGATTCTACCTCCCATCCCCACCTCACTCTCTTCATCCCAGAATGTTGAGGCTGTTTGTCACACTTGACCTGCTGCAGTGGCAGAACCGGACCAGAACCAACTCATAAGTCTTGCTTATATTTTTGCCCATTGAGCCATCTGGGTAGCAGGTTATAATGCAACCCTATGTAGAATTCCAACGTGTGAGTAAGAATGCTAGGATGTGGTTGGTCTTCTGAGAATCTAGTTTGGTGGCTATGTAAAAATCCCATTCCTGCATCTTTATTCTCATTTTGATCTGCGATGCGTTTTTAGCTTTTTTTATGATTCTTAGAATTCTTATTCTAAACATCCTGTTCAACTTGGCATGTTTGTTACTGATTTTAAAAGAAATGAAAAATGATCCCAGAATCAGGCCTGTATGTATATTCCTGGTGTTGGTAGCATCCACACTCACCTGTATGATATGTTCACTTAGTGATTAAAAAGCTTTAAACCCATGGGTAATGAAATTAACTTGTTTGTAGTTTAACAGTAAAGCTCATGAAAAGTTGGTAACAAGTTTGCAAAAGGTATTTCTGAAATGATGTTAGTTTATAATGCATTTTGGATTAATATTTAGAGCAGTTTTATTTTCTGTTGCAGCTATGAACGTAGACTCTGCTGAAACTAGTTGTTTAGCAGAGGATGAAGAAGCTGATCCGTCTGCATCTCATGTTTGCTCAATACAAGAAGAAACATCAGAGCCCGCTTTGAAAGAGCAACACAAAGAGCAGTGCAGGTAAGAGGGCAAATGCATAGATGATGCCTGGGGATCTGAGGGCATTCCTTGAAATTTCTAAGAGGGGAAATTCTACAATTCCCTCCTCTTTTAATCCAGCACTAGCTGATCAACTATGAATAAAGGCAGTATTTCATAAATTTCTTGAGGGTGAAGAATGAAGGATATTCTGCAGTGGTCTGAAAATTTATCCTCACTTGGCTTTCTTTTAATTAATTAATGATGCAGTTCTTAAGGCGCAGTGTTTCATCTCTGCCTTTTCTCTGGTCTGTGTTCTTCAAGTCATCCTTTGCTACATTTCTGGTGTTCTTGTATGTCTCTGTGCTGCTTTTGAACCAGCTATTAGGTAATTGAGGAAGCTCTTGGCTCTGTTAGTATCTCTCTCGCTCACACAGATGAAACCCGGAACTTAGCATGAATTTGAGTCCCATTAGTGTGTCGCAACAAGTTGAACCTCCAGTATCAGTCTGTGAAAGACTGCGACCCAAGTGAGAAAGTACTTTTCTGCAGTTTCCCTTCATAAATGGAAAAAGATTGAGTATCGTGATGGTGGAAAGGTGAGCTGGAAGAAGGAGCCGGCATCGAAGTACAGTAGAGCTAAAAAGGAAATTGATGGTAGCAAGAAACTAGTGACAAAGATAGTATGTACCATGATTTAATCATTCCAAACTGTTAAGTCCTGTATTACATATTGTGGGAGGACAGGGCTGATCTGAATTCTATCAAGGTTGTGGTTTATAATGAATCCTTTTTAACATAGCACTAAAGATTCGCCTGAATCAAGTAAACACTTTTAATTCAGACCTGTAACCAACATTACTTTTCATTTATGCAAATTTTTCCTCATTCTGGTGGTTTAGTTTTAGTTTGAGTGAGCAACAACTTTGCTGTTGTCAACTTGCATTACTACAGAAAAATAGTTAAAATCCAAATACTTTTCTGAGCTTGTGGCTGGTAATGGTGTATCAATCTCTGGGTAGCTACTTTAAAGATTAGTATAAATTAATGAATGTAAGCAGAAGAAATAATAAAGATAATGGCTTTTATTGAAAATGTAATTTGAAAGATCAGTTATGAAGGGAACTAATGTTTTGTATCATCATTTTGTTCAGCTTGGAACAGAAGCTGTGCGTGTTTTGTAACTGTGGAGAGCAGAGTTTACATGGACAAAGAGAGCTGAAACAATTTGATCCATCGGTTATGTTGGATGAACTTGGAAATGGAGGGACTAACAGAATGGCGAGGGAAGCCAGTCCAGCATCGAGTCACCGGAGTGTTTCAGGGGTGGAGGGGCTCTCAGATGAGCTCGTGCGAGTTGGCTTTGAGCAAAGTGCAACAACAATGGCTGTTTTTGAGTCTACAGGTGAAAAAACTGTTTACTTTCTTGTTTAGAGTCCAACATTTCCCCAAACTGTTCTCCTGGATTTCAGGGGCATCATTTCTGTATTAAATTTGTTGTATGCTGAAGATTCTTTATAAAATTGTTATTAACATTACTTTCCCAATAAATTTATGTTTAAAAGATTACAGTTTGGATTCATTAAAATTTTAGTTTTTCAATCCTGTTAAATCTGTTACTTTTTAATGATTTGAATAATGGAATCTTTTGAGTAGTCCAGAATGATTCTGCAGTAATGACAGTGTCATTGTATGATACCCTTTTACTGTGGACTTGAATGCTTCAGTCTGGGGAATTACATATGCCTATGAAGCCCTTGACAGATCATTGTCACTATGTACTTGTGCAGATTTAATTAATTTAAAGAAAAGTTCATGCTGGTATAATGCCAACCAAGTATGATCTCGTCTTAACTGGACAAGAAGAAGAATATATATTTGAGAGGAAAAGAAATGATTTTGTAAGGCCTCAAACAAACTATAGTTCTGACATTATTGTCTTTTTCTATAGTCTGAGTATATAAAATCACACTACACTGCACAGTTGAAGTAACATTTCCAAGTTACCTTTTCATAAATATTTTGTGACAAGAAGTCTGAATTGTCTTGGCAGCTGAACCAGGTGCTCTTGTCACCTTGCGTCCGCAGGTGCACTTTCCATCCAAGTTATTATGGTGATCAGGAGCAGAATTGCTGGTGATTGTATTTTTCCCCTTTCCTCCTCTTTTCCTTCCCTCAGCAAAAAAAATCAAGTTTGATATCTAGTTTCTCCTGCTTCTTACCTTTTTCATTGCTCCTGACCAGTAGCACTGGCTGTATTTGGATAACTTCTTGTAGACTAAATGTCAAATGTGAGAATTCCTTGTCTCTGGCTCTGTAACACATCATTGTGGTGCATTTATCCACTTGGGCATCACAATACCTTCTGGTGTGTGATCCAACAGCATACCTCTTTACAGTATGTGACAATTTGTCAGCCTGGCTCAGTTGGTAATTCATTCTTTCCTGAGTCAGAATCTTTTGTTTGGTTTGAAGTTCACTTCAAAACTTGAGCTCATAATCTAGAGTGATGTGGTAGCACACTACTGAGGGAGTGCTCCATTGTCTTTTGAATGAGACATAAGCCTTGTCCAATGGTTCAGCTTACTTAAAGATCATCTCCCACTCTTTGAAGAGCAATCGGTTCTTCCTGATGTTTGGCCAACATTGTTCCCTCAACCAGCACCACCAAAACATTGATAACTGGCCAGTCATCTCATTGCTATTTCAAGGATGTTGCTGTGCGCAAAATGGCTGTCGCATTTGCTACATAATTTGCTGCACTTCAAAGTAATGAATTTAATTGAAATGCTTTGAGATGTATGAGATCAGGCGCTAAATGCAGGTATTTCTTTCTCCCTTTTATGTTAGGGGAAACTGCTATGCAGCTACCAAAAATAGTCATGACAGTGCAAACATTTCAAATTTTATTCTTGTATACAAATGATCTCCTGAGTAGTCTTGACTAATGTTGTTCAGCTGACCTTTTGAAGTGCAATCATGTAGGATGTGTTGGGTCAAAGCCATAGTAAAAGCACAGTCTACGAATTGTGCTCACTTATAAATGTACCTGTAATGTAATGTTCTGCCCCATGACTTGGGTTTCAAGTTCACCAGACAAGAGAAAAGTCTTCTCCTTCCACAGGGCCCCAGTTGGATGAGTTTTAACTGGCACAAAAACTGGTACCAATGAGTTCTCAGGATAAAAATATCCATAATTCTGAACCAAATGTTCATCTGAGGAGACTTCAGTTGTAAGCAATAAAAGAACTAACTTCAGAAAGTAAATCAAAGAGAAAGGTTTAATAAAATTGCAATACTCTTAACACTTGGGGCCACATCCTGGGCCATACAAGCTCCCAACCATTCCTATCTGCTTTTTATTTATACGTGGTCAGCTGATCACCATATCATTGTGCCATTGGTTGCATCGCCCACTGGTCAGCTGACCCTCAGCATGTTACCATGGGTTACATTATAACACCAAATGGCAAAAATGAAATGTCATGCTCATGGACCAAGAACGCTTTGTGAGATTTGGCTTGAGGTACATTATTGTGTCAGGACCGTTGCCCTACATCCGACTTAATGATCTAATCGGATGCGTGGTCTGATGCTGACATACAAAAAGTTGAAAAAAAGCAATGATGTCCTTTTTCTCTCCATAGTATTTTTTTAAAAATTGGTGCGTCCAAAACAGGTAGTTCATTGTCTTTTTTTCAATTAAACGTCTGTTTAGTTTTTGAGAAGTTAATTTGCTGCACTGAACAGAACTAATATTTTCTGCATAACTCAGTTCAGCCTAATCACTGCAACCATCTAGAATGACACACACTGGAAATCACATTTGGCTATTTCTCTAAGCAGTATAATATGTAACCAGATCTTCCATTGGTGCTTTTATTCTCCCAAAAATATTATCAAAATTTAAATTTGATAATGGATCAACAAGTCCAAAAGCTGTCCATAAAGATTGAGTGATCTCTGTTTGGTGAATTTCACCTTCCCCATCATTAATTTGATTCTGGCACCAACTATAGGCTGCGAAGTCTAGCAGCAGTGATGTTGTCAAGCAGGCCAAGTAATCAATCAAACTGAAGAATCTTCACATTTTAAGAATTAAAATGTACTGTTTATCTTTCATTTTTTAACCATTTTGTAGAGAGTGGAGTAGACTTGGACATGGGAATAAAGTAGAAACTTAAGTATTGTGAATTTAACCTTCTGTAAAAGCAGTGCAAAAGGAGAAATCATAAAGGAGAAAGTTGACATTCCACAAATATGAAAGTTTTTCTGGCCCAGAGATGATGATCAGCAGTAATTATGAACTTGGTACGCTGTTTGAAAACCAGTTAATCTCATTCATTTAATGTGTAATTCCTTTTGAGGGTTTGATATGACTGTACACAAAAAAGTGAAAGTTCACTTCAATTCATGTGATGTCCATCTTTTCACCTTCAACAGCACATTGTGTGGAGGAGTGGGAATCACTGCCAGTAACTTTTAGGTCCTTGCGTTTATCCGCACATGTGCGGGTACTAGAAGTTGCTTGGGGTTTCACAGCTGTAATGTTGATGAATTCTGACTGTCATTGTCATTACAATTACAAAATCAGAAACATCGGGAACCTCAAGCAAAGTATCAAGTTTACACTGACCCACAAACAGGTTTTGTTTCTGATCTTAAATATGTTTATCCACAGGACATTTCTGGGCTCATCATTGGTGTGCAGCCTGGTCAGCTGGTGTTGAACAGGGCGAGGGGCAAAAACTGGTTAATGTGGACAAAGCTGTAATCTCAGGTATCTCACAGGTAAGAGAGAAAATTTCATTACTTTGAGTTCTTTGAGTAATATGTAGTCCATCCTTTTAAACTCTTTGCGAGGGCTGGTTAACAAAACATTAATTTCCCTATAAGATTATTTGCTGAATTTTTGAAGATCGCAGTCCTAACTGATAACTTGCTCAAGGGGCACCCTCAAGTATGCTAAATATTACTGGGGCACAAATCTGTTTCTGCTGTTTACCGCATTTAATTGTGTTAGCTATTGACCATTGACTAGTGGAGGCATGGTAATTTTTGAGAGGAGAAGCTGTTGTGTCAGCTGTTCTTTTTTGATATTTCAACTTGCTTTGTGGAAACTGGGATGACCCTTTGCCACACGAGTGTAGGTTTGCTGGAGCAGGAGCATGGCATTAAATTCCAGTTTGGTAAACAGCACCCAATTCCCAGATCGTCAAGGGAGGCCCAGAGGTAATTGGAGTAACTTTGATCATCTTTCACTCCATAAGTTGCAATAATGGGGCTGCAAAAAGTTTTGCTTTTGTTTTTCCTTCATCCTAAGAGCAGTTTAGTTTTGTGGGTGAGTAAACGGTTGAAGCTGACACTTCTCCACTTTAAGCAGATATGGAAGACAGACTCCATATTTTTTTAAAATCCTGTTCCCAAAGTGTGGGTTGTATAGCAGTCAGGCAACTTTGCTATCTGAAATGAAATCTTTATTGCGTAAGGGTAACAGTAAGAAGCAGTGGACTATTGATGTGTAACATTGTCCATTGCTTAATTGTGCACTACAGCAAGCTTGAATGATGGTGTATTAAAAGTGTTGTAATTTGACTTTGCTGCCAAACTACTAAGACTGCCATTTTCTCATGAAAGCTGCAGTTGTGTAAATGTACCCATACTCTAATAATTTAGTTGTCATTGCTCTGCACGTCTGCCTGGTTTTGTTTTTCTAAATGTTGAGCTGAAAATAATTTATAGCAATGCATAACATTTTAAGAGTAATATTTATATTTTATTTCACAGAAATGTGAGTATTGTAAACGGTTGGGCGCTACCATCCAGTGCCAGATGGAGGGATGTTTAAGATCGTACCACTTTCCCTGCGCAGCAGCATCTGGATCCTTTCAGTCAATGAAATCCTTGACCCTTCTGTGTCCAGAACATATTGATAAAGCAGTGGAGATAGGTACTTACACATGCTTTAAATAGTCTTCAGTATTAAAGATGTAATTCTTACTGTTCTACTAAATAGGGATTGCGAATACTTGCATCAATTTTTTCTTCCTCCAGATTTGTGTGTGTTTTTTTTATATATCTAAAGTGAGAATCTGGTTCTTCATTAGCTGTGGGTAGATGCTGTGTTTGATGCTGAACTAAGCTGTACAAAAGGACCCAAGTTTGACCCCTGGCACAATTGGCTTGATCTTGGAGGAAGTGGTGTCAGGTACCTGTGACTGGTCGAGGCAATCCTGCGTGCAGTAAGGTGAAAATCAACCAAGATTCTTTGGTTGCTGTTCATTTGACTCTTATTAGCAAGTGCATGAGTGCAGATGTTGGATGGGAGGGTTAGGTTTAGTGTTTAGCTGGGTTATCTTCCATCCCCTGCAAAGCTTTCTAGATGTAATTATTTAAGCAGGTATGGAAGGTGAGCAGTTGATGTAGAACCATATCTCAGCTGGAGTATTTTTGAAGATGGAAGGGTGGGGGAGACAGTTTCTTTTTTAAAAAAACACAACTTGACCGAATCATTTGTTCTGTTACCAGTTTGAGTTATGTACATCCAGATGGGTTTGCATCGCCATCTATATTTAATACTAATCTATCTCATGGCTTTTGTGTCCTAGCAGTCGAGCTCAATTTTAATTTTTTGTACCAAGTAGGGTTAGAAGGTGGGAGGATAAAATGTGAGGTTGGTGAAAGGAACGTGTTGATTCGAAGGTGAAGATTGAGGCCAAAAGGATGGGAAATGGGGAGGTGTGTCAGGAGGTGATGATGTGAAAGGAAAGGTATAGGTGAACTAAGATATATGTGAGAGGGAACTAAGATAGGGTAGACAGGTAAAACAAGTCAGGGTGAGGATTAGATGGTAGCCACAGACCTTTGAGGTAGGGAATGTCAATAGGTGCTTATTGGGATAGGATTGGGAGGTGTTAGACTGAGTAATGTAGGGTGAGTTTTAATTTGATGGCATTGAACACAGTTTAACCTCTTGTTGCACTGTTACCCAACTGAACTTTATCCTGAACTGTTTGGTCTGCAACTGTATTTGCACACTCTAATCAGTCATCTGTGCTCCATTTGAGCCTCCTCCCACCTTTCCTCATCTAGTTATTGATGTGGAGAGCCAGTGTTGAACTGGGGTGGGCACAGTAAGAAGTCTCACAACACCAGGTTAAAGCCCAACAGGTTTAATTTGGTGTCACGAGCTTTCAGAGTGCTGCTGCTTCAGGTGAGTGGAGAAATTGGGTCCACAAATAGGGCATATATAGACAAAGACTCAATTGCAAGATAATGGTTGGAAGCCACAGGCCATTATCTTGCAATTGAGTCTTTGTCTGTTCATGCCCTGTTTGTGAACCCAACTCTCCACTCATCTGATGAAGGAGCAGCGCTCTGAAAGGTCATGACACCAAGTAAGCCTGTTGGACTTTAACCTGGTGTTGTGAGACTTCTCCCATTTAGCTAGTAATGCAACCCTCCATTTCCTCCTTCCTCATGCTTATTTAATGCTGCGTGTGAGTGAACGAACATGTATGGATATGAGAGTGCTTCATAAATTGCAGGGTACTTGCGAAAATAAGTCATTAATGTTTATGAAAAATTGTGGTCTGCGCTTGCATCTTGATTCCAACTTCGCGATGGGACACTAGTGAAGTGAGCTGGGCAGCAATTCTGAATATGGAGATTTGGCCACTGAATCTACGTCAACATCACAGTGTCTGTATACTAATATGGACAAGACAAATCTAGGGTGCAAATCTTTTGTTAGCCAGATGTTTGATAAGAGAACTGGCAAGTTTTTGTGTATTGGCAATTTCAAATGGACAGTACTTCAATGTGAGTTCAGTTTCTGTCCCAATGTGTTCTGCCTTCAGACAACCTAGCTATTGAGTACTGTTGTCAGGCTGATTTCTGAACTTCACCATCTTGGAGAAGTAAAATACTTTGGCGAAATGTTTCTTTTATTTTTATTGATGAGCTTGAGCTTTATTGAAATGAACATGTGGATAGTAATGGAGAACGCAATTCAGCTCAAATTTAAGGTTGAGAAATAGTATTGCTCTGATCCAACATAGGATCATTTCAATACAGTTAAACCACCGTATACTGTTAAGTCCTACTAAACATATCACATTATTAGAATACCTACAGTGCTGAAGGAGGCCATTCAGCCCATTGAGTTTGCACCGACGACAATCCCACCCGGGCCCTCGCTTGTCCCCCTGACACGAAGGGGCCCAATTTAGCACAGCCAGTCCACCTAACCCGCACATCTTTGGAGTGTGGGAGGAAACCCACGCAAACGCTGGGAGAATGTGCAAACTCCACACAGTGACCTGAGGCTGGAATTGAACTTGGGTCCCTGGTGCTGTGAGGCAGCAGTGCTAACCACTGTGCCACTATGCTGCACCCTTAAATATTGCTCGTTGGCACAAAATTATTACATTGTCTTCATTGCATTGTATATATTCATTTTGATCTCCAGTACAGGGGGAGCAAAGAGAAAGGACAGTTTTCTATTCAAGTTGGGCTGGAGGATGATGTGATGGTTAGAGGATGATGTGAGGGTGGGATCTGGGAGGAGTAGGGAACATGGATCTAGGTTGGGTGAATACTGCTCAATAGATTGCACATCTGGGAAATCCCCTCTGCAAGAAGTGAGATTGCTAATTGTTTCTGAACTGTTACATTTTATTACATCGTGAGTACCACTTCTGGAATTGTTTTAATACATTTTAGATATAACTCTCTGGTTTACTTTGCAACTGTAACAGGTAGTAATTAAATCTTTCATTTGTGTTGAAAGTTGAACTGGTACACCAATGATAAAAGCCAACCTCTAATTCCAATTTATGAACCAATCCAAATAGAACACCTTTGTAATAGAATCAAAATGCTCTGAGGTGGAATAAATGCATAAATCAGAGTTGTTTAGATATAGCAGTTTTTTCACCGAGTACTTTTGTGAATAGTCCTAACTTCCAAATCGGTAATTTTATTTGCAGCTGACAGACCTAATTTTAAATCAAGCTGATGATTGTGATTGCTACGTGTAATTTTAAAAATCCTGAATAATAGTTGTGAGCCTCATTTGGGAAAATATTAACTGGAGCAGTGACTCTAGCTCTGTACTGTGACCTAGGTTTACTGTCTGTGATCGACTCGTTTAGGATGTTTTCATTCAAAGCAATCAAAGTCGTCCCTGCAGGGTAACACAGGGCTAACTTGGTTTATCTGTTAAAAAAAGTTAAAATTAAATGTATTTAAAAATGATCAATCTGTGCAGGTTTCCAATCTCTCCGATTTGAAAGTGGTCAGTTATAACAGAAGTGTTAACATAATACCCATTTTTATTCTATTTTAGCAAAGGATGAGGCAAATTGTGGTGTGTGTGACGCTCCAGGAGATCTCCTGGACCTTCTTTTCTGTACCAGCTGTGGACTGCATTATCATGGTGCCTGTCTGGAAATTGTCGTGACACCAGTTAAACGTGCTGGTTGGCAGTGCCCGGAGTGTAAAGTGTGCCAGACTTGCAGGTTTGTAACTGTTTCAGATGGGCAGAAATTGCATTGGTAGCACAACATTGTCAGAGACTGACTGAAGATAAAATCTGTGTAACCTGTTAGAATGTTAATAGTTGCAGAGAAAACTGCAAATATGAAGGGCAGGTAGTCCATGTTCTCTCTTTCAAAATGGTTTATTGCGCTATCTTGTGCTGTCATTTGTGTAATTTATATGTATGCATTGAAAGTTGGTGTGCTCTTTTATTTGTAGAAATTTCTATTAACATACATCTGTAAAACATTTAGCACAACAATGACAGCTTATATTTAAGGTAATTGGCAAAAGAACCAATGAGGGGCATGGACAGAGTGGAAAAGTCAATTACTAAAGGGCATAGGTTTAAGGTGTGAGGGGCAAGATTTAAAGGAGATGTACAAGACAAGTTTTTTAAACAGGGCGTGGTGGGTGCCGTGGGAAGTAGTAGAAGCAGATACAACAGTGACTTTTAAAGGGCGTCTTGACACATACATGAATAGGATGGGAATAGAGGGATACGGCCCCTGTAAGGGGTAGGGGGTTTTAATTCAGTTAGGCAGCATGGTCGGTCCACGCTTGGAAGACTGAAGGGTCTGTTGCTGTGCTGTAATTTTCTTTGCTCTTTAACCAGAGGTGATGGGAAGGAAAACATTTTACGCAAAGTGTGGTTCGGATTTGAAATGCACTGCCTGATAGGGTGGGGGGGTGTGGACTTGATAGCAGCCTTCAAAATGGAATTGGATAAATATTTGAAGGAGGTAAAAATTTCATGGATATGGGGAAAGAACGGGGGACTGGGATTAACTGGGTTGTTCTTCGAGAGAGCCAGGGCAGATTCAGTGGACTGAGTGGCCTCATTCTGTACTGTACTATTCTCTGATTTGTGCAGGCAAGGTTGTAATGTCTCCTATTGAATTCCATGCAGGCAGCCTGGTGCAGACACAATGATGCTTGTGTGTGATGCATGTGACAAGGGCTATCACACATTTTGTTTGAAACCAGCAATGGAGTCACTGCCTACTGATAGCTGGAAATGCAAGGTGGGTGTGTGTGTTCTATTAATGTCATTCAGCATCAGATATAGATGACATTAGTGGTTTGCATATGTTTGACAAACCAGTGAATGTGAATGATACTCAAAAGTCATGTATGTAAACATTTTTTGTGTACAACAAATTCCACCCGGACAGATGAGAGTTTGCAAATCTTTCTCTAGTAGGCTCACTTGCATTTGACCATTACGAAGTTTGGGATGTGCTTCATTACTTTTTCAGCTAAAGGTTAAAATTATGCTGGCAAAGTTGTAGTATATGTTGTTGTGAATGTTTTTGATCAGATAGGGTTTCGATCCTTCAGCTTCGTTTGTTTCACCAATTCTTTTCGCATGCTTATTTTCATAAAGTTATTGCCGATCAGCCACAGATTTATTGTCCATAATTTGCTGAAGTGGGGAGAAGAATAAAAGAGTAAGACCAACAGTTTGATATCATAATGAGACCACGAGTCAATCTTTCCCCACTCATCGTGCTTTTGTAAAGCATTTGCTGCCATGACCGCTGAAGGTGGCAAGTGCTTTGATGCTTCTGATCTCCAAGCTGACCTCAATTTTGTCATAGAATAATCACATTTTTTTCTGTATAACTATTGGATAATTCATTTACATGCAAGGATTGAATGAGCAAAAAAAAAGTTACTTTTCTTGGGTTTTGTTTTCCTCTTTTTGACTAGCTCAATGTTATAAAAATACCTTTCCTCTTTACCTGCCCTGCTTGTCCCTTTTGTTCTTTTATCTGACCTTGTGCAAACTAGTTTATTTCTATGAACGTCATCTAAGATGTATTGCCACCACCTATCAAAACAACTGACTAATCATGAGGATTGGCGTTTTCCTTGTTTGTTAATAACTTAATGAAGTGTACCGGGTGAGCAAAGGAAAACAACGCTCTGTTTTGGTAATAGTCCACTTACTCGTGGGTCTTGCGGTTAAGGAATGAGACATAGTGCGAGAAGACCTAGAAAGGGAAAGAACAAAAAAGGAAGATGATTTTAAAACTTTTAAGAATCCCCTACTTTCTAAGTTAAGAATTTGTGCACAGTGACTTGCTGCCATATTGTACATGGATGGGGATAGACACTGGTTAGTATGATTTGTGATTTCTGTTTCAATCTGAAACTTGAGAGACAACCATGCAAAATCTAAGAGTCCTATGCTGGGCTAAGTTTTCAGTGCAGGTTTGTAGAAATGTTCCTTTGTTAATTTTCTAATATTTACGAAGCTACTTTGGTAGCTGTTGAAGTATCAAGTGGATAGAAGACTTAATTTGACATTTCCAAGATTCTTTGCAGGGCAATCTCACGTTTAATATTTTTTAACAGAACTGTCGTGTGTGTAGTGATTGTGGTTCAAGGTCTGCAGGGAAGCATCCAAATGCGCAGTGGCATCAGAACTATTCAGTGTGTGAGAAATGTTACTGGCAAAGGAACAGGGACAGTCCCACGTGCACAATATGTGGTAAAACAAATGGACAAACAGATGACACGTTAAACTGCCATATCTGCCAAAGGTAAGTGACTTCTGCCGTTATTATGATCTATCAGGTCTGGAAAAGGTGTTCTGTTAGCAGCAACCATCATGGCCAACTGCGTCCATAGTAAAGCATACCATGGTATGTACATGGAAGTTAATTGGTCTTCTGTTATAGTTTCTCTCAAGTACTGTCTACCCCCTGCTGATTTGTTGCTAGTAATGTGCATGAAACCTAAACCAGTGTGGGTGAAATTTGAATGTTTCTGCAAGTCTTGAATAGGATACCATAGAATTTACTGCACAGAAGCAGCCCATGTGGTCCAGCTGGTCGATGCCAGTTGTTATATTGCAGATTGCAAAAAAGTTGACCTTAAAGGAGGTCACTCTATATGAACATGCTCTCTCTTGCTCTTCAAATAAGTTTTAGTGAAAACATTTGCTCTATTTAAGCTCCCCTCCAACATCACCGCTCCCCCCCCCCCCCCCCCCCAAACCCGGCCAGTAGTTTTCTTCACAGTACCTGCTTAATAGGCAATCTGCTTCCTTAGATAGTATGTGGAAACCAGTCTTGGGTGACTCTTCCTCTGCTTTTCTCCACAGTCCCTTTTGGGAAGAACCTGATGTTTATGTATTGTTATGCTAACAGGAATTCCAAGTGTTGGAGTGAATTTTCATTTTAATATTTCCAGTATTTCTATTCTTACCTCCTCCATCTCATCAATTTTAAGCTCTATGTTGGATGGTTACTATTTTCATTGGCTTGTATTCTTTATTCTCAGGTGGATCCATGCAGACTGTGGTCCTTCACCCCTCCATTTATCAGGGCAACAATACACGTGTACAATGTGTAAAAACTTATCACAAAACTCAGGCCTTTCAGTTCCCGAGCATGGTGATGAGATGCGATTGAAACTACGGTCAGTGGAATCAGGTATGGATTGATAGAGATATTTGGTTGTTTCTGAAAATTGTTTGGCACTGATTTAGCAGCAGTGAAAATGTTCTTGCAGATTAAGTCATAAAGTACTCAGTGCGCATTTAAATTGGTTATCCAAGTCTTGCTACACTGCAGGCTTCTGGCTCATTGTTGTAATAAAGTGATTTTTAACTTTGGCAAATAGTACCATGATCTGAATGAGCTGGGATTTTGTGACAGTGCCATGTTATCCTGAATGTGCATACAATTTGATTGGAAATGACAACTAGAGTTATAACAAAATAACACTTTTAATCCTTCATCATGCAGTCACTGGGCAAAGCTTGGTCCTATGGCATTTAGCGAAACTGTGAACACAGCTATAATCAAGGAGTTGTACTATACTTGTGATGTCTGTTCTCTTGAATAAGAACATTTAATTACTAAAATAGTTGGCACACTGGCCTCACTTTTATTTTTGTTTTAACAAGCTAACCCACATTCTTAAGTAGGTTGTGCACTTGCTGTTCTCCAGTATCACTGAGTAACCCTTTTGAGTCATCATTTAGAATATAAGCATGTAATAATTTTATATATAAACTGTTGTAGGGTGTTGAATGCCATTCAGCTGGTGTTAAGTAGGTTAACTATGTATTTGATGACAAGAACTATGTGCATATCTACAGTAAATGGTTCAAACTAGGAGCTCCATGTTTGCTTGTACACACAGCTCTGTCCAACATTAAACTGACCCCCTAGGTACAGGTCATGTGTTTTCATGCATCAATGCTTAAGAGTACTGTATTTAGTCCCACATTAACCCTATATGTGCCAGAACCACCACCTGCACCTCCCCCAAGTCTTTATTTTCAAACTATTCTAGTTTACTCCTTGTATTTACATTGTCATTACTACCATCTCCCTTCATTCAAGCTTTTGAGTTAATAGGTTCAGGTGATCTGGAGGTCTTATAACCCTTCCTTCTCTTGTTTGCATGACTATCAGACAAGTATTAGACTCTCTTGTTGAACATAAGCACTGTTGATTTGGAGGTTGTTCTGGCAACCAGGCGTCTTTCCATCCTCTTTTTCTATTCATTGGATTGAATCCCTCTTTGCCTGACAATCTGAGTAGCTTTCTTGAGGCTTACATCTTCCTTCACTTGAAGCATGTCTGAGAGTGCACCATCTGACACTAAAAACTATTCTATCCCTGATAAGTCAGATTTTAGGTGTCCACATTCGTAGCCTTCTGTACAGATCATTAATGAATCAGTTGACAGGTTCTCCTGAGTGCTGGAAACATATAAATTTAGCCCTTTCAAGGATTGTGTTAATTCTTAGTTTAGAATAAGCATTGAATGATTTTAGTGCTTCGAACTTAGCAGGTGATTCCTTGTCTAGCATTAATGTTGTTTGCTGTTGGGCCTACTGAATAAAAGAGTGTGTTAAACTTGTTCAGCCTCTGTCTTTTTATCCATACCTAAAGTAATCATATATCTAAGGAACCATTTTCTCCAAAATCTCTGATTGTGAGATTGATCTGGGCCTTGGGAAAATCCAAGTTGAACTGGTAGAATGGACTTCTGATCCATGGCTAAAATATTTTAAAGCTGAACTACACTTTAAGAGGTTGTTGCAATTCAAGACAGTGCCACTGTACGTTTGAAGCCAAAGGGTTTACCCGCATTAGTTGGTTTTGGCAGGCTCCCGCTGCAATGCTGACATGCTCAGCCTTGAAAAAATTTTAAACAGTGACTGCTTGGATCGATTATCTGCAGGGTTCTCTGTTTCAGTGCTATGTTTTAGGGTCGTGAAAGTGTGAAATCCTGGCCTTTGCTGGTCTTTTAAGCTGATTCTTTAGTCGTGGTTCTTCCAAATTTATTAATTCTTCTCCCTTGAAGTGAGCTCAGACACCATGTGCCGAGCACTGACTTGGAAATCCAGCAGGCCACGTTGCTTTCAGAAATGGGCTGCTCTGACTTTTAAAAGGCCGACAACGTTTTTAAACAAGTTCTGGCCAAGAACTTTTTTGGTCAACACTGCTTGATCTTTGACTCTGAGCTCCATGGGTATTCAAACTGATCTCCATGCAATATCTGGAGTTGTCAGCTGGAAAGTGGCACTTTTTTTCCCTTCTGCCGTCTGTCTTCAATTCTGCGATGGAACTTCCTACAAGCAGTCTCCTGTGTCCTCACTTCAGGTGCTTTTGGTCAGGTCAGAAAGTTCTCCTTTAATTTTCCAGCTTTTGAGTTTCTGCTTCAGCTTCTCAGGTTCTGCATTTTTCCAAGAGATGCCACCATGTTGGATACCATTTGGTACGCCTTAATGAAGTTTGTGTAAATATACACATACAGTAAAGAGCTCAAGCTAGGAGCTGTATCCACACTTGTGTGAGCAGCTCTATCAAACACTATACTGACCCCTCTGTGTGGGTCGTGTCTTCTCTTGCATCACTGTATGGGTGGTGCTACTTGGTCTTACATTAACCTTATGTGCCAAACCCTTATATTACATAAACAGTTGATGTCATGATGTGAACCATCTGCTACTTTGTGGCCCTCTAGCACAGTGTGCGTTACCTAGCTGTCATTCTGTTCTGATTGCAGTTACTGACCCTGATCATTCTGTCTGTTATGCATTACAGCCTCTTACAGCCCTGTTAAGGTTTGCAAAAATGATTGAGTGGGTCATTCCCTACGTTTCTGCTTCCCATTTGGCCTGTTAGTACTTCAGGCTCCAAAATAGAAGTTTTACATAGCAAAACAAAGCTTTGTGAAAGTTATTGTTGTGCACTGATATCTAGTTATTGTTCATGACCATTTAAAATTTCCTATTACATGAGAGAAAATGCATGACTTCAATGTGTATTGAAGTAGTTGGAGGATAGTTTGATTTTTGTGAAGGAAAAATCTCTTCATCCTGGATGTAGTCTGCTTTTCGGGCCATTCTTAGATGGCAAATATGCGGCATACAACAGAGGCCATAAAATAAGTTCAGCGTGACTTCTCCAGCAGTGTTGCTGAGATCAGAAAATTAGTAATAAAGATCGAACTTGTGTCCATCAAAATTTATGGCATTGCAAATCCATGCTTTATTGAGTTGCACCATTATGTTAGTAGTGTTTAAATGCAAGAACAGTTGACTGCTGCTGAAGCCTCTGAGGATATTTTAAAATGAAATTCTTTAGATAACAAAAAAAATGCTACTTCCTGTTGTGCAGAGCAAATAAAAGAAACTGAATGGACTGAAAGGCAGAGAAAAGCCATAGAACCTGAAGAACAACCAATGAGTGAGTGTGTTGCTGGAGACTCATTTCGCAAACAAGAGGGTGAGAAATTTTTAAACTGGGGCTGTTTATCAGCTTTGAGATATGGCTTGGACTATCTCATTCTATTAATCTTTGGTATCCTTTAATCTTCTAATAGCACTAAAATCACCTGTGCAAGTAAATTTTTTCCATTAGAAAAGATAAATAATTTAAAAATTTTATGGTCAAAATGTCTATTTTATCTTTTATTTCGTAAACTGTTGCAATCCTTGTTATGATTACACTTTCTTAGCATTGGGTGAGAAAATCCAGAATACTGATCAGTGGCAGTGAAAGAACAAGCTGGAATGTGACCCAGCTTGCCTGCAGTGTCCTTACTGATGTTCACTGTTCAGACCACCTGAGTGAAATGTTGAAGGGTGACCAGTGCTGTGGAAACCACACCCAAGCAGGAGTTAACTCTGAGGAGTAGGTGAGATGGGCGAAGAATGAGGATAATATTTGGTTGGAAGGTAGTCCTATTTCTGTACTGAATTAGCAAAATATAAAAATCTAGATACTTCATAAAATATATCTGAAATTAGTGGTTGAATGTGACTTTTCTGCTCAAGAGGAGAGAATGCTTCCCCAACAGATCAAGAGGGCTTATGATGAATGCTAGGCTCACAATGCAGTCGTCAATCAAACAGAATACCAAAAGTGCTAAGATGAAGGTCCAAAGATGTGTAGGTTAGATGGATGAGCGGGGTAAACGTGTGGGATTACGGGGATAGAGCGGGCTTGGGTAAGATGCTTGGAGATTCAGTGCAGGCTTGATGGGCTGAATGGCCTCCAACATTGTAGGGATTCTATGAACTGGAAAAAAAGGGATAAAATGAGAAAATAATAGTTGGTAACTTCAAAGGGCATGCTAAAGTAATTTAGAAATCTATAAATAGACAAAGAAAGAAGGTCTTGCTGCAATTGTACAAGGTACTGGTGAGGCTGCAACTAGAGTACTGTGTGCAATTTTGGTCCCCTTATTTGTGAAAGGATATATTGGCTTTGGAGGGAGTGCAGAGAAGGTTCACCAGGTTGATTCTGGAGATGAGGGAGTTAGCTTATGAGGAGAGATTGAGTAGACTGGGCCTGTACTCCAGAGTTTAGAAGGCTGAGGGGAGATCTTATAGAGACATATAAGATAATGAAGGGGCTAGACAGGGTAGAAGCAGAGATTATTTCCAGTTATTAAAGGAAACAAGAACTAGAGAGCATAGCCTCAAAATAAGGGGGAGTCAATTTAGAACAGAGTTGAGGAGGAACTTCTCCCAGAGGGTAGTGAATCTTTGGAATTCTCTGCCCATTGAAGCAGTGGAGGCTACCTTGTTAAATGTGTTTAAGTCACAGATAGATAGATTTCTGACCAATAAGGGAATTAAGGGTTATGGAGGGCAGGCAGGTATGTGGGGCTGAACCACTATCAGATCAGCCATGATCTTATTGAATGGCAGGGCAGGTTCGAGGGGCTAGATGGCCTACTCCTCCTATTTCTTATGTTCTTATGTAAGAATGCGCCGATTAGGGACCAAAATGGAAATCTTGAGACAGAGTACAGAGGAAATACTAAATGTGTCCTTTGCATTTGTGTTAACAAAAGAAGATGCTGCCAGTGTCACAGCAATGAAGAGGGCAAGGTAAAACAGAGATAAAAATAGAGGTACTTAAAAGGTAAAGTCACCCTAGTCTACGTTGGATGCATCCTAGTTGCTGAGAGAAATAAGAGTGGAAATATTAAAATTCTGCATACGCTGCACTGAAAACTTCAACAAAAAAATTTCTTCATGGAACCTTCAGTGGTTAAATGTCCGCACTGTTTTACATTTCCATGTAACACCGGTAGCGCTAATAGGATTTCCAGTATATATATTGTGCCTTGTCTGTAACAGTTCTATTACTGTGTGGTGCTGTGGCTTCTGGCACAGTTTTATCTCTGCCATTGTAGATGTATTTTAGCAACCTGATAATATGGGCTTCCACTGCTCCCTTTCTTAAAAATCTGGTCTGTTGGCAGGCCCACTGGCCATCCCACCCAGTATTTTTCAATGTTAGTACCTCAGTGCCTGCCCCTGCTCCCAAATGGCTCCTGGACCATTGCACCTCCTGACTTCCTGTCAGCCATGATGTAGGAAATTTGCTTTATACTGCATTGGAGTGTCAGCTTAGACTGTGAGCTCAAATGGAGCTTGATTCTACAATTCACTGCCATGGGTGAAGCAGGCAGAAAAAAAACTTAAAAATCATGGGAGCTAACTAAGAATTGTTTAAAAATCACAGCTGTGACTTCACTGAAGTGGCAGGAGGGAGCATTGCAAGTGAAGCCTTCAAATATTGTGAAGTGTTCTTTGCACTGGGCCAGCATGCACACTTGTAACTCTGGAAGACAGTTAGTAACTATATTACAATGTGTTCTGCGACTGCAATGATTTCAATTTTGTCTCCTTTATTCCTCAATCTTAAATTGTGTTTTTGTGTTGAGAAATTTGCCGTTGCTATTTTTCCTAAACGTATTATGCATGCAATACAGGACTAGAAAAAAATGGTTGTACAGGTAGGTGATAGAAGGCTAATGGTGGAATGATTTTTGTTTCGATAGATTCCATTAATACTAGTGGTAGCATGGAAACAGAAATTCAAAAACAACAAACATCAGAAGTTGACACCAAGGAGCAGGTAGAATCTCGATCTCATGATTCTTCTGAGGAAGATGGAGTTGAAGACTTAACTGCAGTGAAAGAATTTGAACATGAGAGACCTGATGAGGGATTCCATTCTTCCCAAAGCACAGAGGTTCATCCAACCTCAGAAACCGAGGCAAATGCTTCACGTTCTGAGAGCATGAAAGGTTCAGTGGAGTCTTTCTCTGCAGAAAAAGAATTACCAAAAAATTTTAGTTTGGATACAGCAGACCAACCGGAGAATTTTATAAAGGAGAAGGAAGTGAAAATGGAGAGCTCAGTTTCTGTGTTAGACCAGGTAGAGACTAGTGTTCCGGCAGAGATGGGCGTTAGTCCTACTAATTCCACCTTGGGGGAGTCAAAAACCAGTCAACTTGTCACAGAATCTGACCTGATGGACTCTGCCAGTAATTCTGCTGAAGCACAGTTAGACTGTGCCCCCTCTGTTTTGATCAAGCAGGAGGCTGACAAAATCCAAACAGACAAAACTGAACTCTGTGACATTCCTGCTGACTCTACTTGTGGTTTCATGGAAAGAGATGGCGTTTCTGATTCAGTCTCAGATGGGATGGAAACCAGGGATAATCCTGTTGAGATGGAAATTAATGATATTGTGACCCCTATGGAGGTTGTACCTGCAGTAAATAAGCTAAAGACTGAGCCAGATGCTCAAATGGAGGTGCAGGATATTGTGAGCATGGACCCGGTCTGTAGCATGTTCATTAAATCTGAGATTGTGGAGGAAATGTCAAATCAAAGTCAAACTGACTCGAACAGCACCTGCTTAGAACCAGATTATTCAGTTACTTTGGACCGTGATGCAGGCCTGGCCTCCATGGATGTTTGTATGACGGCAGCAGATGATATTTCTCCACGGGTGGAAGAAGAGGCTGAAAAGTCAAATTCAGACTTGCGGTTAACAGAGACTGAAGATTCCTTGCCAGCTGACCCTGGCATGATGAAGGGTGAATCTGGCAAGCCTGCTATAATGAAACGGCGATTCTCACCAGGTCGGCCTCGCGTCAAACAGGTAAGGGAGGAAGGAAGGTTGTTTTTACTTTTAGCTGACAGTTCAATGGAAGGAAGATGGTCCACTTTGTGAAACAATTTTGAATTGATGTGATTAAAGTTGTGTGAACAAGGGTCCACCTGTACGTTAGCCAGCTTCTCTTTCTGGTGTCTTCCCCCATTTCAAAACAACTATGACCACACCTCATCAAAAAACCCACCTTTAGGAAACTACTGCAACATCTCCAACCTCCTTTTCCCCTGCTTGAACATACTGCCTCCAAAATCTGTGCCCCATCTTTGCTGCAGCTTTGTGTTTGAATCTTTCCAATTTCCATATCTGCCACGACGCCAAAACGGTCCAAATCAAAGTTAGAACTGACATCCATTATGACTGTGGTGCCTTATAGAAGGAAAGGGAGAATTGAAATTATATCGTGCCTTTTATGACCTTGGGAAGTTTCAAAAACAAGCTTTACAGCCAATGTAGGACTTTTTGAAGTGTTGTCTGTTGTGATGTAGGAGACATAGCGGCCAGTTTGTATAGATGACTTTGCAAGATTCCACAAACAGCAATATGATGACATTTCTGTCATGGATGAAGGATAAATATTAGCCAGTGCACTGGGGGAAGAAAAAACTTCACCTCTTCAAAAAGTGCTTTGCAGCCTTTTACATGCTCAACAGAAAGACACACCGTAAAACAGTGTAGCATTCCCGTAGTACTGTACTGATGTCAGTCTCGAATTTGTGCTGAAGTTCCTGGAGTGGGTCTTGAATCCACAATTCTCTGACTCCAATGCTGACATCTATCATACCTATTTTTCCTCATTTTTGTTGACTCTTAGCCATGGATGTAACAAATTACATTGTAATCTTCCACGGCTGCTGCTCCATTATTCAATTCAAAGGGACTGCCTTACATTGGTTCTCATAGAATCCTTACAGGAGGAGGCAATTTGGCCCATCAAGCTTGTACCAATCGCAATCCCACCCAGGCCCTATTCCCATAACCCCACGCGCTTACCCTACTAGGCCACCAACACTAAGGATCAATTTAGCACGGCTAAATCAACCTAACCTGCACATCTTTAGACTGCGGAAGGAAACCGGAGCACCCGGAGGAAACCAACGTAGACACGGGGCGAATGTGCAAACTCCACACAGTGACCGAGGCCGGGATTGAACCCGGGTCCTGGCATTGTGAGGCAGCTAATCACTGTGCCGCCTATTCTGTTCACATTTGATTCTAAGCAGAACATTTCCACTTATGGTTTCTTTTCATGCCACTGCACCGTTTGGAACCCCTATTCATGTCATCTATATACTGCTTCTCAGGCATAGCATCATCTTCCACATGTACGTTGACTAAACTCTGACAACAGACATTGGAGGGATGAAGAGATGATGTTAGGTAGAAAAAAGTGCTTATCAAAAATGCAGTATTGATTGAGCTACTAGTCTTCATCTTGCTGCTTGTAGAATTTTTCTGTGTTCAGAATTCATGCTCTGTTTTCTGTTTTCACAAAAGCTTGTGAATTTCAAAGTCATTATACATGAATTGCTTTGATATGTACCCGAGAAACCTGATTATAAATATATAAATTCAAGTTTTCAAATTAATTTGGCTATTGTACACACTTTTCCATAGTCATCAAAGCATGACAAACCAATATTAAGTGACTAACAGTTGCTGTACCTATCAGCCATGTATATTCTGGATGTGGAGACCACAGCAGCAATGCAGGGGAGAGATCTTTTGGTTTAAGGCTATTTTGAGGAAGAAGGGACTGTCTGTAGTTCCCTTTCATTCCTCCTCTCCAAATTTGATGGTGCTATCCAATATACTCAGAATACATGGGTAATCAAACTTAAAAAATGTTATTTTTTCTCATGACATTTCAAATTTTCTGGATATTGTTCTTCAACAGGGCCGCTGCAACAGTTTTCCAGGTAAAAAACGACCTCGTGGTGGTGGACATGTTGGGCGAGGACGAGGGCGATCACGTTTGAAGTCTGTATCTGGAATCTTGGAGTCTCTAGGGGTAAGAATTAATTGGTATGGGTTACTTTGGGGAACAATTGTAGCCCATTAATGACTCCTAATTTTTTTCGTAATTGTCCCATAGTTCTTCTGAATCAGGAAGAGTTAGTATTTGTGCCACACAAGTGCATGATGCTGTTTGTGACCACATTTTCCCAACATGGTGATTTCTTTTTTCCAAATCTTCTTTGATTCATTCAAAAAATATGCTTATTGAAAGTGAAATACTTAGAAAATCGAGGCAGAGTGTGCATGCGTTGCTTCCATGACGTCAGTGTAGCACTGGCGGCATACATTGTACGTGCTGGAGTCACAGATATGGTGTGCATACTTTTCTGGTCCTTATCGTTAGTGATCAAAGAATGGGAATTCTTGTGCCCTCAGATCTGAAGAGAAATCGTATTTTATTCAAACCAACTTGTTGCTTGAGAAGGCACTTAACAGGAAATCATTAAAAATGAACTGGCTTAAATGTCTATTCACACTGATTTTCCAGTGCTAAACTATCCTTTTCCTGACTTAGTCTACAGGAGTAGATACATCTCCAAGTAAAGATGATGACGATGATGATGATACAATGCACAACACAGTGGTCCTCTTCTCCACTGAAGACAAATTTATCCTCCTGCAGGTAGGATATCTCATTCTCATGATGATTATTAAATTATTATACATTGATCTAAAGTGAGATGCAATGGACTCCTGATTATTGGCACACTTATTATGCATACTTCAGATAATGCAGAATTTACCTGGGACTTTTGAATAAACCATCTAGCATGCAGTTGGAGTGGCACAGTGGTTAGCACTGCTGCCTCACAGCGCCAGGGAATCCGGGTTCGATTCCTGGCTTGGGTCGCTGTCTGTGTGGAGTCTGCACGTTCTCCCTGTGTCTGCATGGGTTTCCTCCAGATGCTCCAGTTTCTTCCCACAGTCCGAAAGACGTGCTGGTTAGGTGCATTGGCCATGCTAAATTTTCCCTTGGTGTACCCGAACAGGCGCTGGAGTGTGGCGACTGGGGGATTTTCAGTGACTTCATTGCACTGTTAATGTAAGCCGCCTTGTGATTCATTAATTTACTTCTACTTTTAAGTTTTTAAAGAATTTTTCATAGATTTTGTGTTCTTAATTCAACAGAATAAGTTGACACTTGGGTATTGAATATCTGCTTTACTGCTCATGTAGCTGATAATTTAGTTTCAACAAAGTGAGGCTTCAAGTTGTGTTGATATTAGACTTTCCAAGTTCAGAATCTTGAATAATGGCTTAACTAGTGTCATGATGGTAATGGATGCTCCCTAAGGGTATAATCGCCTTACTTTGTTCAAGGGGATAAGATATTGATTCCAAGAAACAAATGGTACCTGTCCTAATTGTTGATTCAGAAACTTGAGCAGTTTGGTGGATGTCAGCAATACCTTGCAAATGGTTCTTGGGAACTGTGCTGACAATAATTCATCCCATATTTTTCCAGTGACAGTATAATTCCAATATAGGCTAAGCATGTGGTATAAAAAATACTTGTTTCAATAGTGTTCCTTCATGGTTTAGACTGCTGGGCATCCAGTGACCCATGTATTGGTACCAAGATTTCACTCAAAGGTTTAGCTAAACAATTGGTAAGACAGAAAGAAATCCCACAACGCCAGTTTAAAGTCCAAGCGGGTTTATTTGTAGCAAAAGTCGCAAGCTTTTGGGACAGCCTGCCCTTTCGTCAGGTGGCTGGGAGTTCCTGGTGTTGTGGGATTTCTTTCTGTTTTACCCCAGTCCAACGCTGGCATCTCCACATCATAAACAATTGGTGCCATGGACACCTGGCAAATAGCATTTGACTTGACCGTTTGGGAAACTGAAATTGTTGGCATGTAGCAAATTGTCCACAACTTTATTTTTTAAGTGAACCTGGCACTTTGGTATTACCATTGCCAAATGACTATCTTCGCACTTTTCCAGATAACCTTAGAAGCCAATGTCCTAACAACCAGCTGGACAGTTGGCTGAGTGCCTGATGATTTTCCATGCATGTCAGATGACTGGCTTGTTTCTTTTCTTTTGGGGGTGTTGGTGGTGGTGGGAAAAGGAAGGAAGAGTGTTGCTGGGGGGAACACACATGCTATGTTTTTGTTGACATGATGTAGTTGTAATGTGCATTGGAATCTTGGGCTGGCTGCAAGATTTTCCAATACTTTTGCTTCCAGATTTGCATTTTTCATTGAATCCACACGTCACATGATATATTCTATTCATATGTATTAAGTTAACATACAGTTGTGCTGTTGCTGTTCATAACTTTAATCCCACTCAAATATTTGATCTGAGATATTTGGATTAAATAACAGAGGACATCTCATAAAATGTATTTACAGAATTAACACTAGTCTACATATTAACAAGAAATATTCAAGAATAACTTATGCTGTGCTTTTTGTTTTTCAGGATATGTGTGTGGTGTGTGGGAGCTTTGGACGAGGGGTAGAGGGACAGCTGTTAGCCTGTTCACAGTGTGGACAGTGCTACCACCCCTATTGTGTCAATAGTAAGGTATGGAGGAGATAGACTCTTAGGGTAGGAAAGTGAGGTGAAAGTCAAATGTGTAAAGATCCTATTATTAGACGCTTATGATGGATGAATGCAGACGTGCTGGTTTTGTGCAGCAGATCTGTTACTCTGCACAATAGAACAGTGGTTCACCACTGAAGTCAAATGCTTCCCCAAAGGAAAAAAAGGAGAACCAACAGGCAAGACATAGATTGCAACTACACTTCCTGTTGACTTGTGACAAGCAGTGGAACAACAATAGTAGAGGTCTGTGAAAGATCAACCATCTGTCTACTCAGTCAGAGAATTTTACATATTTTATGAAGCCCTTAAAAAAGGGCAAAAATGCAAACCTTCAACAGCAACTGTGGGATACGTTAAGTATTTTAAGAAACAAGCTATATCTTTCTAGATTTATTAAACCTTAGCGCGAGTACAATAGACAAGTTATTCATATTTTTTAAAACTACATGAATTTGTTCATCTGATGTGAGGGAATGAAGTGCCAGCATCCAACACTTTTCCGTATAGTTTAATACAATAGCAGAGCTCCGCGTACACGTTTGCGAAAAAAAGGGAAGAGCAATTCCTTAGTGCATATTGTAAAAGTGCTCAAGTAATTTTTGATTCAGATAGTGTAGAGAAAATCTTCCCTCAGTATGTTTTAACCACGTTTAAATGTAGCAATACCTCTTGCATCTATAAATTTCAAGTCACCACTCTGGTCTCTGACTAAGTCTGTCAATTTTGATTAAATCTGAGCTTTAATTGGAATATTATCTTAAGTTTTTCGATTATGCTCTCTATCTTGCAGATCACAAAAGTTATGTTGAGCAAAGGATGGCGTTGCTTGGAATGCATAGTGTGTGAAGCATGTGGCAAAGCTTCCGATCCTGCTCGTTTATTGTTATGTGATGATTGTGACATCAGTTACCACACATATTGCCTGGATCCACCATTGCAGACTGTGCCAAAGGGTGGGTGGAAATGCAAGTGGTGAGTGCAAAATTCAATTGTGTATGACCTGACATCAGGAATGGGAAATTATTTTATTTGAAAATACGTATTTTTATTTTACAAATTTTCTCTCTACTCATCTTCCAGAGCAATAAATGCCTTTGTACGGTAAGATTTTAGTGGTGCCCGGTTTTTTTCCAGTTATTCACCCATGTGGTCTTTGTTCGCATGTAAAGCCTCAGTATTAAGCTGTTTAACTGTGCGTGGTCAATCCAGTTCCTCTTTTTTTAATTTGATGTTTGAACATGTACCTTTTGAATATGTGGTTAGTGGTGCAGTATTTGTGACCAGCAGCACTGATGGCCCCCCATCCTCCCGCTAACACCAAAGTTCAGGGGCGTTTGAATTCAGTTGTGGCAACTATACCACTGTGTTGGCTAACTCGGGACATTGACTGCGGCTGCAACCTGGGACCTTCCTGGTTTCTGACTTGGGTTTGTTTCCTTGGTAAATATTTTGAAGAATATTTATCGGAGAAGCTACAAAATTTTAAGCACTCCCTTTCATTGTTCTGCTTTCTATCTTTCATACTTTTACAAATTTGAATTGTGCTATTTCTATTTAATTAATCTTTTCTCATTTTAGAGCTTTATCTTTATCTTTCCTCCTGGCTTCTATCAAACATTGTTGAGGTGTAGTGACCTTTGTCCAATTGTTACATTGGCTTCAAAAAAGGCTCTAATGGTCAATTTAAAAAAACTGTAATAATGAACATTGTTGCAAGCTTTTAGAAAGAGAAACAAAAATTCTATGTTTGAGGTTGCATTTTTTTTAAAAAATGCAGTCTTTTCAATTACTTAAAGCTTCTACGTTTTGCTAAGAAGAACGAGGAGTGCAAATACACGCTAAATACGTGCAAGAAAAGGGAAACATGCAGATGCTTGTATATTCTTTCTTGGTTGGCGGACGGGTTAATAAAACAGTTAATCGAGCATGTGGGATCCTAGGCTTTACCATTAGAAACAGAGTATACTAGCTGAGAAGTAATGCTGAGCCTATCTAAAACGCTGAAGTGGTCCAGCTGGAATATTTTGTCCAGTCTTTGGGCGCCATGCTTTAGGAAGGATGTGAAGGTTTTGGAAAGGGTACAATTGAGATTTGTGAGAATGGTTCCAGGTATTATACGTGGATTGATGGGAGAAGCTGGTATTCTCTTTCATGCTGTCTCTAAGGGGATGGTGTTCGAAAAATTACAAAGATTATGTAGCAAGAGTAAATAAAAAGCAGCTGTTTCCAGTGGCTGAAGGTATAAGGTGATTGGCAAAAGAAATAGAAGTAACATAGAGAAGAATCTTTTTGTTTGAAAAAGTGGATTTGGATTGCATTATTTGATAGGGCAGTGGTACATATTCAGTAGGGTATCGGATAAATACTTGCAGGAGGAAAATAAACTGCGGGGTAGGAGGAAAGAGTGGGCCTAATTAGATTGGTCTTTGAAAGACCTGACTCAGATTCAGGGGAATGAATGTCTTCCTGTGCTGTACTTCTCTGATTCTATGACTTTGCAAGCATGAGTGCTATATTGTTTCAAGCGAATTCTGAGTTATCTAGAAACAGTTTGGTTTCTGACATGTTTGACAAAATGTCAGTAAAAAGTCTGACAACACCAGGTTTTAGTCCAACCGATTTATTTGATAATAGATTCACAAGCTTTCGGGGTTAGTCCCTTCAACGCCGGCATACCCACATCATGACAAAATGTCAGCCAGGTTGACCCACGCTTGGGATGCTCATGGCTTCTCTGGGATGCACAAAGCAGCATTTGAGGGAGGTGGATAATATTGAACTGTTTTGATTGAAAGCACCTTATATGGGGGGGTGGGTATGGGGAAATAAGACGTACATTTATGTCGAACATTTCAAGATTTCAAAGTGCTTAACGGCCAGTTGAGCATTTTTTTGAAGTGTTGTCATGTTTGTAATGTAGGAAACGTAGCAGCTAATATGATCTGATGGGCAAATAACTTTGAAAAGGTGTTTGGACTTTCTAGTTCATCGGCATTATGATGATGAAGGAAAAGCTAATTAATAAAACCTTAAAAGCTCCTAAGGTTTTTAGTTTTTTTCTCTTAGACGTACAATATAACTTTCTTCATGCTGAGATTACATGAAGCCCACTTTCATCCTTGTCTTGCAGGTGTGTTTGCTGTACACAGTGTGGTGCCACAACACCTGGTTTTCACTGTGAATGGCAGAATAACTACACTCACTGTGCACCTTGTGGCAGCCTTGTTACTTGTCCAAGCTGCAATGAAGACTATGAAGAAGAGGACCTTCTTATACAGTGTCACCATTGTGATCGGTAGGCCAGAAGAGCATCTTATCAATGGTTTTATAAACTATGTTTTATGTTATTCTGAAGTAACGGGCCAAAGTTTTGTTAATTAGAATGCATAACTGGTTTTATATTGCATCCTATAAGATGTAAGACCTTTTGCATGAGTTGTAGCACTTTTATCCATATTTCCTTTTCCATGAAGTCTAATATTTGTAATTTCCCTTGGGTTGTGCCTACATTCCTAGTATAATTGCATATTCTATTCAGGTAGCTGATGTTTTCAGCAATGTATCATTTATATAATAGTTGCACTGTTATCAAGGAAAGGAAAGAAATTAACTTGTAATAAAGATTTCTATGCAATGCAATGACAGAAATTAAAATAGTTTTGCAAGCTGTAATTTTAAATCAGTACAAATAATCTGTGTAAGTAATTAGTTTGTACATCTGTTGCCTTAGTGGTGATTTCATGAGCAAAATTACACCCATTGGTGCTTGCAGGTGGGTCCATGCCATTTGTGAAAATCTCTTCACAGAAGATGAAGTGGAACAAGCGGCAGATGAGGGCTTTGATTGTACTGCATGTGAGCCCTTTGTTGTTCGTCCAATTGGTGAGTGATGGAGTTGGTCCATGCTCAATACTTTGAGGAATATAGCAACAATCTTCTATTTCATTAGCAATAAAAGATTTACTGTTTGAAAATATTACATACTTGATATATGCTTGCAACCTTTACTCTCTCGAAACTCACGATAAAATAGTCAGGCTTTTTATTTTGTAGGTGCCTAAACCTGCATCACGGTATGATCTATGAACTAAATATTACATGTAAAGCATTTTTTTAATTCATTGTAATATATGCAGATAAGTTTAATTACTTAAAGGCATTATGATATTCTCAAATGTTGTTCTTGCCTCAAAGCCATTTCAGCAGTGACAAGATTCTTGCTTCTTTACTGACCAAGTCTCCAAATTAATCAAATATCTAGTATGTCAGAGCTGCTTATGTAAACATTCTTTTAACTTTGTTTCTGACATGTGATATAAAAGTTCTTGATTTTATTTGTATTTGTAGTTCGAAGTGAATCCCCGGTGATTGCACCTATCATCAAAGTGAAAGATCCAGGTGAGTTATTTAGTAGGAAATTGGTTTGAAGGGATTGTATTCTCCCCTTTTTGTTTATGTAGTGTGCTAAATTTATTTTAGATTTGATTTATTCATATGTAGAGCCACGGTTTTATAATCAGGACGGCGTATGGCTGACAGAGTCGGGAATGTCACAGTTCCGAAGTCTTATACTTTCTCCGCCACAGAAAAAAGGACCAAAGCCCAAACTAAAGAACAAACCTCCAACTCCATGCAGTGAGCCAATGGTGGTTTGTGTAGATGGCTCATCTATAGAAATAAAGAAAGAAGAAGGTGAAGGGGAGGAGGAAAAAGGTGAGGATCAAAGCTTGAAAAGCATTGCTTTCCCACCTCATTTAAACCTGATTTCGTTCTAAATCTGTGTTCATAAGAGTCGTACTCTAGTATGATTTCATTCTGAAAAAAAACTGTAGCGCACGTTAGCATCTTTCCAAGCAGCTTTTGTTTATGAAAATTGAAATAAAATTACAAGAGGAAAGGCTAGTTTTTTTTCTGTCGTTTACGGAGTACACTGCAAAGGCTACAGCTGATGTGTAGTTACAATACTTTTCTCTCTGACACTTTATTGTGACATTCTGAACTAGACCTCAATTTTTGAAATTTGCCCCCTTCAAAAAGTTCTGAATTTTTTTGAGCAGCAGCTATTAGCTGACTGGAAGCTGTTGCGCAGTATAACTGAACAGTACTAATGAGCCCAGGAAAATTAGAAATGTTGCATACTGTCAGGCTGCACAATCTAAATTCAGCTCTGAGCAGTATGCTTCTGTGCAAGTATATCAACTTCAAACCTAGGTTTTTGGGAGGGGACTGAGACCTTCACGTATAAACTTAGTGTAACCGTGAAGAGAGAGACAATAAAGAAAGTGAATAAATTTAATCAGGTTATTGTGAAATATGTAATTTTAACATTTGTTTTAGTTAACTAGTTACTTTGAACATCAGAAAATGGCCATTGGGGTGGTACAGTGGTTAGCACTGCTGTCTCGCAGCGCCAGGGACCTGGTTCAATTCCAGCCTCGGGTGACTGTCTGTGCGGAGTTTGCACATTCTCCTGTGTCTGCGTGGATTTCCTCTGTGTGCTCTGATTTCCTCCCACAGTCCAAAGATGTGCAGGTTAGGTTGATTGGCCATGCTAAATTGCCCCTAGTGCCAAGATGTGTTGGTAAGGGGGATTAGCAGGGTAAATACATGGGGTTACTGGGATAGGGGCTGGGTGGGATTGTTGTCAGTGCAGCCTCGATGGGCCAAATGGTCGTCTCCTGCACTGTAGGGATTCTATGAAAAATGGCAAACCCAGAGACCAATTTTGTAATGGTGGTACAAATGTGTTTTCCATTCCAAATTGAGCACAGGAATTTGTAATGGAAAGTTGGCGCTCACAATGTGACGACATGAAGTGTACACAAATGTAAGAGTTTGAATATGTTACATGCAGCAATTAAAATTTTGCCTGCATGTGAAATCTGACAAACGTGTTTTTGGCAGTAATGTGGGGGTAGGATGAAAATTAAAAGCTGTTGCATATCACAGTGCTACTTTTTGTTGTAACTTTTGATGGTTTTTGAATTGGACTGAATATAATATTCTGGAATTGGGTTATAATTCTATTAAAGTTGCCATGGAACCAGGAGAATGTGACATAAAATTTGATGCGGCTATCAGTCAGGAGCGAGAAGTGTGCCCAGCAAATGATCCTGTAAAAACAAGCGAAGAAACTGAGGAAGGGAAAAAGAGGAAGAGGAAACCATACAGACCTGGTAAGAAATTTAATAGATTGCAAAAAGTTTTTTGTAAAAGGCAGCAAAATGTTTATACTTTTGATTTAAAAGCTGATTGAAATGTATTTTTGTCAAATTGATGGCAGTTTATTTATATGTAAGGAACGTAAACCCGCAGCACAGTACATTGGTGTAACTGCTTGACTGTAGGATCTAAGGTGCATCTTTTTACCCAAGATTCTTGTCTGTGTTTTAACTTTTGGTTCAATGCCACTTCGGTCTGAGTTGCTGCTGTGCGTCTTTCAACAGCTGATTGTAGAGCAGTATATGCAAAGGTACTGAAATAAGTTAAACTAGGAATTTATACGAGTTAGTACTAAAATGGAAATATATATAATAGGAGCAGGAATAGGTCATTTGGCCCTTTTAAGCCTGGTCCACCATTCAGTGTGATCATGGCTGATCCTTACCTCAGTGCCATGCTAATGCTTTCTCCCCATAACTCTTGACACCTTTAGAGTCTAGGCAATTATCTATTTCCTCCTCAAACATACTCAGTGACTTGACCTCTACAGCCTTCTGTGGTAGAGAATTCCATAGGTTCACTACCCCGAACGAAGAAGTGCATCCTCATCTCATCTTAAATGGTTTACCCTGTACCCTGAGAATGTGACTTCTTGTTCTATATCCTTCAGCCAGAGGAAACAACATCCTTGCATCCAGTCTGTCTCCAGCCCTGTCAGAATTTTTTACGTTTCAATTAGGTCGATACTCATTCTTCTAAATTTGTTCATACGTGTCAAGTTGACCCAAATCATCTTATATGATAATCCTGCCATCCCCGGAATCAGTATGGTGACCCTTTGCTATACTCCCTCTATGGCAAGTATACCTTTCTTACAAAAGGAGACCAAAGCTGCGCACAATACTCAAGATGTGGCCTCACTAAGGCCCTATTTAGCTGCAGTAGGACACTCCTTTTCTTGTACTCAAATCCTCTTGCAATGAAGACCATAATACCATTTGCTTTCCTAACTGTTAGGTGTGCCTGCATGCTTGTTTTAGTGACTGGTGTACTGGGACACCCAGGCCCCTTTGTACGTCAGCATTTCCCAATCTTATCCCCATTTAAATAATACTCTGCCATTCTTTTTCTCCATCCGAGGTGAATAACTTCCGCATTTATCCACATTGTACTGCATCTGCCGCGTTTTTACCCACTCATTCAATTTATCTAAATCACCTTGTAGCCTCTTATGTCCTTCTCACCACTCACATTCCCACCAAGTTTCGTGTCCTCTGTAAACTTATAAATATTATGTTTGGTTCTCTCGTCCAAATCATTGATGTATATTGTAAATAGCCTGAGCCCAAGTGCTGATTCCTGCGGGATTCCGCTAGTCCCACCTGTCACTTTGAAAAAGGCCCTACTCTGTTTTGCTCCTACTCTGTTTCCATTGTGCTAACTAATTCTCAATCCATGCCAATATATTACCCCCAATCCCATGCGCTTTAATTTTGCACATTAATCTCTTACGTGGGACTTTATCTAAAGCTTTCTGAAAATCCATTAGTTCACCCTTATCTACTCTAATAGTTACGTCCTCAAAAAAAAACTCCAGTAGGTTTGTCAAATATGTTTTCCCTTAAATCTAGAACAAAGAAACCTATAGCACAGGAACAGACCCTTTGGCCTCCCAGCCTGCACCAACCATGTTGCCCAACTTAACGAAAACTCCCTGCCCTTCAGGGAACCATATCCCTCTATTCCCATCCTTTTCATGTATTTGTCCAGATGCCCCTTAAAAGCCACTACCATATTCGCTTCCCCTACCTCCCCTGGCAGCGAGTTCCAGGCACCCACCACCCTCTGTGTAAAAAAATCTTGTACATCTCCTTTAAACCTGTGCCCCCTAGTAATTGACTCTTCCCTGGGAAAAAACTTCTGACTATCCACTCTGTCCATGCTTCTCGTAATCTTGTAGACTTCTATCAGATCTCCCCTCAACCTCCATCGCTCCAGTGAGAACAAACCAAGTTTCTCCAACCTCTCCTCATAGCGAATGCCCTCCATGTTTTGACCTTGTCTAATCTTGTTGATATTTTTTAAGTATCCTGTTATTACATCCCTTATAATAGACTCTAGCATTTTCCCTACAACTAGTGTTATGCTAATATGTCTGTAATTCCCTGTCTTCTCCCTTCTTTAAATATTGGGGTTACATTTGCCACCCTCCAATCTACACTTAACTGCGCCTTTCCCTTGCTCACTCAGGCTATTGGGGGAGCAATGAAGCATATATATTTGAGGCAGTAATATACATGTACACAAAACTGTACAGCTTGTACAACTGAAAAATAGTTAATTTTGCAAAGTCAACAGAGATGGAGGCACATTGTCTCATGGTATCAGATCTGAGGATTGGTGTTCGATTCCAGTCCCAGATTTAGCTGGTTCATTTGAGAATTCTGTAACCTCCCTTGAATCTGACTCTATGTTTGCTAGTTGGAGGAGTACATGATATCTGATCAAAAGGAAACTGATGGAAGCGCATGCCACAAATGCATCTTAAACAAAGTAATCATGTACAGTCTTTGGCAGTTGCCTGTTGGAAAGTCTGTAACCCATACCTTTGTCCCATTTTGACCAGTAGAGATTTGATAGTTAGGGGAACAACCGATCTTTCTGTGGCTGCAGACATAAATCTAGAATGGTATTTTGTCTCCTTGTTGCCCGGGTCAAGGATGGCAGTGAATGGCTGCAGAGCACCCTAGGCGGGGAAGTTGAACAGCCCTCAGTCCTGGTCCAAATTGGTACCAATGATGCGGGTAGAAAGAAGGATATGGTCCTACAATCAGAATTTGGAGAGCTGGGTAGGAAATTAGCAAGCAGGATTTCAAAAGTAGTAATCTCTGAATTACTCCTAGTACCAAGTGCAAGTGAGTGCAGAAATTGGAATATAAAGTACATGAATGCATTGCTGGAAAATTGATGCGGGGGAGAGAGCTTTAGATTCCTGAGAGTTTGGGACCACTGAGGTTATGAGCCCTGTACAGATCAAGCAAGTTGTGCCTAAACAGAGGTGGGACATATTTCCTTGTTGGCAATTTGCTAATATTATTGGGGTAGATTTAAACTAACTTAGCATTGGTGTGGGAAGCAGGAGTCGTATTTTGGAGGAATACTAAGATGCGCAGAATACCGGAAGAGATGGATAACACTAGAATAGTTATTGGGTGGGTTCATTGTAAGGAGGAAAGTAGTAAAGTCTAAATTAGGGTTACTGTACATGTATGTGATAAGATGGAAATATGATTTTGTAGCGATAAGGTGACCTGGCTGAAAGAAGGCCAGGACTGGACATAATTTTTGGTTCAGGATAAATGGGAAATGAAGGAACAGGGAGAAGGCGTGGTAGTATTGATTTATGAGAACATTGTACCGCTGGGAAGAGAGGATTTGCCAGAGGGGTCAAGGAATCCATTTGGCTAGGGGAGAAAAAAGGTACACTTGCATTGTTCATCCTAATCAATAGGCCACCAACTAGTGGGAAAGATGTAGAGGAACAAGTTTGTCATGAAATTGCAGAGATGTGCAAGATTGAGAAAGTAGTTATAATGTGGGACTTGATTCGAATATTGAGTGGAATAGCAACGTAAAAGGCAAAGTGTGGCATGAGTTCTTGTAGTTTGTTCAGGTGAATTTTCTACAGTATATTTCCAGTCCAGTGAGAAGGGAGGCACTGCTAGAATGAGATGGGCCAAGTGTCAGTGGGAGAATATTTAAAGGACAAAAATCATTGTATCGCAAGGTTTAGGCTGGCCGTGGAAAAGAACAATCCAGAGGAAGAATAATTAACTAAGGGAAAGCTAACTTTAATGGGTAAAAATGGATCTGACCCAGATAAAATAGGATCATAGATTGGCAGGTAAAAATTGTGCTGAATAATGATCTGCCTTTAAAGAGAGTGCTCTGGCACAGTCAAGTAGAAGGCCTCCAAGGGAAAGGTAAGGCAAACAAGTCCAGAGCTCCTGGATGACAAGGAGATAGAAATCAAGCCAGATGTCAGATCAAAAATACAATTGAGAACCAGGCTGAATATGTAAGGTTCGGAGGGGAATTCAAAAAGAAAGTGGAAGCAGAGAGAATATGAAAAGAGACTGCTAGCCAACATAAAATGGAATCCCAAAGTCTTCTATCGGCCTAGTAATAGTTAAAAGGAGGAATGGGCCGATTAGGGTCCACGTATAACACTGGGTGAATTATTCTTCTGGAGGCCAGCACATACAGCACAGGCCATATTGCTATATTTACAAACTGATAAGACACCAGGACCGGATGAGGTGCATCCAAGGACACAGAGGGAAGTGAGTGGAAATTGTAGAGGCACTGGCCATAATTTTCCATTCTTCCTTAAACTCTGGGATGGTGCTAGAGGACTGGAGAATTGCAAATGCACCCTTGTTCAAAAAGCATGTAAAGATAAGCCTAGCAACTGGGCCAGTCAGTTCAATCCCTGTAGTGGGTAAGCTTCTAGAAATGATAATTTGGGTCAAAATTAGTAGTTAATTGGACAAATGTGTTAAGGAAAGCCAGCACATACTTGTTGGGAGCAAGTTGTGTTTAACTAAGTTGCTGGGAGTTTTTTGATGAGGTGAAAGAGAGGGTTAATGATGGTAATTGAAGAAAGACACAATGGTGACATCAGGGAAAACTTATTCACACAGTGAACGATTAGGATCTGGAATGCGTTGGTTGAGAAGGGTGATGGGGGCAGGTTTAAGCGAGGCACTTGAGGGAATTGGGTGATTATTTGAAATGGACAAATGCAGGGCTACGGGAGAAGGCAAGGGAATGACACTGGGTGAATTATTCTTCCAGAGGCCAGCACATACAGGACAGGCCATGTTGCTACCTCCTGTGCTGTGGAGGTGAGTTATGAAAGGAAAGTGATGCTTATAAATAAGAAAGAACAAATGCATTTTTAACATTTTTTTCAGGAATTGGTGGATTTATGGTGCGGCAAAGGCAGTCGCGGACAAAAAATATAAATAAAGCTTCTATAGCACAACCTGGAATGACCACTGAATGTCCAAACACTGAGAGCAACAAAGAAGAAGGTGAGTTTATGTTTATTTGGGTCTAAAATCCAAGCATGCTTGTAAAACAACCAAGAATGTAGAGCATTTCTCCAAATAAACAGTCTAAGGCTTTGTTCTCTTTGTAAAATAAATGTTAAGAACATAAGAACATAAGAAATAGGAGCAGGAGTAGGCCATCTGGCCCTTCGAGCCTGCCCCGCCATTCAATAAGATCATGGCTGATCTGTCGTGGCTCAGTTCCACTTTCCCGCCCTCTCCCCATAACCCTTAATCCCCTCTCTTATCAAAAACCCATCAACCCGCTTCTTAAAAATATTTAGCGAGGCAGCCTCCACCACTTCAACGGGCAGAGAATTCCAGATATTCACCACCCTTTGAGTGAAGAAGTTCCTCCTCAACTCTGTTCTAAACCGCCCCCCCCCCCTTTATCTTGAGGCTGTGCCCCCTAGTCCTACTGTCTTTTTTGAGCGGGAAGAGTCTCTCCACCTCTATCCTATCCATCCCATTCATCATCTTATACGTCTCAATGAGATCTCCCCTCATTCTTCTAAACTCTAACGAGTACAAGCCTAGTTTATTCAGCCTCTCCTCATAGCTCAACCCCCTCAACTCCGGTATCAGCCTAGTAAACCTCCTCTGCACTCCCTCCAAGGCCAAAATATCCTTGCGCAGGTGCGGCGCCCAAAACTGCACACAGTACTCCAGCTGCGGCCTCACCAATGCCCTATACAGCTGCAGCAAGACCTCCCTACTTTTATATTCAATCCCCCTCGCTATGAAGGCCAGCATCCCATTCGCCTTCCTGACCACCTGCTGCACCTGCAGGCTGGGTTTTTGCGACTCAAGCACAAGGACCGGAGTTGAGGAGGAACTTCTTCACTCAAAGGGTGGTGAATCTCTGGAATTCTCTGCCCGTTGAAGTGGTGGAGGCTGCCTCGCTAAATATTTTTAAGAAGCGGGTTGATGGGTTTTTGATAAGAGAAGGGATTAAGGGTTATGGGGAGAGGGCGGGAAAGTGGAACTGAGCCACGACAGATCAGCCATGATCTTATTGAATGGCGGGGCAGGCTCGAAGGGCTAGATGGCCTACTCCTGCTCCTATTTCTTATGTTCTTATGTCCCTCTGCACCGTCGCCTGCTGCAGTTTTTCGCCACGTAAGTAATAGTCCTTCCTACCATTCTTCCTACCAAAGTGGACCACCTCACACTTGCCAACATTAAATTCCATTTGCCATTTCCTGGCCCATTCGCCCAGCCTATCTAGATCCTTCTGCAGACTCTCCACACCCTCCGCACAATTTGCCGTTCCACCAATCTTGGTGTCATCAGCAAATTTCGACACCCTACACTCGGTTCCCTCCTCCAGATCATCTATATAAATGGTAAATAGCTGAGGCCCCAGCACCGACCCCTGGGGCACCCCACTAGTCACCAACCGCCAATCCGAATAGCACCCATTGACCCCCACTCTCTGCCTCCTATTTGACAACCAATCCTCTATCCACGCTAACACCCTACCCCCAACTTCATGTCCTCTGACCTTCTGCAGTAACCTCTTGTGAGGTACCTTATCAAACGCCTTCTGAAAATCCAGAAAGACCACATCCACCGGCTCTCCTCTATCCACCGCCCTAGACACATCCTCATAGAACTCCAGTAAATTTGTCAGACACGACTTCCCTTTAATGAAACCGTGTTCTCATTAAATTGTTCTGATCTCACAAATTAATTTTGCCTGTTCTGTCAACATGCAGATTCCAGGACTAATTTTAACGTACGCTGTCAGATGTACGCCGATTTGTTTTTATCTTTAGTGGTGGAAGCTGTTCTGAAGTGATACACTGCCGCTAGTTTTCCTTGATCTGCCTGACTCTACGTTTCTTCTACTTCCCTGCTCCAAATTGGTCCTCTTCCTTATTTCTGCTCTTTACTCCCTCACAGCTTTTAGTTGCTCTTCACCATGTTTCCTGTGGTACCCCATCTTCATTGAACTTCTTCCTTTATTTCATGTTCAAATTCAAATATGACCTTAAGGGAGAAACAAATATCGCTATTCAAAACCATTAAGTTGAACCCTTAAATCTGCTAACAGCTGCACACTTTCATTCCTCGTGATCTATAATGGTTTGTTAATATTCGTTACATTTTTGAAATTTTATTTTCCTGAAATATAAATCAAAATTTTCTGAAATGTTCTCAGAAGAATTTTCTTTATCTGTATGTTTACAGCCCAAAGAATGAGACACTGCTAGATTTGGTTCTGGAGACTGAGGTGGATCAAGTATCAGTTGGGGGAACATTTAGGGAACGGTGATCGTAGTTTTATAAGATTTGGTTAGCTATGGAAAAGGACAAGGAACAATCTGAAATAAAAGTATTTAACTTAGATGGGCACTAATTTCAGTGGGATGAGAATGAATCTGACCCAAGTTGGTTTGTAGGTGGGAAAGATGGAAGACAGCAGTCTTCAAGATGGAGAGTGTTTGCTTGAAACTTTGTTCTGGGTAATATTCAGTGCCAAAGCTGTGCAAGGTTTCTCTAAGTACAATTGTTTTCGATCTCAAGACCTAGATTCAAAGATGTTTACAGCACAGAAAGAGGCCATTCAGCCCATTGTATTCACGCCAGTTAACAAAGATCTGATTACCCTAATCCTATTTTTCAGTGCCTGGCCCATAGCCTCAGGTTATGGCACCGCAAGTGAATATCTAAATACTTGTTCATGCTACGGGAGTTTCTGACTCAATCACTCTTTCAGGCAGTGAGTTCCAGGCTCCCGGCACCCTCTGGTTAAGAGAGTTTTTCCCCAACTCCCTTCTTACTGTAAATCTATGCTCCTGGTTACTTGCTCTATGAATGGAAAAAGTATCTTCCCAACCACCCTATCTACGCCCCTCAGAATCTTATACGCCTCTATCAGGTTCCCCCTCAACCTTTGCTGCACCAACCTATTCAATCTTGCCTCATAGCTCAGACATTTCAGTCTAGGCAGCATCCTGGTAAATCTCTTTTATACTCTCTCTCCAGCACAATCACATCTTTCCTATAATCTGACCAGAATTGTGCTCAGTGCTCCTGTTGTGGCCTAACCAGCGTTTGGTGGTCGAAGCTTTTGAAAAAGCTCTAAAGAGATTATACATTGATCTATTTGATGCGTCCTGTAGGGCAAAAACTATCCACAAAAATAAGTACTTTTTTGATTTTTTTTTTGTCTCAAGACTGTGTATCCATGCTCCCCAGTACTGCACTGATGCATCAGTTTAGATTAAATGCCCAAGCCCTTTAACCTATATCTTGACTGAGATGAAAGTGTGGCCAATTGAATAAACTGCAACTGCAATTGAAAAGTCAGGAGTACATCTCTAATGTTCTCCATGTTCTAATTGAGTCATGACGAGGGTGCGTAAATATTGGCATATATATTTTTCAAACAGTTAGCAATTTGTGAGGTTCATTTTGTTTAAACCTGATATTACAACTGCCTTCAGATGCTACCAAAAACAAAACTGTGAGGGAGCTAAACTATTATTCCAAGGACTGTCACTAATTCAGAATTCTTTAGTGACAATGATAACTCTTAACTCTTGATGTAGCTCCTTGCATAGGTAGGTAAGCAATGCCGGATCCTTATGTGTGGTATACATTGTTAATAATTATTCCATGAACAATCCCAACCTCCTTGATTCTTGTAGGTACTCAAATAGAGCTTCCAGCCGAGGGTGCCAGTGAAATACCTGTGATAGGAGCAGATGTAGGCGAGAAGGCAAAGAAACGGCAACGTCGAAAGAAAAGCAAGTTGGAGGATTCCTTTCCAGCATACCTGCAGGTACTGGCATTCTGCTGTGCACGCAGGTGATAATACAATTCTGATAACACTTGTCAGAGGAAAATGACTTGATGAAGATCTGGAATGCCAAGTTTGTAGCTAAATGATTTATTCCTGCAGAAATTAACATGATTGATCCCACAATCTTTTGAATGTCATTTTTAACTGCTCTTCCTGATCAGAAAACCCTGTTTCATGTTTTTTGTTTTCTTGATCATTAAATGTTTGTAGGTAGTTGCTTGCAAACATAAGGACCAAAAGGGTTAAGTGCTCAGTGTTTACAATATTGTTTGCTTCTATTGTTATTGATCTTCACAAACTGTTCATTTAATTTTACAAAGCTTCATAGCAATTGGTATGTTTCAAGCATGCTGTGTCATCTGGGCAGCCAAGCCATAATCTAGCCAGACCCTCAAGTGGTGGTGTACAGGCATGTGACAGATTTTCCGATTAATTCATTTCTGTGAAGATGCACTTGACCTTTCACCAGCACTTCTCCATAATGCTGCTTGCATGATCTGTCTTACTGTTTTATGGCATTGCACTGTAGTTTTTAAAATGTTGTAAGTGTGCAGCTAGTTGTCTTGAAAGTTAGATTGTGAGAATTGGTTTTTAATGTTTGAGTGGTAGAGTATGCTTCCTACTGCTGCAGCTTATCTAAATGTGGTTTGGGGCTCTGGTACTCTGTGGGGCAGAATTTATTTCAAGTGCTATATTTTGACCGCTTCAATATGTAGGAAACGATGCAGAAATCTGTGCACAAAAATTATCTCATTGTATTATGTATTTAAAGTGTGGCAATAATTAGAAAGCTAACTAGTAATGACTTGGTTTGGAGTCAGAGATTAGTTAAAGTACATGTGATTTTATTTTTATGTGGGAGCTTTAACCTATGTCGATGTTATTTAAGATGGAAGACTATGTCTCTGCCTTGTGTCTCCATGATGCAAACTGATCACCTGAGAAGATGACTACTTGCAGGTTATTGAGAAGTAGCCTGCAGTTCTTTGGTTCCTTTTCCAGATTTTTACTGAAGTTTTAACATTGCTGTGATTAGTATTGTAAATGACCAAATACTTGGTGAAAAAGTTAATTTAGAATTTCAGCTTTTATCCCAATGTCTTTTGAGGGGCCATTTTTGTTTCAGTTTTAAATCTACTTGTAATAGGAATGTTGAGCAAATCTGTCCAATTTTGTGACTGTCGATCAATTTTTTTCATTATACTTGTCTTTTGGTAAAGTCTTGATTTTTTTTTTCCTCATCCTTACTGGAAATTAATGGAAAAAGAAAATATCTAATCGCATTTCACAAAAGTTTCCTCCTTCCAAAAATCCTGACCTGTCATATTGCAGCAAAAGATCTAATCAGTTGCATTGTCGCAAAAGGGGCAGCAGAATCAACATTTGCCAGTCGAGTTGCAACAGAGGGCACCTAGCCAGTCGCATTGCAGCAGAGGTGCCTGTCTGGTCATGTTACAGCAGAGTCCCTGGCCGGTCGCATTGCAGCAGAGGATGCCTGGCCAGGTTGCTTTGTAGTGCAAGCAGAGGAGCCCTGGCTTGTCACATTGCAGCAAAAGGGGCCAGGCTGTTTGCAACAGAAGACCTGGTCGGTAGCATTGCGGCAAGGTGCGTCCGGCCGGTAGCATTGCGGCAAGGTGCGTCCGGCCGGTAGCATTGCGGCAAGGTGCGTCCGGCCGGTAGCATTGCGGCAAGGTGCGTCCGGCCGGTAGCATTGCGGCAAGGTGCGTCCGGCCGGTAGCATTGCGGCAAGGTGCGTCCGGCCGGTAGCATTGCGGCAAGGTGCGTCCGGCCGGTAGCATTGCGGCAAGGTGCGTCCGGCCGGTAGCATTGCGGCAAGGTGCGTCCGGCCGGTAGCATTGCGGCAAGGTGCGTCCGGCCGGTAGCATTGCGGCAAGGTGCGTCCGGCCGGTAGCATTGCGGCAAGGTGCGTCCGGCCGGTAGCATTGCGGCAAGGTGCGTCCGGCCGGTAGCATTGCGGCAAGGTGCGTCCGGCCGGTAGCATAACATCAGAGTTGCATTGCGGCAAGGTGTGCCTAGATAGTCGCATTGCGGCAAGGTGCGTCCGGCCGGTTGCATAACATCAGAGTTGCGTTGCGGCAAGGTGTGCCTAGATAGTCGCATTGCAGCAAAAACAGGGTTTAACAAGCTATGTGCAGAAATATAGAAACACTGCAAAAATGAGGCCAGCCATATCATAGCGAAGAAAATTGAGTTGCCATAACACTAAGACTCAAACGCTATTTTATCTAAGTGTTACTTTAAATGTTGCAAATTCTGAAGTGAGCGGGATTGCTTTACATTCTTGAAATTAAATGGTAGACTACTCTAAACTTTTTGAAGACAGTGCAAATTTTATCTGACTTTGGGGTCAATGTAGAGGCAGTTGTTTTAAATCCATGTGGAATGATGAAAGCTGTCTTTCTTGCTGTAGCCCCACGGGTTCCATGGAATGTACTCTGCTTCTAAAAAAAAATTATAGTACTTTAATTCTTCCAGACCTGCAGCTCCATCACCCTGGTCAATTAGCCACTAATATTAGAAATGCACTTTATTTACCCTTGTCTGAACGTTTGCATGATTTTTTTTGTTCGTTTTTGCCTAATTTCGTAACCGATCGTACCCGGTATAATTTTCAGAGCTTCCTCTTTCTCTGCAATCAGAGGCTCTTCATGCTATAAGTGTCAACATCATTGTAACCTTATCGTGTGTGTCAATTGATTATCTTTCAGCACTTCACATATAATGAATAACTGAAATACCATTACTGTTGTTGCCAAATGCAATTGCTCTTTTCGGTGCAGCAAGATCCCACAAATAGCATTGAAATAATTTGTTGTGGCTTACTAGATAAATGAGAGATATTTTTGTGTTTAATGAGAATTTGGGTTATAATTAGTGCATTATTTAGGAGCTGTTTGCAGACATATCTGCTGACTGTTGCAAATTCTGTATCCTGATGCTTGTTATGGCATCGCAACAACTTTAGCACAAATTTGTGTTGAAATTTTACAGATTTCTGGAAAGTTTTCATTTTGTAAACAGGATTATACCTAGTGGTGAATATAAAGATTATTAGTGAAGTATTGTTTATTTCACGAACATTAGTGAGTTTGATCATAGGATTGTGCAAAGCATCGTTCTTTAAATTTGAAACTGGTCAAATTGCATAAAAAAAACAAACTTGAGGCTTCATGTTGCATCAGATTACAACTGGGAGTAAATTTATTTTGCCAGGTGAGAATGGAAGTGGATTCCACTACCTTTTGTTTAAGCAATGGGTCAGATAAGTTGTTGGCTAAAGTTGCTAGTAAGCTGTAATTCAAAATGAGAATTTTTTTTTTAATGTTGTTCCTCCCCCTTCAACTGAAAAATGTTCCTTAAATTTCTTAGAAAGAGATCCTTAAATTTCTATCTAATGTTTCTGGACATGGTTGGATCCCACAACTTAATGGGCAGGGGAATAGCGGTTTCGAGAGTCTGCTGGGTTTAGAACTCTATTTTGCCTTTACTTTTTAAATGGCTGTAGAGGTTCTTGAAGAACCTTTCCAGACATCTTATTTGAATTCCTCCAAAATTCAAATGGAAGTGTCCATATGAATGAAGAAGAAGCATCAAAGAGTGGATGAGATGAGGGCAAAGAGGTTGGGACCAGGAAATAAGGTAGGTTAGAGAATGGTGGTTTCACCTCTGGGTCCGCCATCTCAAACTTGAATAATCAAACTCTTTGCTCTGCTGATGTAAAAGACTGTGTATTTCACTTGCTCAGTCGTTGAACAATCAGGGAAGTCCATTAAGCCGGAAACATTGGAGCTGTTTTCTCTCTGGTTTTGCACATTGATAACACTGAAGCTAATTTAATGTTGGTTCTCTTGTAGGAAAAGCAGGGCACATCATTTTCTTAATGAATTCAACTTGCATATACAGGTTTTCACCGAAACCAGAAAACCACTGGAACGGAATACTTTTGAGTATTGTCGCAATCATATCCTGGTGGGAGGGGGGTGTGTGAAAGAGATGGTGTTAAAGGTGCATGCTTTGTTCTGGAAGTATTTCTCAGTTTGCGTTTATTGTTGGTTGCAGGATGACATTTTGTAACTGGAAAAAAATTAACTAGATATTTTTAGTAAAGCTGTATGTAGCCTTTGCATGTCCTTATTTCTAACAAACTTCTGTGCAGTTGTGTTGCATGGTGCTAATGGGAAAATACATTAGTGTCAGTACGTGTTAATTTTATCACTTCTCTTGCAACTTTGTGAAACCTTTACTTATTGTGCAATACAAGTTTTGCAAAGCCAGCATTTGCTTTTGGCCCTGGGACATGATTTTCTATTATTTGTCATATTTTGTCAGTCAGGGTCTATGTCACTGAATTGATATCTGACTCATCTTTGAATTGGTCCTGTTCTTTTTCTCTCTCTCTCTCTCTCTCTCTTTGCATGTTGTGCCTTTGATCCTTCCCTGTGCAGACGTTATTCAGAATTGTTTTCACTGTCTACTCAACAGCAAACTTAATTATGAGAGTTCGTTGGAAATTCTTTCAAGTCCATGTGGCTTTCCATGAAACGTGGCAGAAAAAGACCTTAAGTTCCAGTTTGTGTCAGCATGGCTCCAGGGCAAATAATCAAACATGCCAAATTGTTCAGCATAAATGCAGTTGAGATGCGTTCCATATCGTCACGTAAAGCTGGAGCTATGTGTTGTGTGTCCACCAAGGTAGTCTCTTGGCCTGAAGCTATAGGTATTCTCAATGTTGCAATTTTTCAGGTTCTCGATGTCTAGTGATTGTAAAGTTCAAGTTGCTAAACTGTTAACGTATCAATTGATGCAGTTGTATCTGGAGGGAAATTGACATGCGTGCACAACATACAGCTCAGACTACTGCTAATCACCAGCACTGACAAACATTGGTCACCAAGCTGATATCAAGTTAGAGCTGATGTTTAGTTTTCTGCTGATGCTGGCTAAAATTGGCTGACAGCAACGTGTCATTGTTGTGCCTTCAGAAGTAAATCTTACAAATGTAGATTCTTCAGAAATGTTGTTAAGTGCCTTTCCCCAGTGACACACTGGTAAGCTGAGTCATACAGACCAGGAAAGTTCCTGGCTTGTGTTGAGTAGGATTATGGTCAAGGTGGCATTTGGCCTAAGCACCACTGGTTTATGGAGAAGCAGTTGGCCAAGACTTCTGGCAGCACAGATTCTGGATGTCAATCACCTTGTTAAGATAAGCTGGGGCCCACCTCTGTCCTTCATGATCAGAAGTTGCAAATCTTGATTAACTCCTGTTAACAAAAGTTCCTGGATTATGTGGATGCATTGATATTTTAATATAAAAGATTTTCAGAGATGTGGGGCAAGATTCTATGCCTGTGATATGTTATGATGTCATCAAATAGGATGATGCCAGATACTTCTGTTCAGGATCACATTGATTAACTGGGCCTCAGAATAATTCCTGGTGTGTATTTTGACTTGATTGGCCCAAGGTCATCCTCCTGGTTGCTTCAGCACCTGGTGGTGGTTGGGTTAGTGAAGGCAGTCCAGACAACAGCTGAGCAGAGTAGCATACTGGTTAGTTGGCCAGTATTGCAGTTAATGTGGTGCAGGCAACTGTTGTTTAAAGCTGATAAGATTTCAACTGTAGTAATCAACCAAAGACCCATTCATTGTCATGTTGCAATGCTACAGCAGCACAAAAAATGTGAAACTTCCATCTTCAGGCTATCAGTTTTGTTGTACTGTTGGTGCTTTTGAAGGCTGCATATGACTGATACAGCAAGAGTAATGCTTTATTTTACTTCTGTGCCAATATTGCAGCAATGGATGTAGATAGCAAGGCAAAGGAATTGTTCAAAGTAATTAGTGTTATTTCTGACTTGCAGATAGACTGATGTCCATTCATCAAATGGGTTTTCATTACAAATTTGACATTTTCTTTGGATGTTTGTAGATCTCTGAAGTGTGTTTATTTCAATTAAAAACAACCAGCTCAGTTAAAGGTTCTGTTGATGTGGATTTGAGCCCTTAATCCAGTTATGATTGCCACCAGAATTGTTTGTGTAAATCTTAATTCGAAGCCATAAAACATACTTGACAAACATCTGGTTTAGTATTAAATACAATGGTCAGTTGGTTTCCAACATAAATATACTCAGCACTGACACTATACAACAATTAAAATGTTTGTAAATCATTTGCTGGCACATTTAGGTCAGCGGCAGCCTCTGCCACAAAGCCTTGTGGTTGACAAAAACGCTGGCATTTTTGCAATCAACAGAGGATGTGTAAAATGGTCTGTTGAATCTTCTACTTATTGTGCTAATAATAGTCTTGTAGGAAAAATCAATGGTAGAGTTCTCTGGCATGAAGCCAAATTGTTGGTGCCTTTGAGACTAGAGGCATTGTACGCTTCTGCTGATCAGTACTAATGCAAAATCTTTGCCAGGAGCCAATGACAAATCTCATAATATATGGAGCACGTGAAGTGGCATCCCTCTTTTAAAAAGTAATAAGTATTGTTTGTAGCAGTCAGGAAATTTGCTTTCTGCCATAAAAAGTTGACCAAGTATTAAAATAGATCCACCATTTGCTGATCACTGAGTTTATTCATAACCTGAGTGAGATTGCAACAGTGTGGATCTTCATATTTTCAGCTGGCAAATTGCTTGCATAACTTGTGTCTGAATGTGAATTTAATTGGATTTTCAGTTACACTTGATGTAAATTTTTAAGGAAATTTGAGATTCATGATGAAAGCCAGTTGAATTGAAAACTGGCTAGACACTAGGAAGTGGAAATTGGTGAATAAATGGAAGAAGTTCTGGATGCAAGGCATTGATCAGTATTCCAGAAAAAAATTATACCGTGTTAAATAAATTGGGCAAAGCATCTTTATTCCCAAGGAATCTTTTGGAATGCAAACTGTTTACAGTGACCAAAGGTTATTTCTGCAAGCAAGTTGCACAAATAAATGTCACTTCTCTAACTCCTCCTGTCTCCTGGTTAGATCACTGACACGTGTTCAGCAGACAGTAAAATGTTGCGGCAACCTCCCATTAATGCCCTACAAAAGAATATGGATTGCCGTTCTAGTATGATGCTGTCCAGCTAAATGTAGACATTCTCCTCAGGAAATTACCCATATTGGGACCCAGTAGTAACTAAGTACCAGCAAAGTTTAAAAGTGATGTTTGAGGCTCCAATACATCCTGGTATGCCCAGACTTTGAAGGGTTTCGTTCTGCGGCAGAGGAGCCCCTGCTTCCCACTACCTGCTACCATTAATTACTTCCATGTTGTAGTGCTAAATCAAACTTTTTAGTTCAACTAGAGAAGTCATAGGACCAAGTCTGAAATTTGAACTTAATGATCAATGAATATTGGGAGCTGCTCAGGAATGTTGTAGCTCATTCCACTGGGATTCTTGCTTGTGCTGGCCTGCAGTGGGTTTCTTTCAATACTTCATTTTTCTCTTGCTTTGAAAGGAAGTATTGCTCCATTTATTGTCAAAGATATAACGTGCCATGTAATGAGAATACCATTTGTCATTCCACCCTACTTTATTCAGTAGCAAAACATTAATTAAACCCATTAAAGCAGCAAAATTACAAAAAATGCTGGAAATATTCAGCAGGTCAGACAACATCTGTGGGGAGAGAAGCAGCCTTAACACTTCAGATTTTTGTTTCAGATTCCAGCATCTGCAGTATTTTGTGTTTATCTTGACATTTAAGGTATCTGATCTTTCACTGGAACTGCAAGAAGTTAGAAATGTAATAGATTTTGAGCAGGTGGGGGTGTGTATGGAAAAAAGGAAGATCTGTGTTAAGCAGAAGAAATTAATGACAGAAGATTTCATGGTGCAAGCTCAAAAGTAATGGGACAAAAAAAAGCGAGGTGTGAATGGCAGAATCCTGAATAACTGCCGCCTATAAGGAAAGGAAATGAGAGAAACGAGGGGAAAAGAAAGCAACACTTTTAAACCACATAAATCATACAGGGTTGTCAAGAATGTGCCATTGTGTTGCTTACTAACTGGAAAGTGTGTCGTACACATGCTTTTGTGAATTGTTGATCAGACAGCTTAAAGTGATGAGTGCTCTAGCACTGTTGTGTTCTAAGCCAGTATTGATGATCTGTCTTTGAGAATGTCACCTCTTGTTTGCAATTCAACTTTTACACATTTGTCTGTGGAGTTTGAACAATGAGGAAGAATATTATGTTACCTTCCCTTTGGTTTGGTGTTCCTCATCCTATTGTACTTCAGCCTCCATATACAAAGCTTCCTCCATCTAATAGAGTGCAACTTGGAACTTAATTTTAAGTCTTGTATTTAACCTTCTGATTATCAACTCCTTAAATCTGCTGCAACCTTCTTTCAAGCGAACTGAGATATGCTCCCAGAATGAGGCCTATATATGCAGTGGAATGGGGAAAGGTCACGTGACTCTCATGGCCTTGTGTGGTGCCAAACTTTTAAAAGGTACACAGTCCTGGTATTTTTGCCACCTCATTTCAACGAGGACTTATTTGTATGTGGATTTTGAACTACCTTCAAAAAATGAGGATGATGGTATCTAAGGTAGGTAATTTACATTTGTTGTGCTATGTCCCACTCTGCTTTTAAAAATGAAGATTCTGATGTTAGATGTAATGAAAAATAATTTTTCAAGTGTGCATACTTAGAAATTTTACTTTCCGGTATTATTTATAGGTTAGCAGAGATTTTTTTCTTAACCTTCCATATCTGACAGGAAGCGTTCTTTGGAAAATCACTGCTGGACAGCAGTCGGAAAGTTTGCCTCAGCTCAGAGGGTTTCTCTGATAATGAAAGCACTGAGTTTCCACAAGCCACGCCTCAAGCGGACTCAGCACCTCAGCAGAAAGATGTAACTGATGAAAAACGTGATGGAGCCCAGGAAAGGGGTGAGAGACTTAAGAGTATTGATACTGTTGTTTATATTACCTTTCTGGGCCTTATTTTACAAGATTACATCTGACTACTTTGGCACAATCCTATAAATCTCTGCTGATAATCTCATTGTACATTCCAAATGTTCTGGGCTGATTTTTGAAATAGCTGCACTTTTTTTTTGAATAAGTAATTGTAGTAATCAAGTGAAAAGCACTTTCAACAGTCCAGGATTCAAACTGTATAGTGGCTTTATTCTTGAATATTTATGGAGAAAATGCTTATTCTCCTGAAAATGAATGCAGTGGAAGGAATACTATGTGGATGTCCATTAAAGCCAGCATAAAAAGAGAAAATAGACCAGTAACTGGAGTCACATCTGACATACAGTAAGATTGTGGTTGTTGAAGGACAATTGTTGCAAGTCCTGGGGCACTTTCTGCTTGTGTTCCTTAGGAAAGCATCTTTGGCCCGTTCATCTTCAATGTATTGACTACAGGCTGCACTTACCTCACTCTTCTGTGACCTGTACCACTGAGAAGGCTTCGAGCAGCAATGCTGCGAGAATATCATTTCCAAATTCCTCTCCCAAATTGTGTACTCTCCTAGCTTTGACAAATATCACTGTTCTTTCACTATTGCTAGGTCAACATCCTAGCATTCCCTATCTAATGCCATTGTGGGAGCATCATCACCACACGGACTCTAGAAGTCCAAGGAGAAGGCCCGCCACCAACAGCTAAGGGCGGATAAAGATAGGCAGGCAGTGAATGGGCCAGTCACTGCCATCCACGAGTAAATATTAAAACGTCTGTGTAGGACGAAGGAGCATTTGACCCTTTGAGCCTGTTCCACTATTCAGTGAGTTCATGGCTGAACTGTTTGTGGTCTCAATTCCACTTCCCTGTCTGACCCCTTGACTCTCTTGTCCATCAAAAAACTATCTAACTGAGCCTTGAATAAATTAATGACCCAGCATCTGCTGCTTTCTGTGGAAGAGAGTTCAACATTCTTAAAGACCAACTGGGAGAAGAAAATTCTCCTCATCTCTATCTTATAGGAACTGTGCCCCCTGCTACTTGCCTCTCCCAATAGAGGAAATATCGTCCCAATAGCTACCCTACCAGATCTTCTCAGATTATTCTTTTGTTTCAATAAGATCACCTCTCATTCTTCTAAACTCTCTCTTCCTTCTAAATTCCAATGGGGCGTTTAAAACTAAACTCGAACCTGTTCAACCTTTCTTCATAAGTCCTTTATCCCAGAAATGAATGGAGTGAACTTTTGCTGAACCGTTTTCAGCACAATTTATATCCTTATTCAAATAAGGAGACCAAAGCCATGCACAGCATGGTCTTATTAAGGCCCTATATGGCTGCAGTAAAACTTCCCTACTTTAAAATTCCATTCTCCTTGCAAATAAATGCCAATATTCCATTTGTTTTCCTAATCGCTTGCTATATTGTGTACCAACTGTTTGTAATTCCCCCTGCACAACCAGTTTCTCAATCGCTCTCCATTTCCATTCCTGTCAAAATGGATAAGTTTACATTTTCCCATATTGCGTGCCATCTGCCAAATTTTTGCCCACTCACTTAACCTGTCTATATCCTTTTGCAGGCTCTTTGCCTTCTGTTGACAACTTACTTTCCTGCCTATCTTGGTATCATCGGCAAATTTAGCTACCGTATGTTTGGTGCCTATTGGAGGATTGATTTTGGGTTGTTGTGTGTTCCAGTGATCAGTGCTGGGACCAAATGTTACTAATCTACATAGATCATCTGAATTCAGAAAAACAATGCTGGCTGGTCAGATTTGACTTTGAAAGATGACTGAAATGAGATCAATGAATTAGCATAAAACAAGCCAATGACTTCATTTAGTATCTGTTGAACTGATTTTATTTCCTGTTGACTTGTAACCGAGGCTTAATTTTTCTGTATTAATAAATATTTCCAATTCATTCTGACAGCTCCTGATACAAAAACAATCCAAGGTCCCACAGAACACAATGGAGATTCAATTCCAGATGAACCACCTAAAACTGAAGAAACTCAACCAGATGGAATGGGTAAGTAGGGAGGAGCAGAATATGTGAGATTACCATTTTGTTTAGATATCTCCAAAAACAAATGTGCTGTTGCAACTGCATTCCCCCTCCCCCATCATTCGGTTTCTGTAGCATCCTGAATTAAATCCAAAAACTGGTTGCAATCAAATTTGGATCTGTCGAACAGATAAGTGCACTATGCAAAGGCTATTGATTTTGATTCCAAATTAAATTTGTTATTCCCCCAATAAACAATTTTGGTTACAAAGTGCAATGTGTTATTGCACTATTGCAGTGTTCTGTAGAACAGTGGGGCAAGTCATCCATCCAGAATAATGGAGTGCTTGCTGATATGGGAAGAAAAGTTGTAGCACAACTGCTATAAAGTATGTTTCTGCACGTTTTAGTCCTTATATTTTTCATGGTTGTGCATTGAATGACTTTGACAGATTTTGAACAGGGCAGCCATCTTGTGTTTAGGTATAGCATGTAATACAGAAAAATCTAAAAAGGGAAGCTTTTATTAATTGTAACTAAAATTCATGCCATATAAGTGCCAGGCAGTGACCATCTCAAACAAGAAAGAATCTAATCATCGCCACTTGACATTCATTGGTATTGCCATCGCTGAATACCCCAACATCAACTTCCTGGGAGTTAAATTGACCAGAAACTGGATGGTCACTGTGACTGTAAGAGCTGGTCAGAGGCTGGGAATCCTGCGGAGCGTAACTCACCTCCTGACTTCCCAAAGCCTGCCCACTATTTACAAGGCACGAGTCAGGGGTGTAATGGAATATACTCCACTTGCTTGGGTGAGTACAACTCCAGTAGCACTCAAGAAGCTTGACACCAGCCAGGACACAGCCCATTTGATTGGCACCCCATCTACAAACATTCACTCCTTCCACCATCCATGGACAGTGGCATTAGTGTGTGCCACCTACAAAATGCACTGCAGCAGCTCACCAAGACTCCTTAGCCAGCACTTTCCAAACGCAACTGCTACCATTTAGAAGGACATGGGTAGCACGTGCACGGAAATAGCATCACCTGGAAGTTCCCTTCCAAGCTACTCACCATCCTTACTCGGAAATAAATTGTTGTTCTTTCACTGTTGCTGGGTCAAAATCCTGGAGCTCCCTCCCTAATAGCACTGTGGATATACCTTTGGCACAGGGACAGCACCACTTTAAGAAGGCAGCTCACCACCGTCACCACCTTCCTGTGGGCGATTATGGATGGGCAGTAAATTCTGTCCTAGCCAGTGACACCCACATCCCATGAATGAATAAAAAAAATTAAAAGCAGTGTGTCTAGTACCCATTTCCTGTTGGTCACTCCACAAGTGTCAAACTACAAACAAGTGTCCTTTCTCAAAAAGTACAGCAAACCAAAAACAGTTTTTAACATGTAGAGGTTTCTCCAGCAATTGAAAATAGCTTAATTGACAGGGGCCTGACTGACCTTGCCACTCATGTAACCTGCAGCCTAAAGAGAAATTAAACTTTTCAGTTAACCAGTACTTGCTTAATATTCAGATTTTGTAGCCTTGAAGGAATGCAGCTTCAGATAAAATGTTGTGAATCATGTGGCATGATGCTGCTTTTACTAAGCATTGTAAAATCCAGCTGAATAAGCAATGGAAATGTAAGTAATGCCACGAGCTGCGCTATTTAATTTATTTATTCTCTTGCAATACCCATGTGCACATTTGGAAGTCAAGAAACCTTGGCTTTGCCAACCTGTGCCTAAACTTTCTGAACTTGGGTAAGTGGGATGTATCTCTGCAGGAAATGTGTAGAATTCACATTGCACAAACAGAAGCCCCCCCCCCAATGATTTGACTGAGGTTTCTGTGGGTCTCAGACACCTGCTGACCAACAAACAAGTTTCTGTAGTCTCAATCCTGTTCCTGGTGGGCCTGGTTCACAAGAATTCAATCACGAAAGATCCGATGTAGAAGAATCCCTGACTTTGAGCTGTGGCGAAGAGAAGTACATGGACTGCCCTAAATCACATTTGCATAAAGCACAGCAGATGCACACGTAGAAAATTAAAAGCTCCCAAGTATGCATCTGGTCAACCAGACGGACCATAGAACATATAATGACTGCCTGAATCACATACGAAGGAGGCATCACAGCAATCCACTCTTCTACTGATGCAATTGTCTGGCTTAACCCATCTGAATGTAAAATTATAGTTGTTACTATACATGTGCATCAACCGTAAGAAGCTACCCTGAATTTAACACTTATTGTCAGTGTCAGTCAGACAGACTGATGGATGGTTGGTATGTGGTGGGGGCGGGGGGTGCACGCGCCCAAATGGTGCATCTTGTAAAGTTTGGGCTGAGGCACAATATGGGAGTAGTGTGAAGGGAGCTTTGTTCTGCCTGTGCTACACTTTTCATATGAATGCATGATGCTGACACTGGGTGTGTGAAATAGAAATTGCTCTCTTCTGCATCACTGCCATTGCTTGCATTAACACAAAATTGTCAGTGTAAATGCTTTCCTGTTGAATCTATATTTTCCACTTTTTCCATCTGACTTGTTTCTTATGTTGTGATTACATTCAATTTTACTTGCCTCTCATTGGGTCTTTGCTTTTGGTTTTCATGTTAGATCGTGTTTTTCTGTACTTCACTCTGAAACCTCTCAAATCAGTTTTCTCAATTGCCACCACTAGATTATTGTTCCTCTCTCCTGCCTTTGACTGCAGTGGCAGCTGTGCTTAGAGCGAGGGACACAGAGGGTGAGGGAAAGAGAGAAACAGGTATATAAATAAGGGAGAGAGTGAGATGGGTGATACTACTACAGGTTGGAGAGGGGATTGAGAGTGAGTGAGGGACTGAGGAAGGCAAAAGAGAGAAGGGAAGTTGAGGACCATGACCTGCTTGTAAGGAACTCCAACATCCATATTAAAAGAATCTTCTACTGAAAAACTGTCCTGAACTTGCTGCTTCATGCACCACCCACCAAAGATTGCCTTCTTTAAGCATGCACAAACATACTCGCCCACTGTCAGGCCCCCTTTATGAAGACTATCTTTCTCCAGTGCACTCTTGCACTTTTTCCCCGTTCAGTGTTTACTCTGCTCGCACTCATCTTTGCTCAGGCATGTTTGTTCAGATGCACACCAAATTTAAGACAACCTTCCATCCGCATACACTTGACAGTTTAAGAAATATAAATGTTGCATCTGCAAACGAGAGATTCCAATTACCCATGATATATTTTTGTAAGTTTTTTTATATATACTAAAAAACTTGCAATATGCATTCATTTTTTCAACTCAGTTTATTTTACTTTATTACATTCTCCATCACATCATGTAAAAATAGGCACGCAGTTGTGGATTTGCAGATTCTAAAAGTACTATTAACAGTACTTTATATTAAAAACACAATTTGACATGTGCACTGTCAATGTAAATCATTGATTCTCATACTATACTGTGCATTACTTGAAATAAAAGAACATAAGTCTCAATGTGAGCAAAATAACAGATCTATGTGCGCATGCTAACAAATTTCCTGTGGAGGTAAGTACTCATGATGCACAATTGTATGACTGGCAACTTTCCCAAGAAGTAAATACAAGACTTGCAAATTATTGGCTGAGGTCTAGTTCACATTGAAGAACCAGGGGGAGGTGAGGATTTTTTTAATGCAGCCAATTATGAGCTGTAAGGCTGTCCTTGAAAGGATAGTGGAAGCAGATTTAGTAGTAGCTTCCAAAAGGGAATTGAATATATATACTTGAAAAAATTGGAAGCCTATGAGGAAAGAATGATTAAGTGGCTAGTAACTACATAGAGCCAGCTCCAGTATGATGGGCCAGATGGCCACCATTTTTGCTGTATCACTTTATAAAAATGCAGCCTAACAACTGAACAGGGTTGAAACATAACATGCCATTACTGGGACTATAATCAGCAAACTGCAACCAACTTTTTTTTTAAAAGAAGGGACTGGTGGAAATTACTGTAAATCTTAGATTGCTGGCTTTTTCAATCATTGATAGAGGGTAGCAAATATCATTTACAGCAAATATAAAAATTTGAGTAATTTCCAAAACACATTTATACAGAAAATTGTCCAACTCTATTTGAAATATAGTATATTGCTGTGTGAGGCCTAAAGTCCATTTGTGACCTGAGCTTTGAGTTTGGTTTTCAGTCCACTGTCTGATCCTGGTGCATCTGTGAGCAATGTACTTTTTTTGGGGAGGGTAGGCTGGGAAAAAAGCCTCTCCCTGCTACTCTGTCTGTTTGTTTTGTGTTGATTTCGGACTCGCTTGTCTCCAATTCACGTGCTGATTTCTACCATGCACGCCCTTGTTCATGTATGTTTGCCGCGCACACCCCCTCCCCACCCCCCACTTCTAGTGCACTCTCTGATCTGTCTGTCTGTCCTTTAATATAATTTTCAATCGATCATGACCTTGTTGCCTTGCACAAATTCCTGAAATGTGTTGGCTTTCTGATGCATATACCAATGTCAGAACAAGCGACTGATCAGATGAGCAGCAAAATAGAATAGGGAATGTAAGGACATTGAAAGAAATAAAGGCAGAGAAATTAAGGAAATTCCAGCTAAATAAAGATGAGGGGATTCATTCAGCTCATTTTAGTTTGTCTGCTGAGATGAAAATTTGCATCTTGTCACCCAAACACTTATTTATCTTTGTCTCTAATAACCCTATTTGGAAGAGTTGATCTTTTCATGAAAAAGTGCTTTGTGACGCAAGTCATTCATTTTCTTTTCAGCAGTTTTAACTTATGACTCTTATGTTTAAGTAATGCTCTCCAGTAGCATTACCTATGATATTTAATATCTTGTATGCTTCTATCGTGTCTCTCACAGCCACCATCTTAAGTTTTTCATTGGTTCATCCAATCTTCCTTAAAGATTGGGTTACAATCAAGTAAGTAGCAATAAATGGTGAAGATAAGGAGGAATTAGTGAGATGGAAATATTATAACATCCAGTTCCTGTAAATGAGATACAAAACCTTTGTTTTTAAAATGGAACAGAAAGCCAATCATTTCATGCTGAGGTTTTTCTGCCCTGGAACGAGTAACTTGGCAGCAACGTAACTACTCTATAATTGACCTCCAAGAATTTACAAGCTACTGCATTTACCTACATATTTGTCTGTTTTGCCCAATTTCCCACAGAGAGTGCTCGAGGGTACTGACCGTAAAATGACCGGTTATGTTAGTAACCGCTGTATCTTTGCAGCTAACCACTGAGCTCTAGACTACTCAAAGCAGTGCCTCAGGAGATCACCTAGTAATTTATTTCACAGCACTGAATTGCTATGCCTCATGCATTCCTCTGCTAATTCACATTTTCTGAAAAATGCTGAATCAATGTAGTAATGTACTTTGAAATACAGAAATTGCATTCAGAGGGGAGGAATTATCTAGTTTTTCTGAAATGACTTAAAATTTGGCGTGGAACTCGTATGCCATTAAAGATCCCTGAAGTTCTCTAACTGGCTGTTACTGTTGGAAAGCCTATATAAATAAATTGGTAGTTGCAGGCCTGTTAATTTCTCTTGTAGAGACATGCCCATAATTGGCCTTCTGAGAGAGCAAATTAATGGACCATGTCTTCTCCCTTACTTTCTAATGACAGTCAACATGTTTGAAAAGGTGCAAACATTCTTGGAAGGATGTGACCAAGTTCTTGTTCCCTCCAGAATGGAACGTTCTAATGGTCGGCTTAGATGAAAACAAACAAACCAGTTGCATTTAAGAATGAGTGAGTTAGCCTATGTTACACCTGGGTAATGGGTTGGAACAGTACCGTTACTTCCTTAGACTATGTATTAATTACATTGATTTTCTGCAGCCTTCTATTCCTGCTTTAAACTTCAGTAATTTAGAAACTGCATTGCAGTCAGTACTTACTTCACTTTGTGGTATTCCTATTTCATTTCCAATTGCACCTTTGTTTACTTTTTTTCATCCTTTCCCTGGATGAGCTTTTGCAGAATTGGAATTCAACTGAGATCAATCGACCTTGTTGTTAATTTGACTGTAAAGGCAAGACTTCTTTCACGTACTTTGTTCATTCAGCACATTGGGCAACCATTCAGGGTGTTTGTGAGTGCATTCTTAGCTGATGATCTCACTGTAAAAGCCAGGCTAGGATCCATTTGCACAGTCCATTTATTTCTTCATTTACAGGTGTATCTGTGGTTTCAGTCTACTTGTAATCAGTTACACTGACCATCAAGCTAATTCCAGAATCCTGGCTTTCTGGTTAACCTGATAACAGTTGAGACCCCTGAATTGCTGCAGGTCACTTTGACCTTGGTGTGGATCTTGTTTGCTTTGTGCCGTGCACAGTGATTGGGCTGTGTTATTAGGGTAGAGATGGTTGTGGACTTTTAGGTTGGAAAGGGTTAAATGGCTTTTGCTTGCCACTGTTCATTTTTTTCCCTTTTGTTTTTATTGTACTTTTGGGTTTTTAGGTTTCGATCTCAGTCCTTTCCACGCAGACAGCTCCCTCTCTCCCTTTGGTAAGCAGTCAGACCCTCTCGCCACTCTTTGCGTGTTCACATGTTAACATCAGTAGTTTGTACCTGGGTGCTTGTATGTCTGCTTGCGTTTTCGTAGAAGATATTCACATGACATCACCAGTCTATTCAGCAGGTTACTGGTCAAGTGCTAAATATTTTTAGCATTTGTGAACATAAAAACCAATGAAGATTTTTTTTACTTTCCTGCCTTTTTAATTTTCTGAAATTTATCTGTAAAATGCATGTGAAAATCAGTTTGCATTCACAAAATATCTCCAAAGTAACAATCGTGACCACAGATTGTCCTGCGTCATATTTTATACTTAGTCAAATATTTGTATTGTTATGAAGGTGTAGTAACTAGAATAAAAATATGTTAAGGCGTGGGCGTTTTCCCAGTGACTATTGGTAGTCTAAGCATGTACAATGCACGTCACTGATTCTTGAACCAAATTCCATCTGTGGTGACAAGTGGCAAAATCTGCAAAAGATGAATTTTGTTTGCTCCTCAATATATATTTGTAACTGACTTAACAACTTGTTCAAAAGATTTCCAGTCTGCTATGTAAAAAGTATTATGTTGGTTCCTGATGTCCACGTTGATAAATGCAACACCCTGTGGTGTGATCCTGAGTCTTACAGAGTAATGGGCCATAAATTTAATGTCTGGCCTGTGCTTACTAAGCTGACCTCAGGTGGGTTGCAGTTGGTTCCACGTTATTCTCGCTGCTGATCACCACCAGTAGCTCTCAACCCCAGTGGAAAGTGTGTACTTGCAGATTTTGAGTGAGGTCAACATTGTAATCAGCTCTAATGTTGAATTGTCTGCAGAACTTTAGTATGAACAATGGCTGCTTGGAATGAATTACTGGAGGGTTGTCAGCATCCAAATACTGTAAACCAGCAAATGTGAAGTGCTGTCAACAGAGGAGGGTGAAAACTGGGTTATAAGAGGTTTTTATTGGGCATGTAAGAATGATCAGTATCACTGGTACAGAACAAAGTATATTAATGCGTTTGGGGAGTTGATGCTATTGTATCCCAGCCAAGCCAGGCACAAGGAACTGAATTGGCAGCTGTTAATTGAAATTCCCAGTAATTAGCAAGTGATTTATTTGTTGTGTGCCAATGAGATGGCGTCATGGTTGTAAAAATTAAGGTGAAATTGTGTTAATTGTGATTAGTGCAGAGCTTCAGTAGAATTTGTGTTGACTGTTGCCCTGTGCATGGTTTCTGTGGAGTATGGTGGCACGGTGCATATCTTCTTTCGAATTTTTATCATAGTTTCAGTGCAAGTGGGTTTTTTGTTGGATTTCTTTTTCATATTTTCCTTCAAAGTAACCTGCAAAATCTTTAACAGTTCATGTAAAGGTTTCCCAGCGTGTGTGAAAATAGCATGCTCAACTGGGGTACTAGTTAGAGTGCGATAAACTGTTGAGAACTGGCAGATTGTTTGAAGTAGAACTAAAGCATTAAGAAAGAAATGTGCACACAAAGAATTAGACTCAATGATCTATTAATTTTCAACCTGTTTTTTAGTAGGTAAAGGCAAATTTTTGAAAAAAGGTTTGAGGAAAAAGTGAAGTAACCTTTGTTTCGCAATCTAGCAGACTTAAGTTTACCAGGACAGCCATATGTCTTGGGTGTGCTAAGTTCTGTTGGAGATAGCTCTGTAAAGTGCTTTGCAGAATGTAACTCCAGCCAACCAATGTGGAAATGGCTAGAGACAACTCTGCATTCCTAGCTCAAGAAGGATGTGTGGCACTCTAAAGGGTTAAATAGGGAAGGAAGTGTTTGTGGTGGTGGGCGGGGGGAGATCCTATTCTAGAGTTGAGCTGTTTATTTTTTATGTTTGTTTTTGTTGCTTGGCTTCTTAATGTGTGGCTTTAAAAAATTGATTGCTTTCAGTCATACACCTTTCACTGTGTGGACAGGTTGTTTCCAGTTGTGGACTTAGCCAGAGCCACTTACATAGCACTTCTTCTTTCTCACCACAAGATAAATTAAATTTATTGATAAATTATATATTGAGATTAATAATGCTGTTTTTCTATGTTGTGACGAAAAGGCAAGTCTATGATAAAATTGGCCCCAATTTGTTACTTCCTCAGAAAGTTGGTGAGAATTGTGCTAAACAAAGTTAGACTGCACAATTCCATTCCTGTTTCAAAAAGTAATGGCTAGTCCTGTATTTAAACTTTTGCGTACAAAACACAAGCTTCAAATAATGTTACACGTTCCAGAGGCAAGTGGAACAGCATTGACACTTTGCAGGTACTCTGCAGAGATTATAGATTAAGTCTGAATATTGACATGCCAGTATTGTAAAGTCCACCTCCCTGACAGGCCCTGACCCTGGTGAATATGCGGTCACTAGTCTGGTTTGAGTACTGGCAGTTTATTGCCCACTGGTACTCTCCTCTTATGGACTGTACTCTCAAGTACATTCCCCTTTTTAGTTCACTGGCTTATACAAAGCAATCGTTGTGAGGGGTGGAACTTGAGCTCTAAAAGCTAATATTATCACCAAGTAGTCCCTAAATTTAACTCATACTGGGGGGAGTATTGAAAATGTTTAGCTTTGATTCATCACTAGATCGAAAATGGGCAGATCTTTATTTAAACAAAATTCCTTCTTGAAATCTAAATAGCAAATTATTTAACTGCTAGTATCCAAACCTCACTAAAATTAAGAAAATAATTATAAATGGAAATCTTGGCTGATTTTAACTTGACACTTTTCTCCTGAGCTGAAGGGGGCCTGGTGCTCTCCAGTACTTAATCTAAGTGACCTTCATTAATTTTTGAACATGATCGTGTCAACATTAGCACCAAATTCCATTGGCATGGAATGTCTGCAGCCACTGATGTCAATTATAACATCTCAACTACGAGGCCATGTATGATTTGTGGGATCTCTGGTCTGCATAGCTGTTACACGTTGCCTTTACCAACTGAGCCATTGGGAGATCTTTAGCTCACTCCTTAGAATGACCTTCATGATTACAAACAACTATCATTTGTGAATTGTGTGCCCTTATGGGCTGCAAAAGACAATCAAAAGCAAGTGAGCCCATCAAATATCCGTGGTGTGTCTAACCGGAAGCAGTGTTTGTTGCAACATGATGTGGGCATAGTCTATGTTTCCTCAACCATAAACAAAGGATGTCTCACTATTGTGTTGTGTTCCATCTTGCAGTTGAGTAGGAACAAAACTCAGATCCGTGATTGAATTTAATTGATGAGCGGGTTGAATACTGAAATCCATCATTGCTTGGTTGTGAATGTCAACATTACTTGGTTGGTTGTCAATGTTCCCACTACCAGTCATGTTTGACTTTTTAGGTTCGTATTTGTCATTTGACTAATTTCCTGCAAATAGGTAATTTTAAAAAAATTCTATTTTTCCTTTGAGAAAGAAAATCATGTAGACTTAGTTTGAACAGGCAACCTGAAAATTGCTTCCCCTGTTCCCTTCTGTTTTGTGTGATTGAAATCAACTCGTCACAATTGCTGAAAATTTTGTTTGGTAACTTATCACAATGCTCCTTTCTTTAAGCTGGGATTGACATCTCATCTGTTACGGATGAGCTTTCAGCTAATCATCCTAACGAGAGCTCAAAGCGAAATCAGCCTTTCAGCGATGTTCCAGTGGAGGGTGCTCTCAGCTCAGATCTTGACAAGATTGTAACAGAAGGTAGGTCAAAAAGCATTGTGTGTAAGAAATGATGAAGTGGAAATAGTGAGGATTGCTTCTGGGTTTTTGCTGAAGCTTTGATTCTTAAGGGTGATTACAGAGGTGTGTCTCATCTATGGTTTGATTTTTCATGTACATCCGGATCAGAGTATAGCTATGCTGTGGTATTCTTTCCGTTACTCTATGAAGTAAAATCTTCTCTCAAGTCACCTGTTGCTGCACTTTCAAGGTGACGATTTGTTCAATCATTCCCTTCTCAGCAACACTTCAACTCCGAAATTTTATTAACCGAATTAAATTTCAACTCGTGTCCCCAGAGCCTGGGCCTCTAGTGACGTAGCCCCAATGTCATCATCTCCCTACATGCATTTTGTTTAGCCATCCCTCACTGGATCTAGCTGGACCATATTAGACAGAATCAGGCCTCACTCTCCTCTGCCAGTGCCACTCACAGTAAAAAGTCTGACAACACCAGGTTTTAGTCCAACCGATTTATTTGATAGTAAATGCACAAGCTTTCGGGTTAGTCCCGTCATCAGGTGAATGGAGAGTTCTGGCCTCAGACAGAGCATATAAAGCACAGACAGTTTACAGACTACTGATTAGAATGCGAATCTTTACACCTAACCTGCTGTTCAAGTCTTGAAGTGGCCGACAATGTGAGTGGAAGGAGCACTGATCACAGGTTAAAGAGATGTGTATTGTCTCCAGGCAGTACAGTGAGTGAGGTTTTGCAAACCCAGGCAAGTGTTGGGGGTTACAGATAGTGCGACATGAACCCAAGATCCTTGTTGAGACTGTCCTCATGTGTGTGGAACTTGGCTATCAGTCTCTGCTCAGCGACTCTGCGCTGTCGTGTGTCGTGAAGGCCGCCTTTGAGAATGCTTACCCGAAGGTCAGGTTGAATGCCCGTGACCACTGAAGTGTTCGCCAACAGGAAGGGGAACAGTCTTGCCTGGTGATTGTCGAGCGACGTTCATTCATCCGTTGTCGTAGCGTCTGCATGGTCTCCCCGATGTACCATGCTTCGGGACATCCTTTCGTGCAACGTATCAGGTAGACAATGTTGGCCGAGTTGCAAGAGTATTTACCGTGTACCTGGTGGATGGTATTCTCACGTGTGATGATGGTATCCGTGTCGATGATCCGGCATGTCTTGCAGAGGTTGCTGTGGCAAGGTTGTGTGGTGTCCTGGTCACTGTTCTCCTGAAGACTGGGTAGTTTGCTGCGAACAGTGGTCTGTTTGAGGTTGTGTGGTTGTCTGAAGGCAAGAAGTGGGGGTGTGGGGATGGCCCTGGCGAGATGTTCATCTTCATCAATGATATGTTGAAGACTCCGGAGAAGATGTCGTAGCTTCTCCGCTCCAGGGAAGTACTGGACGACGAAGGGTACTCTGTCCACTGTGTCCCGTGTTTGTCTTCTGAGGAGATCGGTGCGGTTTTTCGCTGTGGCACGTCGGAACTGTCGATCTATGAGTCGAGCGCCATATCCTGTTCTTAAGAGGGCATCTTTCAGCGTTTGGAGGTGTCTGTCACGATCCTCCTCATCTGAGCAAATCCTGTGTATATGGAGGGCTTGTCCATAGGGGATGGCTTCTTTAACATGTTTAGGGTGAAAGCTGGAGAAGTGGAGCATTGTGAGATTGTCTGTGGGCTTGCGGTACAGTGAGGTGCTGAGGTGACCGTCCTTAATGGAGATGCATGTGTCCAAGAATGCAACTGATTTGCCAACACTTGCCTGGGTTTGCAAAACCTCATTCACTGTACTGTCTGGAGACAATACGCATCTCTTTAACCTGTGATCAGTGCTCCTTCCACTCACATTGTCAGCCACTTCAGGTCTTGAACAGCAGGTTAGGTGTAAGGATTCGTATTCTAATCAGTAATCTGTAAACTATCTGTGCTTTATATGCTCTGTCTGAGGCCAGAACTCTCCATTCACCTGATGAAGGGACTAACCCGAAAGCTTGTGCGTTTACTATCAAATAAATCGGTTGGACTAAAACCTGGTGTTGTCAGACTTTTTACTGTGTTTACTCCAGTCCAACACCGGCACATCCACATCAATGCCACTCACTCCAGGATCATATTGGTGAGCAAACATAATCCCAACTTGTTTTTTCTACTATCAATTGCCTTCTAAAACTGCTTCCCCTTTATCCTTGCCTTCAAGTGCAAAGAGTTTGTGGATTTCTTATCACTTAAGATTGAGTCCACCCATTCAACTGCCCCCCTTCTCCTCCTTGCCCACTCAACCCTGAACTGACATCTTTAATTTTTCTCGTCTTCTCCTTGTGTCCTGTCCAGATGCACACACTGTCTGAGATCCACCTTCTGATCCTCGACTCTTTCCACACAGTCACTTATCACTCAGTTTGCCTTTCTGGCTTCCATGCCACCTGACAGATGGTTACATTTCTTCATCTTAGGCTCACCCTTCCCTTCAAAAACAAACCTGCTCTTGACCCTTCTTTGGAAACTACTGTTCCATCTCCAGTCTCCCTCTGCCCTCAAGTTTTTAAACGGTGCTATCACTTCCCAAATCTGTGCCATTCTTTTTGCACAACTTCATGCCCTAACTTCCCTTCTTTCCTGTAATAGCACGAAAAACAGCAATCAAAGTTACAAATGACATTCTCTGTGACTGTGGTGTATTATCATTTGATATCTTCCTCAACTTTCTTGCTTGCCTGATCTTCAATCTAAGATGAGCCACACTTTCTTCCAGTTAAACATTAGGACGACCAAAACTATTGCCTTCAGCTCTCACCATAATCTTGTAACCGATTTCATCCCCTTCTGTAGTCACTGTCTTTTCCTCAACCAGACTGTGTTTGTAACTTTGTCTTCAGATTCAATCCAAGCTCACCTACCAACCCCATTCTCCCACAAATAAAAAAAACTGCCTTCTTCCATCTGCATTACATCTGTCAGTGTATCTGCTGCTGAATCCCATGTCTGTATTTTTGTGAGCCCTAGACTCAAATGTTTCAGGGCTGACCTGCATTTCCCCAATTCTCCATGTTCTGTAAACTTTAGCTCATGCAAAAAAAAACCTCTGCCTTAATCCTACTGTATATCAAGTACTTCTTACCCATCAGAAGTTTGCCTGCTGGCCTGCAGTGGTTTCTGGTCCACCAATGTCTCTGTTGTCTCGGCCTTGTGTTTAAATCTTTTCATGGCCTTGCCCCTCCCTATCTCTTTAACACTGAAAGTGAAACTTGATTCCCTCATTAAACACTTTTGCCTTTCCATCTCCCTTTTCCATTTAAGGCCTTGCTTAAAGCCACCTCTTTGACTCGCCTTTCTTAGCATTTCCTCCTCGACATAGTGCCCATGTTTGCCTGATGACACCTCTATGAAATGCCTTGAATGTTTTCCTTTTGGTAAAAACAGTATTTCTATTGTCACTAAACTTGCCATTGTAATTTTTAAGGAATCTTTTGGCCAGCTGTCTCCTCTTCTCCGTCAAAGCTACTGGCATGCTGCGGTATTCCAAATTGGAATTTTCCACCATTTGAGAGGGAATTGCAATGTTGCTTTTCTTTGCTTGCCAGCTAAAAGCAGATTGTGAATGCCCATGTCATACTTGAACAGCCCTGTAGTTTTGAAAATCCATGAAGAGTTGATGGCTGAAAAAATACATTCATTTAGGCATTTAAGAAAACTCCCCATTGCTTCACTCAAAGATAGACAAAGTGCTTTCGAAATGGTGAAAAGCTAGAAACAGTAGAAGTCAAGAAATCTGAGGGTCCAGGAGCATAAATGATTAAAATGCCATGGTGAGGTACAGAAAATAATCAAACAGGCTTAATGGTGTGCTGTCCTTCATAACTATGCAACTAGAATACAAGTGGATACAAGTTGCTACAGTTGTACAAATCTTGGTTGGACCACTTTTGTTCTATTCTAGGAAGCCAATTGGTGAAGAATAGAACTGGAATCAGCCTTTTCGCGCTTCGATTCTTAATGATAAACGTGCACATTGCAAACATATAGCTCCTCACCCAAAAAGCACAGATTTAATCTGTATCCGTTTTATGTATCTAGTTAATGCCCACTAACTATGTACAATTAAACGCATTTAGTATTAACACACCCTTAGGAAGGACATGCTGGTCTTGGATAGCATGCACCATAGATTTACCAGAATGATACCTGGGCTCCAAGGGTTAAATTATGAGGAGATGGTACACAAACTATGGTTGCGTTCCCTAGAATTTAGAAGGTTTAAGGGGTGATTTTTATCTAAGTTTTCAAAATATTAAGGGAGACTATTTTTGTTTGTGGGGAGTCTGGGATTAGAATGCATAGTCTGAAATTTAAAGCTAGACCTTTGGGTGAAATTAGGAAGCATGAAGTTTGCAACTCTCCTGAAAATGATGATTGCTGGATCAATTGTAAATTTTAATATTGAGTGTTTAAAATGTGTGTTATCCAAAGGTATTAAGAGACATGGAACAAAGATGGGTTTGGAGTTAGTTCTCTAATCAGCTGTGATCTGAGTGAACGTTTGAACAGGTTAATTTATTATGTTTCTTATGCTTGCAGTATGTTGACGGTTAAGAACTTATTTAATTAATTAATCAATAAGTAAAATCTTTTTTTTTCATTCAGAACTAGCACACATGGAGAGTAAAGACGTACAACAACTCTTCACTGACGTTCTGGGAACACAGGGAAATCCTCCACTTTCAGAGCCAGCATTGGGTGGCATTAGACCTGCCTCAGAAAGCCACCTTCTCACTTCCCATGGGTTGGGAGAACTTATCAGACCTTCAATATGCCAGCGATCTCTCCTTCCTGGTAAGAAAATACTTTTTTTTAAACAATAAAGTCTCGTGTCTAGCAAGTTGCATCAGGTCATTCAAAAAAAGTACATGGCTGGAACTTGAATTATTGGCTTGGGCTTTGCTGCCCTTTTTGTTCCCCTGTAATATGGCTTGACTTTATTTGCCATTCTTGTTAATTGTGGCAAGCCCCCACCAATTAGGATGTTCTCTGAACCTTAGCCTGACCCTGCCCTTCCCTGCCAAAAGTGCTTGTGATCCACCTGTCCTCAAATTGTCTTCACAATTAAAGTTAGCAATGCAGTGAAAGTGTGCCAGGCACAGCTATAACCAAATAGAATACTATAGATTGGGAAGGACTTGGGTTGGGATATTGTGGTTTTGCTGCAGTTGGATGCCTATGGGTGTGCCAAACTGAGGGGGCATTTGGGCATGCTGAGCCAGGTTGCAGAGTTTTACTGTATGGTCCTTTGCCAGCCTTGATAGTTCTTCTGCATTTTAAAACTCTCTTTTCCATGTCTTAACTTACATCAAGTCCCATTCCCCTATCACCCCTGTGCTTGCTGACTTGCATTGAATTCTGGTTAAGCAACATCTTGATTTTATAATTTTATTCTCATTATACCCCTCTGTGACCTTGTCCCTTCACATCTCTACAATCCTCTTTTTAACATTGAAAGTGAAATTTGATTCCCTCACTAAACACTTTTGCCTTTCCACCTCCCTTTTCCCTTTAAGGCCTTGCTTAAAACAACATCTTTGACTTGCCTTTCCTAGTACTTCCTCCTTGACATAGTGTCCATGTTTGGCTGATGACACCTCTATGAAATGCCTTGAATGCTTTCCTTTTGGTAAAAACAGTATTTCTATTGTCACTAAACTTGCCTACAGCCTTCAGATATCTGCTCATCTGATCGGGTCTTTTGAATAGCCCTGATTTTAAGCACTTTACCATTGGTGACTGTGTTTTCAGTTACTAGGCCCTAAGCTTTGGAATTCCCCCTCTGCACCTCTCCCGTGCGGCTTTGCATCAAATTTGTTTTTTAACACTCCTGTGAAATGCCTTGGAGCATCCTATTTTGTTAAATGTGCTCTTTAAATATAAAATGCTGTTAATGGACCGACAGTGCCTCCTGTTTTGTCTGCATAAGTGCTTTCTCATCTACCAGAATATGAAAGAGGAGAGTGGGGAAATATTGAAATGAGTGAAAGAAAACCTAAAATTAGAAGAAGTGAAGTATTGGGGGGGGGAGGGGGGGAGATTGCTTTGAACTTATCAGCGCCAGTCACTTTAGCTAGTATGGTACGGATGACTCTTATTTTTGTGGACTGATTCCCACAAGTATGAAGTCCAGAATCTAGTAGAGTGGTTATTGTCAAAGGTGGACAGGCAAACTGGAAGCTTAAAATATAAAACAAAAATAGCTTCCTCCTCCTCCTAGCCCTACTAAGAGGTGTGTTGGCAACACCTTAATGGCACTGCCACATATATGTTGCATTCATCTGTACCCCGTTGAAAATGACTTCTGCAGCAAGTGAGAAGCAGCACCATTGGGCAACCCTTCCTCCTCTGGAATGGCATTTTCCCACTGTTGCTTTTCCTTACCCACTACTATGCTACCTCTTGGCTCTGTTCCTGGACTTCAGGATATAATGTTGCCCCCATTGGAGGCACCTAATCCCCTCCCGATGCGCACACCTTTCAGTTCTCTCCAGGTTGCTCCCCATTCCTAACTATTCTTTGGCACTGGTTTCAATCTCTTGACTCCTGCACTACTGTCCTTTGTGCTGCACAACCATCAGGCTTTACCTTATGCTACTACATTAGGTGGCATAGTCAACAGTCACGTAAAGGAGCAAATAAAACATTACAAAATTATGTAGATGAACCATATGTGCATAACAATGGCAGATGTAATTTAAAAAAGTATGAGGTGGTACATTTGGGATGCCAGAATGGAGCATTGGAGTAAGGTCTAAATGTGGAAGGAAAAGGTAGGCAAACATAACTGATTTTTTGGGATTATGTTACACAAAAAGAAGCTTATGCAAAAAAGAGTTTTGAAAAGACTATTGAGAAAGCAGAGGATATATGAGCAAGGAAGTATTGGTGCAGTTACGTAGAGCTCCAATTAGACCTTACTGAGAATATTGATTTCTGTGTTGGGAGACCCACCTTTGGATGAATGTGCTGGCTTTGGAAAAGTGGAAATTCACCAGGATAAGTAATTATGGGACTGAGCAAACATGGGTTAAATCATTTGGAGATGCAGAGCTTAAGGAATGATCTGATTGAAGTGTTTAAAAGAATGGCAAATTGACTGTAAATAAAGGAAATAATTCTTCCTGTTGTTACTAGAATTCTGGAAGAAGTTGATAGAATTTAAACAAAACTGGTTAAATCTGTTTCACATGCAGGATGGACTGTGACCTGGAGGGAAATAATCCTAGCTTGCCGTGGGTAACAGAAGCTGCTGCTTCAGGGTTTGTTTATAATAGGTTAATTAATGAAAGTAAAATGTTAACAGTTGGTCATGCAATCTGCATTTTAATAGAGACATTTGCCACTTATTTTCTGATTGTCTTGTGCATCTTTATATTGAAGTTTGTTTTTGTTTCCTTCCCTTTGGTTCTGTAGGAGGGACAATGGCAGTTGCTATTGGTGGCCCTATGGTACAGCCTTCTGGCACAGCTAGCGAGTCATTTCCCAATGTTTGTCAGTCACCATTTCTGGAAAACAGGTAAACTCTTTGCAATTTTTTTTGGGTTCAAATACAAGTGCATTGGCTGTTTTCAAAGATTTCAAGTTATTAATTGGTCCATTTTATCAGTTTCTCCCCTCCTCCCAACCCTCATCTTAGTCCCTATATGTGCTGCCAGAAAGGGCTCTTGAAAACTCCAGTTGGATCAATGGAAACAAATTTACTATCTGATTTACAAAGCCACCTTACTATTGTTACTGAAATGTTTTTTCAACCTTCTGGGTGTGTCGTAAAAATGTATTGCTATTTTGGAGTCTCTTAAACTAAGCTATTGCAAAATCATGCTGGTTGAATTTGTCCAATGCAGAGTGGACACACCACCCCAAAAAGACAGATCTCTTAAATTGATCCCAAGCTAGTTAGTGAAGTATGAAGTACTTGATCACTTTATTTACAGAATGCTGTATTACACATCCATGCTGTCCCCCAACTACCTGTATCCTAGCAGTGTTTTGTTATACTCCCTTGAGTGACCAGTAAAATAAAGTGGACTGATCAATTAAATTAAGTTAAATTAAATTGATGGCCTCTTAAAAGGGCACATTCATAAGTGCTCTAGGCACTTGTCCTTCACCTGTATATCCTAATGTGGTTAACATGCCATTAACAAGACTGTACTTGCTTATAAATTAACAACCTCAGTGGCCTAATGGATAAGACACTAGCCTCCGGAGCCAGGCATTTAGGTGGATTGGCCATGCTAAAATTACCCCTTAGTGTCAGGGAGACTAGCTAGGGTAAATGCATGGGGTTATGGGGATAGGGCCTGGATGGGATTATGGTTGGTGCAAACTCAATGGGTCTAATGGCCTCCTGCACGGTAAGATTCTATGATTACAGGTTCGAGTCCCATCTGATGTAAGGCAGGTTTAGTTCTATAATAAATGTCTGAACACCTTGCAGAAACGTTGTTGTAGCCTATAGCCATGCTAGTCTGCAAAATGCCTGATCTTGTCTAATCCCGGAAGCTAAGCAGACTGGTTAGTACTTGGATGGGAGACAGCTGGGAATACCAGGTGCATTCGACTGGCTTCCTCCTGTGGCCTAGAAATATGAACTGAACTGATAAACCTCAAACTTAGGGTGATACTCTGAGGTCACTGGCTCAAATTCCACCACGGTAGATGGTTTTAATTTAAATTAAAATTAAGACCTTAGGTGCTGGTTTGCAAGAGCTATGAGGCATCTTCACCAAGTGTGTGCAGAAGTACGATTGGAAACTAACTAACTAAAAGATGCAATCTGCTAGCTTAGTATACTGATCATTTCCTGCTGCTTGTTTCCCTAATGGCACATTACCTTTAGTAGCACTGGCTTTGTAGGTTGGTTTGAGCTGAATGGAGAAAAATCCAAATAACTGGTCTACCCCTCCGAGTTCCAAAAATGAGAGCAGTTGCCTAGATAGTCAGCGATACCATCCTGGATTAGAATATGTAACAAAGCATTAGGTTGGTTTTTCCTTCCCCGGCGTTGTTATCTTGGAGCCACATCGGCCCCAAGTAGACTGTTCTCCTCAACCCCCTTTCTCCAGGTGGATAGTGACAAGTTAATCAGTACATTGTAGATGTTCAGCCTTTGCTGGGTGCATCACAGTATCAGGAGTTCCTCATGAGTGGTATGATGGGAAACACAACTGACCGAAGCATGTGCATTGCTACAGTCTGCTTGACTACAGTTGAACATATAAGATAATCCTATCTAACAGCCATTCCACCAATTGGCAAAGCAGAGCTACAGCAGTGAGTGTTTGCAAATCATTGGCAAGTACTGAATCCTGGATATGAGAAGTGCTCTTCTCATCCAGCTTCCAGTAGCTGCTATTCCAAGTCCTTTAAAAGTTATACAACTGATTAATTGCTTTCAGTGCGCTGCAGGACTGCTTGTAAAGTGCCAAGCATTGAAATTATGTTTGATACGAAAAATTTTTTGTTTTTCAGGGAAAGGAGTATACCTTTCAGTCCAGACAGTGGAGAGCAACAGAGTCCATGGACAACCCCAGCCACCCCAGCTACCCCTACCACTCCAACTACCCCTACCACTCCGACAGAGGGAGAAGGAGATGGGCTCTCCTACAACCAGCGAAGTATATTGAGATGGGAAAAAGATGAGGCTTTGGGAGAATTATCAACCATATCACCTGTTCTCTACGCAAATATCAACTTCCCGAACCTAAAACATGATTACCCAGGTATGACATCTGGCATAGGTTCCAGTTTATAGGATGAGTTCATGAGTGAAAAGCATGGACTCAATGTATTGTGGTTTTAGGCATCTTAAGAATTATGGAATTTTTTTATTCTTGTATTCGCTAATTGTAATTTTAATTGCTGGCAATCTTGTGGCTGTGTAGAGGTTTCCTTGATTTTTAAAATATTTTTTCTCCAGACTGGGCAAGTCGTTGTAAACAGATCACTAAGATTTGGAGGAAAGTCCCAGCAACTGATAAAGCACCATTTCTGGTAAGTGCTTCTCTCCCTTTGGCATATTGTCTTGAAATCTCACCAGGTCTCCCACTCCTGAGCAACAGCCCATTCCTCACACAAGGAGGGAGATTAAAACAAGAAAGCTCCTGGAGAAGGTTTACATCAACCAAAGCCTGCCTCTACACAAGGGCCTTGGCAATCCACCTGCTGCTTGCCTCCCATCATGCCAAGGAATAACAGCAGCGGCCCAATGGCAGCAGGAATGCAACCAATGTGCCATCCACCAGTTAAAAACCACTTACTCATCAGAGATTCCATAGCCTAATTGGCTTCAACTTGTTATGTCAACATTGGGCACTTCTGAAACGTTTCTACACTGGCCAAGGCCTTTGTGCAACAAAGCGGCACAAGCAGGGCTGTGCAGGGAACGCAGACTGCAGCTTTATGCATCCTAATCAATGACTGATCATTTAAGACTGCAGAATTCAGTGGAGGGCTCAAGAGAGCTCCATTCAGTCACTGTGGAATGTATGGTAGTAGCTACTTCTATTCTAAAGCAGATGCCATTCTTACCAGTGCACTGATGTGATTTTGCCCAGAAGGCCCTGCACAGACACAAAAAAATGCTCTATTAAAGCAATTAATTAACATTATGTAAAATTCAGGTGCCTTGCAGCAGATGTAGTTTAAAAAGTGCAACATAGTTGAGAGCTCAAACAGGCTTGAAATGGTGCATACAGTCTGATTTTTGTGTGTCATGTTGGAGATCTATTTAGTCTTTGACATGAATTTCACTTCACAGATCGAGAAAGAAGATTACATGGCTGAGATCAACTGTAGGCCACCACAGACTTAAGATGATAAATATTGTTTTAATCTTCAAGACATTATTTTGCATCTAATTCAGAATCTTTCTTGCTTTTCAGCAAAAGGCCAAAGACAACAGGGCAGCTCAGCGCATCAACAAGGCACAGAAGGTAGATTAGCTTGGAACTCTAATTTGAGCCTTTACCTGAAACACTCTTAAATTAATTGACTGGTCTATTTAGAGGGAAACAGAAATTAAGTGAAATGTCTTGTGATTTTCAAGTGTTATTAAAGGCAATACCTATTTACTTGAAGCTTCAGATTCTCCCTTATTAATACCTGTATGTTGAACCTGTTGGAGGCACTACACATACTGAATTACTTTGAAGTATCTCAACAGTTTTTGTACTCAAAGATGATGACCTTTGTTGGAAAATGAATCTGTCCCATATTTTATAGGCCCAAACTTTCTTCAGTTGTTCTAAAGACTGCTGCTGTGTATGTTTCTGGTTTTGCTATTTAAGGAAAACAATGCATTGGTTCTTGTATTTACTGGCAATAACATGTATTTAACTGCTAGATTTTCCCAACTACGAACTGATTTTGTAAACTTGAGGTTGTGTTTAAACGTGTTCTTCGATCTCTTTCGGTATTCACCGCAGTATCCTTGTTTGTATTCAAAAACCAAGTTGACTTGTACTAATGAATATTCTGTTCTCTCCTTTCCCAAGAAAGCATTCATAAAAAATACAAAGCATGTTTTTATTTATTTTCACAGCAAGTTGATATGCAAGGTAACAGGCAGCCAAAAATTGAGAGACAAGATGCAAAACAGGATCGTAAGCCGCCCCGTCACCTGCAAGCCCTGGCTCAGAATACTACAGTGACCAGTCTCGCTCCGGCAACATTAGTTGGGGGGAATTCTTGTCCCCCAGCAGAATTGAGGATTGAAGGTTTAGGCCAGAATGCTTCATTACATGGTAACAAATCATTTACTACCTCGACTAATGAATTTGTCAAACTGCAGTCAGCAAGCCCAACATCTACAGACTCCAGTAGTGACTTGTTCCCAAAACTGCACATGCAGTCTCCAACTGGAATTGTAGCCCAGGATCCTTTTGGGCATACACTTACATCGTACCCTCAGGAACCCAACATTCAGTCTTCCAGTAATCCTACTCAAGCACCAGCATGGAACAGTTCCCATCACCAGTCAGGTGTACCTCGTCCTGTTGTTCCAGGCCGACTGCAACTTCTTAGCTCTTCAGAACTGCATTCCGCCACACCAGGGATGTCGCACCATCAGCATTCTCTAACTCCAGACACTTTCCTCCGATCTAGAGTGCTTGGTGAGTCACATGATAACCACACAGTTGATCAGTCTTTAGGAAGTCCAGGGTTTCGATCATCACAGTCAACAGACTGTTACACAAAACCACCTGAAACTTTAACATTGCCATCATCAACTGGGGAACAATTAAGACGACTCTCTGATCCAGAAGTTGGAGCACAGCACCCCAGAAATGAACAGTATACAGGAGTTATGAGGCAAGATTTGAGTGCAAATTCCTTGGCCTCCCTTTACAGAGCTGCAATGTTGGATCCAAGTATGAATGTACGGTCACTCTCTGATGGGAGGGACAGAGATATCTTCAAAGCACCTTTAACTCCTAGATCATCATATGTGGACCAAACACCCATAGTACCTGCTCAGCGTTCTCAGGAACTGCATCCTCAATCTCAGGGTGTCTCACCACAGACTCCGACTGATTTGTACCGGCAATCTCCTTCAACACAATTTTCTGATCCATATCATCAACCTCCCTTGGCACCACGACCATCTTCTAGTGACAGCTGCTCTCCACTACCTCCTAAATCCCTCCCTTCTGACTCCCTCTCCAGGGTACCCATGAGTCCACAGTCTCAGTGCAGTTCACCATTGACACCCAGGCCACATTCCAATGAGACTTTTTCTCAGTCTCCCATTGCTTCCAGATTCCAGTCACCAGACCCTTATTCGCGGCCACCTTCAAGAGATCCTTATGCTCAGCTTCACAAACCGCAGCGACCCCAGATGGTTGACGGCAGTTTCAAATCCTCACCAGTACCTCACGGGCAACCAACTGGTACCATTCAGCATTCAGCAATGTTTTCTCAGCACAGTGATCCACATTCAAAAACAGCTTATGTAATACAGCCTCAATCTCCAAGGCCTCACTCTTTTGACCCATGCGCCAAGACATTTGCCGGTGGTCAGCCACAAAGTCCATTTCCATTTACTTCATCACCAGGTGATATTGTTAAAGAAACCCATTCTCAGCAGTCAGTGTCCCAGATGCCGCGAGCAAATAATTTTCCACAAAGTCACTTGATGAGCAGTCAACTCAATGCAAGTGATGCTCATTGTTCTCAACTGAATGCCAGTAATCAGTCAGGACCTCCAGATACGGCATCTATTGCAAGAGATGAAACTTTCACCAACATGCCTTTACGGCCATCCTTGATCAAGCAGGATGCACTACCTTTACAGCAAGATTGCTCATATCAGACTTCCGCTAGCAGCCGCTCAGTGAGTGATTCATCACCGTCAGAAAGGAGCAGTGAGAGTGCTGCACAGGTCCATCCTCCGGCATCTCCCAGCAGAGACTTGCACGAACTTCCATTTAACAGGGGAGCACAAGCTGGAAATCTCAGTCAGACAGAGCTGGAGAAACAGCGACAGGTTAGCATCTGTAATATTGAATTAAGCTTGTGATTACATATACTTGCCAATCAAATTTCATCGCTTTGTTAATCAAGAATCTACCTGGCTCTGCCTTAGAAATATTTAAAGACTCTGCTTCCAATGCTGTTTTAGTTGGAGGGAAACTGAAATTAAGTGAAATGTCTTTGATTTTCATGTTATTAAAGGCAATACTTGCAGCTTCAGATTGTCCCTGATTAATACCTGTGTGTTGAAGCACTTCATATACTGAATTACTTTGAAGTGTCTCAACAGTTTTTTGTTGAGTTTTTCCAAGGTGATGACCTTTGTTGGAAAGTACAGATCCCACTTTCCCCAGTACTGTTGTAGTGTCCCACAAATTAGAGCCCATTTCTCCCACATCAGTCTATGGGCCACATACTTGTTTCTGTAATCTAATTTGTTTTTATGCAATTTTGCACGTGGCTCAGGTAATAATCCAGAATTACCTTCAACATTCTGCTACTTAATTTGGTGCTAGCTCCACTCACTCACTATGCAGACCCATCTTCTTCATCCTGCCTATGTCGTTGGAACCTACATGAACCACAACCACTGGATCCTCCCCCTCGCACTGAAAGTTTCTGTCCAGCCCTGAGCAGATGTCCTGAACCCTGGCACTCTGGGAAGGCAACACAGCCATCTGGACTGTTGCTCCTTGCTACAGAGAGCAGTGTCAATCCCCCTCACTATTGTTAAGGTATGGATCAAAATCCCAAAGTCTGTTATGAAGCCCGGCTAGACCCCAGCAGTTTTTCTATTTTGGCATTTGCGTGAGGATAAGGGTTTTACTCCAGGTGTGATTCTATTGACACACTCGGAAGCTTTTATCAAAACAAACTTTACTTAACAATTCAAGTTTAACTATAACAAATGGATTAACTTTTACCACTTGAAATACTTTGCCAACCTATCTCTATTAGTTCCAATTCAAGCAATGTTCCTCTTATAGACTTAAATTTCTCTTCAAAATCAGTTCACAACACATGGCTTACGTTCTTGTACTTGAACTGCCAGTTCTTGAGCCTCTAGAGAGAAACACACAGACCTATTTCTCCTAGCAGATCCCACATAGCAGCCTCCAGAGAGAGACAAACAGAAACACCTGTTGCTTCTTTCAGAACCTGGCAGTAACTGCCTGCCTTTCCCTGTTAGCTTAGCTCCTATCATTAAGCACGCGATTGTCTTTGTTAATCAACCTAATCAAAACCTTACTCTGAAACCCCAGAGGAAAACCCAAATAAACAAAAATGCATGAACTCAAATTAATACAAACATATCCCTAGCTAAAATAAGTCATTAGCCTGCATTCTCAACTTGAGCTGCCTAGTTTGCAGACAAATTGGCACTGTGTAAAACAGCTAAATTTTAAATGAACCCTTCAAATGTTTTACAAATACATTTCTTAAAGGCACTGTGTCATCACATATACTGTCCCCTACTACCACTACATTCTTATGTGCTCCCCTCACTTGAATGGCATCCTGTACCATGGTCATTCAGCTCATCCACCCTGCAGCCCCCACTCTCACCCACACAAGCTGAAAGAACCTCAAACTTGTTGGACAATTGCAGAGGTTGACACTGGTTCCCTTTGCCTCCCTGAGCTGCAGTCACACCCTCTTGCTCCTGATAACTTTCCAAACCAAAAGATCCTATCTAAAGGTGTGACCGCCTCCTGAAACAGTGTCCAGGTAACTCTCGCTGTCCCTGATGTGTCGCATTGTCCGTAGATCAGCCTCTAGCTCAGTGACTCTGAACTGAAGTTTCTGAAGCCACAGGCACTTAACTGCAGACGTGCTTGCCCTGGATAAATTGGTATCTGAGAGCTCCCATGTGTTGCAGCGTTGGCACATCACCTGTCTTGCCATTATGAGCTTTAATTAATTAACTATTTCATTCATTTTTTTCTTTTAGATATTTATTAATCTTATCACAAACTCCAGTACTATTTTAAACCTTTGGAAAATAAACCTTTGCCGCTTACTGGATATTCACCAGATACTTAGCAACAGCTCACTTCCTCCCCTGTAATGGAGCAAAATCCAATTACTACAGGGTGAAAAAGTTAGAAAAGGCAAGGGAATGCCTCCCTCCCCTTCTCACTGAACTTCCCCTTCTCACCAAACTTCTGCATTTGATTAGAAAAATTGAAAATGACCAGTCTGCAGTGCTAACTGTGGCTAAGTGGGCAGCATTCTTCCTCTAGGTCAGAGGTTGTCGGTACAAGTTGCATCTCGGAATTGTTGCACTGCCTGAGGTGCTGCGTGTTGGCTGAGGCGTTAAACCATGGTCCTGTTTCCATTCTCTGTTGACATAAAAAAAACTCAATTTTGAAAAAGAACGGGCAAGTTCTTCCTGATGTTCTGGTCAGTAGTTACCCTTCGATCAACATCACTAAAACAGATTAGCTTTCATGATCGCGTTTCTGACAGTGGGACCTTTGTGCAAATAGTTGCCATGTTTCATGTGTTTCAGCAGTGACTGAACTTCAAAAGGTTAAGTAATTAATAGGTCCTAAATTGTCTTGGGATCCAGAGGTCACCAGGTGCTATGTGAATGGAAGTGTTTTTTCTCTGTTGAGTAGCTTCACACAGTTAAGTAATTGACGTTGGATTCTTGTTTGTAGAATTCGAAACATAGTTTTGTGCAGTCTGGTGTGGGTTGAGATGATCTAAGCAATCTAATTTTGAGCATTGACCAAACTTAACAGTTGCTTTGGAAAGTAGTATTGTGGGGCAGGCTTAGAATTTGACTTCCTTAATCTCTGAATTGTAAACTATTGCTACAGCTTAGATCTCCATACAGTGGAACTTAGCTGCAAGCATATAACAGAAGAACTTGTGTTGAAATGCAGTTTCTTCATGTATTGTCTTTTCAGCGGCAGAGGTTGCGTCAACTTTTGATACGTCAGCAAATACAGCGGAATAACTTGCGACAAGAGAAGGAACAGGCAGCTGCATGCGGGGGTGGCACTACAACAAGTAGTTGGTCACAAGAAAGTTCAAGCCAGTCCCATGATCTACAGACAAGGGCACCACCTCCATACCCCATCTCCCAGGTACCTATTGATGTTGGATGTCTGGCATTATAAACAATTTTCCAAATTTTCTCCTGTAGAGCTTTTCATCAGCTAATGTATGGATTGCGCTTTGGTTTTACTACCTGAGTTAACTGATTCTTAACTATTTGTATAGTTAACATAACCACTTTCCATGTGTAAGAGTTTCAAAAGAGTTATATTTCCCTTATCACCACTTGTCTTTCATTCCTCTCCAATATCTACTCTGCACCCTCTTAAAAGGGTAGAATCTTGCACTTGTGCGAATGCTCTTTTTCAGATCTTTCTGCAGCCACGTTGTGCCCCAAACACTAATCACCTGGCTGTGGTTGGTAGATTTGCTCTCTGAGATGAATGTAACCAGGTTTCAAATGCTGTGTACTTTGAGTTTGAAGCTCAGTGTTGTCATGTTGCAGTTATTAGGCATTTCAACCTTCCATGCAGTTTGGTGAGACGAGACAAACTTGGATTTATATGCCATCTTGTCACAACTCTCATTTCCATGTTAAAGAAAAAAGTCACAGGACGTTAGCTGACTTCATGTGAAGTGCTTTTGGACCATTGTGGCAACCATTATGTGCACCTCATGATCCCACAAATAGCCAATTGCCAGTTAACCTGTTTTTGGGAGTGCTAATTGAAGGCAAATGTTAGCTGTACCCTAATCTAACCTTTCTAGATATTTGTAAATAGGGTATTTTATAATGCAATGGTTTTGCAATTCAAACTGCATTAATTTGCACCATTTTGACACAAGTTAAGATTTTTTTTTGTAGATCTTTATTTTGTTTATTGCAGGACCGTTCTGGCCTGAGAGGGCTAATCCCAGGCTCTGGAAATGGAAGATTAATAAATCCAGTGGTAATAGATAAACAGCGATTGTTTCCTCAGGATGAGAGTCTATGTCGGCCTCCACAACCAGGCAATACCCCCACTGGTGAAGTAAATGCTCCTAGGTAAGTACAATTTAAGCAACATCTATTGCATCAAAATGGCCTTGCCTAGCGGTTGATTCAGTAATGTAGTCAGTTAAAGCATGTGTAGCTGGCTGAGTGTTGAAAACTTTCTTGGTCAGTATGTGCTTAGCCCAATTAAAAAAGAAGCATTGTTGGATCTAGTGCTGGGAAATGAGGTGAGATGAGGTGAGACAAGTGGACCAACTGTCCATGGGGGAGCATTTGGGCAAGAGTGATCATTGTATCGTAAGTTTTAGATCAGTAAAGGAGAAGCGTGAAGAACAATAATGTACAACTTCTAAATTGGAAATGGACTAATTTCAATATAACACGTGATCTATCCAGGGTAAAATGGAACCAGAGACTGATACACAAATCTGTAACACAGCAACGGGTGATTTTTGAGGAAGGGGTACTTTAGACACAGGCTAGGTACGTTCTAATGAGGGCAAAAGGTAAGGGAGCCAAAAACGGGGCTTGTTGCAAGAGGCAGGCGATAGACACTATGATAAAACAAAAGAAGAGGGTGTGAGATGTGTGTCAGGTGAATTCTTCAAGTGAAACATACAGTACATTGAGAAGGGAGGTGAAGAGGAAAGTAGGACTGGCAAATAGGACACAGCCAGCATAAAAGGGTGCCCAAAAATTTTCAACTAGCATCTAAATGGCAAATGGGTAGTCAGAGGTGGAGTGGGTCCTATTAGGTACAGAGAGGATGAAATTTGCTGAGAGGTGCAGAGCAAGGCTAAAATACTTGATGAGTTCTTTGTATCAGCAGCATTATATCTGACTCTGAGTTACTCCACAGAAGATCTGCCAGAGCATATAACAAAAGGTGTTTTGGTGGTTAGATTTCCCAAGTCAGAACTCTTTGTGGCACCCATTATAATTATTTAGTTGCAGCATATGTTAGGGTTAAGACCTCGAGCAGCTTCCAATTCAAAACATTATTGTGGCTGATTTCACCCAAATAATTCGTGGCATGTGCTGTGCAGCCACCAAGCAGTGACATCTTGTTTTTGATATGAAAGGGGTTGTGGAATAAGTTTTGACACTGCTGATATGATTGCTGAGCATTAGCATGTAATTGGCTATATGTGTGAAATTCATAGAATCATAGAAGCCCTACAGAAGGAGGCCATTCAGCCCATCAAGCCTGCACTGACAAATCCCACCCAGGCCCTATCCCTGTAACCACATTTACCCTATTTACCTCCCTGACACTAAGGGGCAATTTAGTATGGTCAGTCAACCTAACCTGCACATCTTTGAAGTGTGGGAGGAAACTGGAGCACCTGGAGGAAACCCACGCAGACACGGGGAGAACATGCAAACTCCAGACAGTGACCGAGGCTGGAATTAAACCTGGGTCCCTGGTGCTGTGAGGCAGCAGTGCTAACCACCGTGCCATCCCTATTAACAGGACAAAATATTTTTATGAAAGCAAAATACTGCAGATTCTGGAAATCTGAAATTAAAAACAAAATGAGCTGGAAATACTCAAGTTGAGCAGCATCTGTGGAGAGAAACAGTTAATGTGTAAAATGCAACCTTTCATCAGAACAGGATAAAACATTCTCCTGTCCTGTTCTGACTATGGTCTTTTCTGTTGAAATTCTACTTCATTGGTGATCAAATTGAAGATTTTTGAAATGTTAATAGATCTCAGGGAATCACACCTATGATATTAGATCATGGGGAAGCTCAAGTCATTAGAAGTTAAAGCCCATTATGGTAATGAACTGTCTTCATCAGTATGATCACTTGCATTTTGTAATGGTCTTGGTGTAGAATGTGTCTTCCCACTTTCAATGCTTGAAATAATTTGACACCAATTTTTTTAAATATAGCCAAGTTTATGGGATGTTTAGAATTTGTTTTGTCTTAAAATTACCCCGTTGGAAATATTACACTACTTCTATTCACAATTCCATTTTTTTTTTACCATCTAGACAATCAGGAGTTGGTAGCCCACAAGGATTTCACCCAAGAAGCTTACCAACTGCTCAACAGCAACAATGGCAGCAGCAGTTGGTGCAGAGACTTCCTGGACAGACTCGTTTTCAGCAACCTGAAGTTTTGCATGTAAACAGGCCTGCAATGACCATGCAAGTGAACAGCACAGCTGGACTTAATCCTAGAATTGCCACTCAGATCACTTTTCAGAATGCACAGCAACAAATTGTGGCTTCACCAATTCCTGTGAGTCCTCAGTATATAGAATTGAGACATAATTCCCAGCGCTTGCCCATTGCTGCCCAGTTGGCACAGCGAAATCCCCAATCAAGACCGCGCCTTCCAATACCAAATCAAGAAATCAGCCCGTTTGCCCATCAAATGCAGGGGTGCAAGGTGATGTCAAGAGGTCCAGGTACGTCTTTGCCGCAGTCACCAGTTGGGATTACGCTCTTGCCCCAGCAGAATATTTCCACTCCGTTGCCATCTTCACCTCATTCAGTGGAAGTATCAAGCGCTCATCAGCATGTTCAAACAAAAGAGCCGTTAGATTCCACCGTACAAGCTGAATCACAACAGACATTTCAGACAACTTCGACAACATCATCCACTTCTAGTTGCTGTTCAGATAGTTTGAAGGACAGCTCGGTATCCTTTCCACTTAACTCTGTCCCATCAATCTCCAATGTAGTCACAGAGCATGCAGAGTTGGATCCTCGCAAGATTCCTTGTCATGACTCGGTAGAAAAAGCCTTAGATGAGGAACTTGATTCACCTAAAGAGCTAGATGAAGAAGATGACCTTGCCAATCTGAGTCTTGACCCAGACAGTAAGACAGATGATGAGCTTGGTAACCTTGATAACCTGGAAACCAATGACCCCCATCTGGATGATCTTCTGAAGTGTGAAGAATTTGATCTGTTGGCTTATACTGACCCTGAGCTAGACACCGGAGATAAAAAAGACATCTTTACAGAGCAGCTGCGTTTAGTGGAATCTGCAAATGAGAAAGCAGAAGAGGGTCAGTGTATATTGACTGATCAAGGTGCTGTCGACCCAGCGATTAAGTGTACAAATGATAAAGTCAACAAATCTGATTTGGAAAAGACAGAAAAGGGAGAGGAGCATGAAAAAGCAATGGCTAAATCAGATGTCATTGCTGATGCTCTGTCTACTTCTGATAGGGTTATGTGTGAGACAGTGAATAACGTCAATTCAGAGACTAATACTGGCAGTCAGTGCAGTGATCCCGTCAGCAGAGCCCCATCTACTGACAATTCTCCTAAACCTACTCTTGATTTAGTACTAAAGGTTGAAGAGAACATTTCCCAAAATTCAGCTTGCCAGTTTGTAGCAAATACGTCCAACGCACAGACAGTTTTGATAAAATCAGAAAGTCCACCAAAGGGGGATGATGAAAGGGGAGCAGTGTCGATGCTCCTCGGTATTGGAACTGGGCTTAGTGTTAACACAAGTGTAGCACTGTGTCAGACATCTACATGTACTACCAGTGGAACACAAACTACTACTCAAAGTAGTACAATTGCTTCAAGTGGCCATCGAACTGTACGCGTTCCCAGCAATGGGCATTCTAACTTAGATTTAGAAAGTATGCCCTGCACATCTTCAGCTCAGATAGTGTCCAAGATGCCTCTGGCTGTCCAGTCTAGGCCGCCGTTGGGTAAACTAGGACTAGATGAGATGTGCCATCATGTGCCCAGTATGGAGCCTAAACGTCGATCTGTGGATGACCTTGTCAAAGTAGAAAGTTCTTTGGAAGCAAGTGAGCTTCCACTACTTCTGCACGATTTACTTGAGCAAGAGAAAATGGAACAGCAATTGGGAGGATCACAGTGTGTACCTGCACAGCAACAGCATTCAGGACCAAAGGCCCTTCCAGTTCTGCAACAGCAGCAACAACTTGAGGTTTCACATCAACAGAGTCATCCAGGACTTTCCCAACACCTTCCAACGACACAGCAATCTCAGCACCTTGAAGGGCCACCACAGAGTCTAAACCTGCCACAGCAACATATCTTGGGAGTGATACAGCATCATCACTTGGGAATCCCACGATCTCTTCCATCTTCACAGCAGCAACAGTTGACAGCATCGCAACAACGGCTTGGAGCCTCACCGCATGTAGTCATGTCCCAACAGCAGCAGCATGTGGCAACAGGGCAACATCCACCACAGCAGATAGTGGCTTCACAGCAGATAGTGGCTTCACAGCAGAGTCAACATATGACCTCACCGCAATTGCTGTCAACTCAGCAGTTGGCTGTATCGCAATTGGGCATCATGCAGCAGACACAGCAAGTTGTGATGCAACAGCAGCAACAATTAGCCAATGCTTTCTTCCCAGATACAGGTATAGTAGGTGATGGGCAAACTTGCAGATAATATCGCATTCTTCCTGGTTAGCCAGTATTGGTTGCTGCACCAAATGATGCCTGCCTGAGCTACAGGAATAGGAAGCTTCTTCCTGTACCTGTAGTTCAGGTGGGCAGTAAAGATCCTACAGCACTGTGAAAGTAAATTTTCCATGCATCTTGGCCAACATTATTCCTGTAAGCGGCACCAAAAAAACAGGATATAACTAGTCATGGATTTCATGGCTGTTTATGGAACCTTGGTGTGCGCAAAATGTCTGTCACATTTATTATCACTGTGCTTCAAAGTAATTCATTGTACGTGAAGTGCTTTGAGACATTTGAGAGATGTGATAATGTGCTATATAAATGCAAATCATTTTATGTTTGCATTTTTCATTAATTTCAATTTGTAGTCATGCATCATGTGGATTAAGATGGGATTTTGTGTTTATTTTTAAAGGCAATTTTATGTTTCCACCATTGCTGTTCTGTTAACCCATCAGTTTCCTATAATTTATTCAAACTGCACTTGTGCTTTGCATTGCTGTTTAATCAAGTTTCACATCTGTTTTGGGGATGAAAATGATGAAATTTGATAAGAATTTGAAGAAGTTACCATTAACAAATGGATGCAGCAGTTACAATCAGAACACTTCAGAAATAGAAAGAAAACTGCAAATGCTGGAAAATATATAAGGGGTCAGTTCGCATCAAAACCAGAACTATATGTTCTTTTGGAGTAATTAGGACTAATTGCTGAAAGCCAGCAGGTTTAATGTTACGTTTATTCTGGACCCACTGCAGGTCAGTGAAAGTAATTAATTTTGGTCAACGTAAGTTTTTTTTCACTCCTCATCTTCCATACACTTTTGAGTATTGCCTATCTTGATATATTACAGGTAACAATGTGCTGTGTCTTCATGTGAAAAATGTTGTCATGGTGTTGCAGATAGGTGAAGCTGCATGTGATCTCCTCCTCTTGCAACTTATGGACACCACCCCCCCTCCCCCTGCCCCCCATTATTTGTCACTGTACTGCTCATCCCCCAGCTAAAAGTTCTTTGTTCTTCATATCATATATTCTTGTCAACAAAAATTTTGAGTAACCCTTTCTTCCGATCTAGATTCTTCTGATGAGACAGTGTTTTGTAATGTTAATTTAGCCTGTCCTTATTTTTGTAATGTCCTTTTCAGGACACTTAAGGTAGATGTATCAAGCTTTAAAACAAGTTAAACTTGTGCTATTCTTTTCAGGTGCAACATACAAAAGAAAGTAGAATTCTGATGTTTAGATTGTTTTCATAGTAGGACTATTCACACATTGATTTTTCTTTAAAGTCCAACCAGCTTTAATATGAATGTTCCTTCTGTAGCTGTAACCATCTTTATACCAGTTGATAGACTGGTTATTCCCATATAATGGAAGGGTTTTATGACCTCTTACAATCCATATGATGATTGTGGGGATACCTATACCCACCAGGCAACAGTATCCTGCTGGATGTATTCCCAGAATTCAGGAACTAGAGTTGGATGTGAACCTTGTGTCTTCTGATTGTAAGGCAGGCATGCTATGACGAAACGAAAGGCTCTCTCCCTGTTCAGGTTATATGGTAACATCAGTGAGCAATCAAGTGCTCCTGCTGCCATGTATTGTGAGCAATTAAAGTATTTTCATTTACCCATGGTCATCCTTTGTCGTTGGCTGACAGTGAAGGCTGTGCATCAAAATAAAGTCATAATTGTTCTATGTTACCATAGCTACAACAGCCTTTGAAATCTCTGTAAAATGCCTTTCACGTTTTTCAAATTTTTCTGATCACTGAGTAACATGACACAGCTTGAAGTGTGTGGGCAATGTATTTAAATGTGAGACCCTTTTACATTCTTTGTGTAGCCAGGTACACGTAGACTTTAAAGAGGCCTATTTGAATGTGACCCGTGTGCAAAGACTGGTTACCGGACGAGTATACCTCTGAGAGAAAACCCAACAGCTGATGCTATGAACAGGGTATTTTTTTGTTTGAGTTGAATTACCTTGAAGATGGTGAACTGGAAAAAGAAAATGACAATCAAATTGATCCTCTTTTACAGACTCCACAATTCAGTACTTGAGAAAGACTGTTCACTGTAGTACTCCAGGCTATTATTGATGGTTAACAAGCTAGCTTGGTTTATTAATGTGAATTGAGGATTGTCCTGTCATGGGAGGCTGTACTCAGCTCTTAATATCTCTGCACTACCCTAATGGTTAAGATGATTCTACGTGGACAAGGGGCAGGGAGCTTTTCAGTGCTGTATAATTTTAACTGGTTCAAGTCTGGCACTTGCTGTTGGAAATTCCTAAGCTTTCGTTGTTGTCAACTTGATACAAGCTCTCTGAACTTGAGTGGGATATGTTCCTATGGGGAGAGTATGAGACCATATTAGTAGAAATTCTACCTTTTGTTGCTGTTTGGGTTTTTTTGACTTGCTGTGGAGACTTGAGCACAGTGCTGGGTTTCCACATCAGATATTTGTCCAGCAAATTACAATGAGTATGTTAAATCTGACTGGTACACAAAATACACTTGTAAGGAACAGCTGAACAGTATTTGCCACGAGTCAGAACAGCACATTAAAACTTGGAACCCTAGTCAAGAATTTGCTGGCACCCATTGATTATAAGAATCTTTCATTTCTCAATACAGATATCATTGGCACCAGGAGTATGGTATACAAGACGTTAGTCGCACAAAACTGCAGTAAATAAAGCATAAGCCCATCTTGAATGTGATGATTTCTGACTGCACCATTTTTACTCTTTATCCATTTAAGCCACGTCTTTGAGGAAACAGTGATTCAAGGGTATATCTGACACCATTCCCTCAACTTTATATGGAGAACGGAGCATGCAGCAATAATCAATTTAACTGTTTGAATAAGACAAACAGTAAGTTGGCACGAGCCATGATCCTGCCATAATCCCTCCACAGCCCATTGGTCTACAGATAAATAGGAATCTGATTCTCGTGAAATGAAATAATAAATGATAAACTGATCAGACATGTTGAGCCAGTTACAAATACACAAAAGCATTTAACACAGGTTGTTCAATGCCTGACTGTACTGGTTCCAGGGTACTTGATGTGAATTGGAGCCTTCCGTTTAGATCTCATATAGTTCTATCATGGATTCTTCGTGGCTGCATTCTTACAGGGTACAATCAAAAAGGTCTTGACCATTATCACCAAATGTACCAACGTGATCTAATTGGGTTAGAGGACAACCCATTGGGCAAAGTTTATTCAAGCAGTCTCTGAAACAAATGGCAGCATTTTATGTCCACTGCATCTGATTGAGGACCAAATGCAGGCTGCTGTATTACAGGAAGAAGCAGCAATCTGCTGTGGTCTCAGCACTGAAATCTATGACTTTGGTTTATTGATCCACAAACTGGCATAACAATCGGTTGGTAGTACTGAACTTTATTATTGCTAAAAAGAGATATGTTGCTAAAGCTGTTCATCTTCCGCTCATCAACAAGCACAAGAATACCAAACTGCCACAATTTATACTACAAGAGAAAAGGATGCTGATTGAATGGCAAGTTGACTCTGGCCAAGGTGTTGCCATGGATAAAACAAGCAAAACTATAGGCTCCCCAAGCTCCCAGATAATTCAAAAAAGCAGCATGTGTTGAACGTAGTCCTTTTGGATGCAGAAAACCAGTTCCTATGTATAAATACATGTCACTTCTGGTAAGCATAAATGGGCTATGTTATGAGTATGACTGATTATCTTAAATTGGTTGTTAGTGTAGCTATTAGCATACTCTGGATTGTTTAGCAAATGCTGCCCAATTGCAGAATTGCATCTAACAGTAGATGTTTTGTTTTGTGCAGTTTGGTGGAATCTGATTTGTATCCTGCCTGATTTAAGCAACCAAAGGAACATGCTATTTGATTTGATCAGCCAATTGTACAGCAAGTTACCTGGCATTGCTCTGGCACTGAAATCCATACATGTCTTTGCTTAATTGTGTGGTAGGCAGACTGGTCTTTTTTATTTGAACCAACAGCATCCTGTCAGTAGAAAATACCACTTGCGCAGCCATTGCATAGTAGCAGCGTAAAGCAGCTTGCTTAACTTGTTCAATTTTTTTGAGAGGATTTGCCTTTCCATGTAATTTGAGATAGACAGGGCACTTTTCAGTTTTGGAAGTGGAAGTCTTTGACCTATTTGTTCACTGTATAACGTGCAAACCTGTAATGTTCTGATCAAGATAGCCATTGACCCACAGGATAGATTTTTGATGTGCTCTATTTCTCCACATGAGGCCAATCTTGCAGTGCATGGAGCTATACAAATCTCAATGTGTATACGTTGACCAGTGAAGGTAGGCTTGAGATACACAATAGTGGAGAAGCCATTAGTAGATTCCTCAACTAATATGAAAAAGAGAGGGAGCACATCAGGCTGTCCATTTCAAAAGTGGGTGTGTGTGTGAGGAAACCATTACATGTGGTTGTAGATTCAAGTATTATGAGCTTATCATCTACATATTGGAAATATGCATGGGATGGGAGGGTTGGTCATTCTGTCAAAAACACATTTTGCATTGAAACCAACAAAAAAATGTCTCAGCACTGAACCTGGAGGGGATCCCACAACTATGCCATCTATTTGGGCATTCATAGTGTCATTGAAACTGAGCTCAATTGCTTGAGTTGCTAAGTTCATAAGTTCAACTAATACAAATTCAGAAAATGGTGGCATGTCTATATTGCTGTGATAATGATGTGGTGCAAATGTTGATGGCTTCTTGCAGCAGCCTGTTTGTAAATAAGCTTGCAATGCCTGTATGATGCTCGAAGTGTAAACCTGTTTCCCAATGATTGGCTGATTGCAAAGGATTCAGTAGGCAGACTACTCAGTCGTGCTTTCAAAACCTAAGCAAAACGTCTACTGTTAGATGTGATTCTGTGATTCGGCAGCACTTGGTGAACAGTCCTGAGTGCATTAATAGCTACATTAACAACCAATTTAAGATCATCAGTGCAGCATGTAACATGGCTCCTTTACGCTTGCTAAAAGTGACATACCTTCGCAGACAGGGACCTGTTCTCTGCAAACAAAAGGAATGTATTTGAGCCTTGCTCGTTTTTAAAATTACTCAGAAGCTTGAGGAGCCTATAGTTCCCTGTTGCTTCCTTCATGGCAACACTTGGCCAATCAGAATCAACTTGACAACCAATCAGCACCCTTTTCTCCTGTAGTTCTCCTGCTGCTTCACAGCTTCAGGTTCCTGGGTTCGATTCTTGGCTCAGGTCACTGTCTGTGTGGAGTTTGCACATTCTCCTCGTGTCTGCATGGGTTTCCTCCGGGTACTCTGGTTTCCTCCCACAGTCCAAAGATGTGTGGGTTAGGTTGATTGGCCATGCCAAGAAATTGTCCCTTAGTATCTAGGGATGTGTAGGTTAGAGGGATTAGTGGGTGTAATATGTAGGGATATGGGGGTAGGGCCTGATTGGGATTGTGTTCGGTGCAGTCTTGATGGGCCTCCTCTCTGCAGTGTAGGGTTCTATGTTCTAGTATAAATTGTTGCAATCGTTTGAAATTTGACATTCTTGCATTTGACCTGGTGAGTGCAAGTTGAAAAACTATCATTTGTGTCTCTCTCTCCAGCAATAGATTGGCATAACTAGGGTGACACGGTGGCATAGTGGTTAGCGGTGCTGCCTTTCATGCCAGGTACCCGGGTTCTGTTCTGGCCTTCGTGACTGTGGAGGTTGCACATTCTCCCTATGTCTGCATAGGTTTCCTCCAGTGCTGCAGTTTTCTCCCACGCTGCAAAGATGTTCAGATTACATGAATTAGCCATGGTAGATTGCCCTTTGTGCCAAAGGGATTAACAGGGTAAATATATGGGGTTACGGGAATAGGGCCTTGGTGGAATTGTCGTCAGTGCAGGCTTAATAGGCCGAATGACTTTTGTTCTGCACTGTATGATTCTAACTGCATTTGGTGTCATTCCACTGGATATGCTAACAGTAAATATCTCCTCTTGCCTGGCATCAGAGGTGTACTTCTGAAATTGTCCCATGGAGATTTTTGAGGTGTAAGTGGAATCTGATTTAACAGCAAAAGTTGACAGAACACGGTGACTAAGAAAAGGTAGACTCCTTTTATTGAGCTCCCTTCCTGAACTGAGAGGGTATAGAAACGCCCATTGTAGCTTCAACTGTTGCATTGTGTCCAAGAGTGCTCTTCAACATATGAACAGTATCCACTCCTGGGCGTCCTGTAGTGCATATGGGCTGCATTCCCTTCGGAGCTACTTGCAGAAATTTCTGGCTTTATGAAGAGACATGGTTCCGAGACTATCGAGGAGAGTTACTCAATTTCAGAAGTACACTTCTGATGCCAGGCAAGGAGAGACAAATGGCTTCCATTGTGGATTATGGCAAGAGTGTACCCCAGTTAGGAGGGAGCAGTTGTCTTCTGCACGTATTTTGTTAAAACTAAACACCCGAACTTAATCGCAAAGTGCAGCGTTGATTCCTAACACAAGCAACTTCAAGTGACAAACTTAGCAGTATAGCACACTTCCCCATGTGTGTGCTTGCAGTGCAACTCCATGAGCTTGGAGAATTAGTTTTTTAAGTACCAACGCCTGAGGTTTGACAGCACAATCCTGCGCTAAATGCAGTCTCACACTTTGGATATCAACCATGAGCTATCCCAGCTACAACTGAAGTCAGAGCAAATGCTTTTAGGGAATTATGTACAATTCAACAGATTTAAAGTATTCGTGGTTCTGATCATCCTCTTTTCAATGAGTCATGTTGGTTCAGATTTTTAAGACTATCGGCAACAGCCATCATTACAGTTCCCAAAGCATGACTTTCAGTTGCACCCCTGGACGGCAGAGCCTCTTGCCCAGCCAGTAAAAGTGGATCAGGGTTTGACTCTCCCATGATCACAGCAGCTCAATGCAATCCCCTTTTACTGCCATAGCACACGACACCCAATTGCATGGGAACCTGCTGGCAAGTGGTCAACAGAGCAGTGTATTTGGCTCTTCTAAGTTGCTTAAAATTAAGGCAATAAGACCAATTATGGAGGAACAAAATAGTCTCTTTGGCATTGAGTTGGCTCTAGGATGATGTATGCTGCTGAACATCAAGGGACAAGGGTTCCCTCCGTTGGAGATGATTTGATGCCACTTGTGTGGCATCAATGTTACTGGTCAGTTATCAGGCCAAGCCTGGATGATGTCCAGGTCTTGCTGCATAGCAGCAAAATAAAAGAAGATGTTAAGATGCAGAATGGAAGTGTGAATGGCAAATGAGTTTCAATATGGATAAGCATGAAGTATTGCTTTTCAGTGCAAAGAATAAAGAGACTATCTACTTGAGGGGAAAGTAATGTCTTAGAAGCACAAAGTGATCTAGGGGCACAGATTCACAAATGATTCAAAGTAACGAGTTAACAAGGCCTTGGGGGATAAAAGTGCAATCAAGGCATTGATTTCATTTGTACAGAAAGGGAATTTAACTACAGAATAATTGGGGTTAGCTTGATGGCATGGACAAGTTGGGTTGAAGGGCCTGTTTCCCTGCTGTAAACCTCTATGACTCTGAGATGTTAAGCCCCTGTTAGACCACACTATTGCACACAGACGTGGCTATCACCTTATAAGGCTGCAGACACGCTGGAGAAAGTAAAAGATACCAGAACTGATGTGCAACTATCAGAAAAGACTGAATAGGCTCATGCTCTCTCCTCTAAGAAAAGAGATTATCTTAAAATTATGTACGGGTTTGATAGGGTAGATATGAAGGAAATGTTTAAACTTGTGGGGAGTCCAAAACTATGGGCCAGGTCAATCACGATAATCTCTGATAAAGCCAATAAGAAATTCAAGAGCGGTTAAAACCTGCAACTTGCGACCAAATAGAGTAATTGAGACAATAGCATTGTTACATTTAAGGGGAAGCTAGCTAAGTATTTAATGGGTAAAGGAATAAAAATATATGTATTTGGTATAGACCTGTTGGGCTAAATGGAACGTACTGTAGACTTTTAAGGAATTCTCTGTAATTCCAATGCAGTGTCGATGGTGATTCAATACTGGAGTTGATAGTTGTTTGAATTCTGTGTTGTATTTCAGGTGTAGGGTATTTAACAGAGCAGTGCATGAGTTTTTGGAGGGGATGTTGGTGAGAAGAAGGAATGGCGGGAGTATCATAACAAACAATATGGGGGGAAATAAATTTCAGGCATTGCAAAGAGTTCTCGAAATGAGGAGCTAGAAATAGAATTTCAGGAATTGTTGCTGGCTATTACTCAATCTGAGGATGACATCTACTCAGTGTTGCACGTTTCTGCCATGGCTCTTCAAGCACGTGACCAAGCCAATTCTTGAACTGCAGATCTTTAGGCACTTGGAGCATGACACTTCATGTGATAGCATGATCGGGAGTGCAGGATTTGCATCCTTTTCTTTGCTGCCGCCCCTCTGCCTTATCGTTAAGAAAGTGGGTTTCGAAGCATGCTGCAACTTGATGAACAAGTTGTTGCCATTCTGAGTGATTGGTAGAAAGCTTCTCCGAGTCATTAAGGTCAATTTCACTGCACTTCAGGAAGAATTCAGTGTCCTTGAAGTGGTATTTTCCCTCCCCTGGAACACTGACCACTTGAAAGTGGAGAGAACAGGACCTGGTGGAGGAGATGTTCTTCAACAATCTGAACACAGTCCATCAAAGTTCATTTTGCAGGAGTTGTGCCTGAATGCTTGTGAACCTGGCTTCAAGAAGGATACCAGCCTTTGTTCAGCAATCCTCCCATTGAATTCAGTGGTAATCTCAGAATTGCTTCCAGTGCCATGAGCTAATCAGTGCAGGAAAAGACGGTGAGTAAAGAAAATGGTGGTTAGAGGCATTTTGCAGAAGAGAAAAGTACAAATTCTTTGGGCAGAAGTGAGTTGCACTGGCAGACTGGCAGATAGTTGAGCAGAAGCTAATGCCAATATATTCACCATGTGGTTAGTTAGAACTGTGGTCTAAATTAAAATGACGGGGAAAGTAAAAGCAACAGAGTACAGTTTGCAGCTGGGAAGGCCAATCAAACTTTAGGTGTATAGTAGGTTGAGGAGTTGAGAGAAACAACTGTTTGAAAACAGGTATAAGCAAAAGAGTTTGGGAGGTAGAAAGGAAAAAATACAGAATCCAGGGATTTCACTTTTCGAGCGCCAATTTGACTTAATTCTGGGTAATGGAATATAACAAGTCGATATTTTAAAGGTATCGAACTTTTAAAAAGCTAATCACAATATTAATTTCAGTATATGAAAAATTGAGGCAAAAAATTCTTGATGCGAAAATAGCAAATATTAACCGTGATAAAAAATTCATTATGCTGAGGTCAAGTGAAAGGAAAAATTAGCAAAAAGCTGTTAAACAATGGGATATTTTTGAAATGGCTAATTGTAAAAATGTGCATTAAATATAAAAAAACAAAATACTATAGATACTGGGGATCTGAAATAAAAGCAAAATGCTGGAAGTATTCTGGTCAGTAAGCATCTGCAAAGAAACCGGTAATGTTGCAGATAGTTAGGGAAAAAAGGGGAAGCTCTGGTTCCATTAGCAGTTACCCTTCAGTGAACGTCCAAATGTCAGTTTTATCATATTAAGTGACTCACTAGGGAAAACGTGTGTTAAGTAGGTCTAGTCAACTGGGATTTCGAAAAGACAGGTTGTGCTTGACAAATTCACTCTATAGCATTCTATGAATAAATAGGATAAAGAAAGCTTCATGTTATTTATGAGGGTTTCCAAAGATTTGCTATGGCACCATGCTTGTGGCACTGTACTTGACAATTGAGGGAACAGTATAGAAATTTGCAAGTTGTGTTAAACTGGAATCATGATGGATTATGATGAGAATTGTGACAACTGCAGGAAGGTGTGGCTGGGACTTGACAGTCTGATTGAGGAAGATTATTTCTCAATGCAGAAAGGGAGTTTAAGATTGGTCGTATCATTTTTTTTAAAATATAGAACACAAACAGGCCATTTGGCCCAACTAACCCATGCTGGTGTTTAAGCCCCTCAAATGCGCTTGCATCTCTCTCCATCAAAACCTTTCTCCTGTTAAGGCTTATTTATTTATTTAAATTGCATTTTGTTTTCAACGTGCGAGTGTGATTATCACCCAAAAATGAGATTGATTTTTCTTTTTGCCTCTTGCACTTCATGTCAGGTTGTGTCTAATAATATGGTTAAAGGCACTCTGCAGAAAATGGTCAAGCTGGGTGGACCGATTGTCATATATGTCACGTTTGACCTGCTTAACTGGTAGAAATGTGAGCTGCTAACCAGCCAGAGCCAGAAGACAGCGCTAAGATAAGAAGATACAATCACCAAGCTGTCATATCAGCTACATTACAAGCCTAGCTGGTTGATTTTATGCCGTGTTCCAATGCTTTTGATGACTACTACAAACTCCCCACTCATCCAATGTTGACAAGTTTGAATATTACTGATTAGATGTTGGGCAGATGGTAGTTAATGCAGGCAATCGTTGACATGGACAGAACAAGAGTACTGGCAGGTCCTCGTATAACACAAATGGGGACAATAGCATAAATTAATTGGTGAGATAACATTCGAAGTTAAGCATCTGCTCGCAAATAGGTCATCTTTGTTACTGGCGAAGCAATTGATCAGATCAGACCCGCAGAGCGTCCTGACTTGTTTGCTCTCCTCAGATCCATGGACACTCCCTGTGTCTACCCAAATTCTCTTCCCTTTCAATATAGTGGAGCACAAAAGTGGCAATGTGCCCATCGTCTGTGCCTGCTGTTTGATAGTGGTATCCAATTAGTCTTGCTCAATGGTCAGTTGACAGATGTAGGAGTACATGCAAGTTTCTTGAAATGTAAAGATACAGCAAACAATAATCCACAGGGAACTGCTGTATACAGAAATATTTTGTACTTGGCAATTGAGGGAACAATATTGAAATTTGCTGATGGCATAAAATTGGAAACATAACAGATTAAAACAGTTTGTGACAAACTGCAGGAGGGCATGGCAGGAAATTGACAATCTGAGTAGTCTGAGAAGATTGCTTCTCAGCAAGTGTTAAAGACATTAGCCATGTCTTTAACACTTGTGTGGCTGTCAACCCTCGAGAAATGTAATTTACCGCAAAGCCCAGTTGATGGTGCAGTCATGGGCTGTCACTGTTTCTTCTCTGATTCTCCTCTTTGATAATTCCAGTGTGTTCCAAGTGGTTACTCCATGCCTGTGTATATTGTGCCATGGTTTACAGACTTTTTTTCCTCCCATGCATTGATGCTAATGTCGCATTTCCTCAGGTTTGGATTCTGACTACCGGCACTTAATTTGCTGGAGCTCAGTTCTGAATGTAGTGCTAGACTTTGGAATCACCTGTTCAATATACATGGTCAGAGCAGTGAAGCTGACCTTTAATTGTCACTTCAGTACTGGTAAACCTGCTTTTGAGAAGACCAGTACATTGGCTTTATGATGTTCTGAGTGAATTTGAAGGATCTTGCAACAGGAACGTTAAGAGCTGCAGATACCTTCCACAAGTCACCCAGAATTTGGAGCCATAGAGTAGAGTTGGGAGAAAAAAGGCTTGTAGATCATTCAGTATTTTTACGTTTGAAAGGCAGTTATCCTCCAGCAGCCAAAAGTTACTGAGGCACTGTTAACGCCTTGCTGACTTTCCTCATTGATGTTTGCATTCTTTGATTGTTGTTACCAGGCTTTGAGCGTGGTAGGTCATGTTTAACCAGTCTATTAGAGTTTTTCGAGGAGGTTACCAGGAAAGTGGACGTTGTCTACATGGACTTCAGTAAGGCCTTTGACAAGGTCCCACATGGGAGGTTAGTTAGGAAGGTTCAGTTGCTACGTATACATGGAGAAGTAGTAAATTGGATTAGCCATTGGTTCAATGGAGCCAGAGAGTGGTAGTGGAGGCCTGTGACTAGTGGTCTGCCACAGGGATCAGTGCTGGGTCTATTGTTGTTTGTCATCTATATCAATGATCTGGATGATAACATGATAAATTGGATCAGCAAATTGGACCTGCACTCTTTTAACCTTATTAATATCCTTTTTAATTAGGTGACCAAAACTGCACACAATACTCTAAATTTGGCCTCACCAATGTCTTATACAACCTCACCATAACATTCCAACTCTTATACTCAATACTTCGATTTATAAAGGCCAATGTACCAAAAGCACTCTTTATGACCCTATCTACCTGTGACGTCATAATTTAGGGAATTATGTATCTGTATTAAAACATAGAACATTACAGCACAAACAGGCCCTTTGGCCCACAAGTTGCGCCGATCATATCCATACCTACCAGGCCTATCTATAACTCTCAATCCCATTAAATCCCATGTACTCATCCAGAAGTCTGTTAAAAGACCCCAGCGAGTTCGCCTCTACCACCACCGGCGGCAGCTGATTCCACTCACTCACCACCCTCTGAGTGAAAAACTTACCCCTGACATCTCCTCTGCACCAATAAGAAACATTCTAATCACCGTCCCTTGACATTCAGTGGTGTTTACCATCACTGAATTCCCCACTGTTAACATCCTTTGCATAACTGTTGACCAGAAACTCAGCTGGACTCGCCACATAAACACAGTGGCTACAAGAGCAGGTCAGAGGCTAAGAATAATGGGACGAGTAACTCGCCACCTGATCCCCCAAAGCCTCTCCACCATCTACGAGGCACAAGTCAGGAGTGTGATGGAATACTCCCCGCTTGCCTGGATGGGTGCAGCTCCAACAACACTTGAGAAGCTTGACACCATCCAGGACAAAGCAGCCAGCTTGCTTGACACCACACTGACAAACATCCACTCCCTCCACCACCGAGGCTCAGGAGCAGTGTGGACCATCTTCAAGATGAACTGCAGCAATTCACCAAAGACCCTTAGACAGCACCTTCCAAACCCACAACCACTTCTATCTAGAAGGACAAGGGCAGCAGATACCTGGGAACACCACCACCTGCAAGTTCCCCTCCAAGCTATTCACCACCCTGACTTGGAAATATATCAGCCGTTCCTTCAGTGTCACTGGGTCAGAATTCCCTCCCTAACGGCATTGTGGGTTAACCCACAGAACATGGACTGCAGCGATTCAGGATGGCAGCTCAGCACCACCTTCTCGAGGGCAACTAAGGATGGGCAATAAATGTTGGCCAGCCAACGATGCCCATGTCCCACGAATGAATAAAAAAAATTAATCGAGTTCAAGTATAAGGCTTCAAACAGCTTTTGAGATAGTTTAAAAATGGCTGACAGATCTGCAGTTATGTGAGAAAGAATAGCAAAGAACTTCATGAAATGAGTACTAGTAAAGAAAAAAAGTACTGATGAAATTAATAGGAATAGAGGGCATCACCTGGACCGGGTGGCTTGCATCTGAGGTTTTTAAAGAGATAGCTACCGAGATGGCGGATGCAATGGTTTTGATCTTTCAAAATTCCCTCAAGTTCTGAAACAGTCCCCATGGGTTGGAACATAGGAAGTGTAACCCTGCTATTCAAGAAGAGAGGGAGTGAGAAAACTGGCACTATAAGCCAATTAGCTTTCCATCAGTAGCAGGGCAAATACTAGAATCTATTAGGGATGTGGTAACCAAAATTAAGTGACTTGATAAGATAGATGCTGGGGGAGTCTATAATTTTTAGGGTCACAACCTCAGAATAAGAGGCTGCCTATTTTTTGATTGTGAATCTTCAGAATTCTACACCCCAGAGGGCTGTGGATGCTGAGTTATTAAGTGTATTCAAGGGGAATGATAGATTTTTGAAAATTAAGGGAATTAAGTGATACGGGGACAGGGCAGGAAGGTGAAATTGAGATTGAAGATCAGCTATAATCTTGTTGAATAGTGAACAGGCTTGAAGGATTGAATGGCCTACTCTTTTATGTTATCAGTATAATGTACATCGTTGATGCTGATGGCAAAAACTTTCATCTTGCCTTTTTAGTGCCTTAGAAATCACCTTCTAGATGGCTAGCTGTTGAACCTATGCCACAGATTGACAGAAACTTGGGATAAAAATGCTGGAAAGTAATTAGCAAACAGGGCGGCTGTAATCCTTGTTTAAATGGTTTTTGTGGGAAAGGATTCAAATTGAAACTCAGGTCTCATTTTAATCTTGTCATTAAATTGCCAATTGAGACAAACCATTGAGGTGGTGAAACTTAACTTGGAACCTCTTCACTGAATCATACATCTTTGCAAGATCAATAAATGCTAGGTGTAAATCTCAGTGATGCTTTTGGCACTTTTCTTGTAACTGGCACTTTAAAGATATCACATCATACCCTCACTGGGCCTAAAATCAGGGTTTCTGGAAAAATCCTTTTGAGTAGATGTTAGCGTTCAAGCAGAATTCTAGCTAGAGTTCCTGCTATTGAAAACCACGCACCACTGTAATTGCAAACTGATTGCACACTTTTTTTCAAATGCAAGATTCTTTGCAGAAGGTGGAGATTGATGGGAACTGCCTTGCTCCCTCTCTTTCACTTGGAATGTCATCAGGTCCAGTAGCTTTACTATTATATATTTGCTTGACAGCTCTTTGGACCTCCCCAAAGGGAAGTGCATGTTCTAGTAGATAGCTTTAATGGCATTGAAAAATTTCACTTGTCTTACGACATCAGCATATTTTAGGCTATCTTTATCCATCAGCTCGTTTTTGAACAAAGCTAGCACTGCGCTTAAACTTGTTGACAGTAGTACAGGGAAACATCTGTTCGTGGGCAGGCTCTAGGAATGGGAGATGCTGGTTAATCAAATACGCCAGTTAACAGCGATGTGGGTGACTTCCTTACTTTCATCTGCTGTAGAGCGATGATGCAGGAGTGTGCAAATTGAGGAGCAGCACTGAGGGGATATGCTGCTGCAGAGCAATGGGATGCTGAGGCCGGAGCAAGGACAGGCCTCTAATAACCACCAGCGACTTTGACGTCTCAATTTAAAAAAAAAAGACCCAACCCCAAAATTCTGGTTAAGAGTGATAGCTAACAGAAATGTTACTCTATTTTATCTTTGTCCATTAGTTAGGATGGGTCTGGCAGTTAACTAATAAGTAGGGCTTAACCTTTAATAGGCTGATCATTTTCAGAAAATTAATCTGCTTTTTGTTGGAAATACAAATTTGTTTGCTGACATACTGGCGTGAAAATAGCATTTTGTGGCACTCATTGATGCATGGCTCTTAAACATTATTGGAACTCATTTCCTTTATTCTCAGCTTTGAAAAGTTTTGCATTTAGCTTTCTCCCTGTTTTAATGGTTTTACAAAGCTTATTTAAAGAGATTGGATAGTTTTGTCCTGAAAAGCTTAATAATAGTCCAACAGCCATCTTTGTGACATTTAACCCCACCGATAGAGCATGGTGGTAATCCCAATTGGGGTTCTCATGCTCAAGGTCACAACAGTTAAGTGTTGTACTTATTTTTGTTGCACCTGCCAGTATGGATCATCTTGTTGATTGTGGTTATCAGCCAAGGCAAGCTATTTTTCGGGAACAATCTTGAGCACGCTGTATGTGTGACAAGAAGATCCTGAAGCGGGCTGCTCAGTATACGAGCTGTTGCCAGGTTGTGCTGCTGCTTTGAAATCCCAGTGCAAACTAACCAATGACTTGTACCTTTGTGTGCTTTGGTTTGTGAATAAAGACTTCCATCAGCTATTGTTGTCCCCGTCGCCATTAGCCCATCACGGGTGGCACAGCGGTTAGCACTACTGCCTCACATTGTCAGGGATCCAGGTTCGATTCCAACCACAGGTGACTGTCAGTGTGGATTTCCTCTGGGTGCTCCGGTTTCCTCCCATACTCCAAAGATGTGCAGATTAGGTTGATTGACCATGCTAATTTACCCTTTAGTGTCAGGGAGACTAGCAGGGTAAATATGTGGGGTTGCGGGGATATGACGTGGGTGTGGTTGTTGGTGCAGGCTCAATGGGCTGAATGGCGGCCGCCTCCTGCACCGTAGAGATTTTATGAACGTGGAACAGTACAGCACAGTACAGGCCCTTTGGCCCTTGATGTTGTGCCGAGCCGTGTCCGAACCCAAGATCAAGCTATCCCACTCCCTCTCATTCTGGTGTGCTTCATGTGCCTATCCAATAACCAATATGAATGGCAAAAAGGAAAACACAGGATGGTACAAAGGAAATGAAATGTTGAGAAACAACTGCACATTATATTTTTTACAGTAGAGAAGCAGGTACACCAAAGATGAATCAGATCCTCACAGTGCCCTGAGTCAAGGATAGCTCACTGCTCCCTTTCATCTAGTCTCTGCCAGCTCTTTGAGCTATCCAGTTAGCCCCACCCCATGTTCTTTCCCCATAATTCTGCAAATATTTCATTTTCGAAGTATATATCTAATTTTCTTTGAAAGTTGTTGGAGTGCATGACTTGAAAAGATAGTGGAAGTGAATTCGGCTTGTAAACTGTTGCATGACAGAACTCTTGGTTACACCTCTGAATTTTTTATATCAGAAGCTTAACTGGACAGGCAGATGCTACTTAAACTCAGAAAATGCAAAACCTTGCATTGAGGAACAGAAATGCACCTTTAATTGATTTTAAATGATTTAAAGGTGAAGGATTTTTGAGACTGCTTAAATTTGGGAATTTGCTAAGTGAGGAAGTTTTCATGGTTGCTCTCTTCCAAGTTGTTGTCAAATTTGCAGTTAGCATTTAACTGTCACGGTGAAATGTAGTTTATTTCAGTCTCTGCTTAGAGGCAGCTACACAGCAGTTAATTAGGTAGCTAGTTTGAACTGCTTTCTGTCACTGGGTGCAACTACTGAATTTCCTGTAGTTGTAAAAGGTGGCAGACGGGGATGGAGTGGAATGAGACTGAATAATTAAATTTGCAAATTTGGTAAATGAGGGATGAGATACTGGTCTGGCATTTTATGGAAAAAGGAGGGAGCCAGAGATGGCAAGACCTGAGAACTGGATGATGGAGGCATTCGTTAGATGTTTCAGTAAGCAATTGGTGCGTTTTCATTCCCCCTTTTAACTGGAGCAGTGGCTTCAATCTGGGCAGGTGATGTATTGCAGTTGTAGGATATGGATTCTGATTGAGATCTGTGTGATCCACAGCAACTACATTTGCACTAAGCGTCTGTAGCTTGTGGAGCTTTGGCTCTGAGTTGATGAGCTGGAGACCAAGCTTGCTGCATTGCATTGCATTGCATCAGGGAGAACAAAAGTTACCTGAACAGTTATTCCAGGAGGCACTCACATCTTTAGATTAGGTACTTCTGATTTGGTCTGTGGTCAAGAACTGAAGGGGATGACTACAAGGAAGGCAGGTATGGGGATCCAGAAGGTAGCAAAGGAGAAGCGTCAGCTCTTGCGATTGACCAACAGGTTTGCGATTCTTGCAATTTGTGTGGATGAGAACAGGGATCATAGTGAGGTTAAACAAACTGACTGCAGCACCATGGTGCAGGGGGCCATTCAAGTGGAAGGGAGCAAAAAGAAATGTAGTACAAGATAGTATAGTTAGGGGGGTAGACACTGTTCTCATACCTGTGACAGAACAGGAATGTTGTTTCCAATCACACATCTGCTTACAAATCTCACCTAGCAATTTAAACAGTCCAACAGTGACTTATGGATCAAGAATTAAAAGCAAATGGATGGTTGAGTTACTGTCCATGAAGGCCTGTCTGGTGGTTGAGGTGGGTGTTAAAAGATCCTGTGAAGAGCAAGGAGTCCTCTGATGCCTTGGCAACATTCCTCCATACCACCACCAAAAACAGAATAATTGTGCTGTTTCTAAGGTTTTGCTGTGTGCTAAGTGTCTTTCACAAATGGGTTTCATGTATAGGTACTTTATGGCAATTCTATGTTGTTTAAAAAAAAATTGGGAGCGTTTCTGAATGACATAAAAGACTATATAAAAGGTGGCAAGCTAAATGTAATTTTACCTATTTAGCTGCTTCCTTGATATTTCTCAATTGGGTTCAAATTATGACAGATGCAAAATTACCACCTGTTGCACTTCTCACATTTACTAAACATGGCTATTAAAGTTCAGCTGCCAAGAATGGCAACTAATGCTGATAGCTCGTGTTATGGTTCTTGTGCAGGCTCATCCTGAATCATTTCCACTTGGGTATGCTTCTGTGGTGTGTGGAGGAATGCAGTGAAGAAGGTAGCTTGTTCACTTGGTAGGAGCATCTTCATTCTTTACGTACGCCCATCTATCCACAAAAGACTAAATTTGGTGGTGGGAGTGCTATCAATGGGTTTAATCAGTTTTATTTTGGCTTCAGATTTAAATGAATTGGTGCAATTGCACAAACCATAGTGTTATATTCAATGTGGAATTAAGAGGTAGCCTGCAGCACCACCTATCTACAACATTATGACAACATTTTCATGTGATTGTCCAGCATGTGGTTTCCTCAGAACATATCAAGGTAGGCTATACTCCTATTGTATGTGAAGGATGAACGCCATTCAAACAATGAAGATGATCGCAGGTAGGTAATCTGTCTTGATCTTGGCCACCTCCTCCTCCCTCTCTTTTTCTCTGCTAGGACACATTTTGAATGTGAGCCCATTAGCAGTACTTTATCTCAGTTGTAGGGCAATTACGTGTACTTTCGTTTTGACAAACTTAATTCAGTAGTAAATTAATGATGTCCCTCTACTGTGTGATTATAGATGTATTGAAGCATGTTTAAACTTGGTGTGTTGTACAGTTTGGAACAAACCTGATCAGTAGTAAAAATTTAAACTTGGTTGAAAGCATCAAGATTAATCCCCAGAGTGGGAAATCTGCTAATCTCTATTCATTCAATGGATGTATCATCTGAGGTTGAAAAGCCTAACATCCCAAATCTTAAATCTGCTTTTCACCTGCATAAGTTCAAAGTTTGACAATTATATTTCCATGATGTTTAATTCTCCCCTTTGATAGTATTTTCTTTGAAATTTGCAAATTGTGCAAAGCACCAAATTTCACAACAGAACATCTGCAATATAGTAATATGTATTTGAAGCCAAGTGACAGAATTAAACTTGTTAATTGCTTCTTATTTTGAGGGCTCAATTTTCTAAGAAAATTTCTAGGCGCGGCATTTTGAACAGTTTCACCAGATTCTCTCTCTCTGTAGATTTGGATAAATTTGCAGCCGATGATATCATGGATCCCATTGCCAAGGCAAAAATGGTGGCATTGAAGGGAATTAAAAAAGTCATGGCACAAGGAAACATCACTGTGGCACCAGGCATGAATAGGTAGGTTTTGCTATCGTTGTTTTCATTGATTTTGTACAAAGTAATTGGAAAACAGAGATTTAGATAAAGGTAATCCAGGCAAATGAAAATACTATACATAATCCAGAGTGGGAATTGTGAATTGGTGAAATTCAGATTTAAACAGAAATGACTTTTGTGTTTTTAATTTTAAAATTAGCTAACTGTAGTAGACGAAACGTCATTTGTCAGATGTTCATGATTAATCAATGTTCTATTTTTAATGGATGTTTAGACAGCAGGTTTCGTTGTTGGCACAAAGGTTGGCTGGTGCTCCAGGACCAAATGAGGCACAGGCTAAATTGCCACCTGGAAACAGTCAGGTACTTTAAAACTGTCTGAATTCTGTATTGAGTGTTTACAAAAAGTAAATGTTGTGGAATGTTTGTGGCACAGCACAGACTTCTGAACCTGGAATTCTGCAGGCTTGCTAGTCATTATACTGATGCTTTTAGTAACTGTGTTTAAGCTCTGCTGACCTCATCCACTCGCTTCAATGGCCTTGCTCCATCCTACCCAGAGTCTTTGGCAGTTCAATCTGCCCCAACCCACCTATAATCTCCCACTGTAATATCTCCAAATTACTTGGAATTTTTTCCCATCCACAGTTTTCTAAACTGTTGTTTCATTTCTTCGGTATATTTCTAATTGTGTCTCTCATACAGTTGAGCCAAAAACTAACAGCTTATAATAAAGGCATCACTGAGGAAGGACCTTAGACAGTGATAGCTCAAGATAAAATTTAAGATGGGATGGAGGGGGAAAGAGAAAAACACAAGGTGTGTGAGATGGGCAAGAGCAACTGCAGCAGATGGAGTACAGAGACAGTGGCAAGGGCAGAAAGACAGCACACAGTGGCTTGGGAGTGAGAGAGGCGGGCTGTGTTGTAGGGGGAGAGAGAGAAGTGTTATCAGACAGACAATGGTGTGGGCAAGAGAGAACTAAACTTATTTGTATAGTTTATGGTAATATTAGCATGGACGTTTTGCTTGAAAAATGCCAGGGAAGGTGGGCTTTAAAAATCTGTGCTTTTGCTCCAGAGTTTTTAGGGATTTCATTCATCTAATATGGGGTATTTCCAGCAGCAGCCCCTTGTAGGAGATGCAAAAGTTCTCTCTCTTTTGTCACTCCTTGCGTTTTCATGTGCCCCAGGACTATGCCGCCTTCATGCACCAACCCTAAATGCCTTACTTCTGCTGTTAGATCACAGCCCACCTGCCCCCTTTCACAATCCAACTTCAGCTCCTTTCTTCTGGCCCACAGTGCACCTTTCACCCAATATCCAAATTTCTCCGAGCCTGCCCCTCTGCCTCACGTTCTGTCAATAACCCATCGTGCAACATCTTTCCAACAGTCTAATCCCACCCCCACACCAATCCTCAAATATTGCTTTCTATCATTCTGAATCTCCCAGTATTTTATTTTAAAAATAATTTTACAAAATTGTGTTAAAAGGTGGATATTCAATACATTAGTCAAGATATTTGGACTTAGAGAGAATAAGACAGAACCGGTTGAAAAATGATTGTATAGTAATTTTAAAACATGTGTTGCAGCTGTAGAAAGAAAAGAAAGATGAGAGACTTGTATAAAAAGTAAAAAAAAAACCTTTGCGCTGCAGTGAGACATGACAGATATTAATTCCTAAATGTGTTCGTGTGTAAAGTAATTTTATGTCAGTCTGAATCCTTTAATTGTAACATTTTCTGTCTTCCAGCAAGAGGCTAATAGTGAGCAGATGCAGACTCGGCCAAATCCACCAACCTTTGTCCAAGGGTTTATCAGTAAGTCTTCAGCTTGTTTTATTTGTGAACTGGCTGTGGGTCAATTAGAGACTTTGCTGCTTAGATCTTTTTTGAAATCTAGATTTAATGTTGATGCAATGCTGTATGACTAAGCATGTTCGTTTTGAAAACGACAGCTCTTGTTGTGGGCAGAAAAATATGTGGATCTAATTCAGACACCTTTGTACTCACTTGCAAGTTTTCTATTTAGTTTTACTGCCTTTGGCTGTCTTACTTTTTAGAATTAATTTCCTCTAGTTAAAGTTTCACTTGTCAGGTTTCAAAAAGGAGCTACTTCCTAAGTGGCAAATAAAGCTTTTCATCTAGAATCATGCAATACAGAAGAGGCCCTTTGGCCCATTGAGTCTGCACTGACACATTAGAAACACCTGAATTCCCATCTAATCTGCTCTGCCAGCGCTTGGCCCGTAGCCCCGAATGTTATGATGTACCAAGTGCTCATCCAGGTACTTTTTAAAGGATGTGAGGCAACCTGTCTCGGAAACCTTCACACGCAGCGCATTCTAGACTGTCAACACCCTCTGGGTAAAATAGTTCTTCCTCACGTCCTCTTTAATCCCTCACCTTGAACCTATGTCCCCTCAACTAAGGGGAACAGCTGCTCCCTATCCACTCTGTCCATGTCCTTCATAATCTTGTACACCTCAATTAGGTTGGCCCTCAGTCTTCTCTGCTCCAGCGAAAATAATCCAAGCCTACCCAATCTCTCTTCATAACTTCACTGTTCCATCCCAGGCAGCATTCTGCTGAATCTCCTTTGCACCCCGTCCAGTGAAATTACATCCTTCCAATAGTGTGGTGACCAGAACTGCACATGGTACTCCAGCTGTGGCCTCACCAAAGTTCTATACAACTCCAACATGACTTACCTACTTTTGTAATCTATGCCTCAATTAATAAAGGCAAGTGTCCTTTTTTTTCACCACCCTATGAACATGCCCTGCTGCCTTCAGAGATCTGTGGACAAATCTGCCACGGTCCCTTTGTTTGACAAAACTTCCTAGTGTCCTACCGTTCATTGAATAGTTCCTTGTCAAATTAGTCTTCCAAAGTGTATTACCTCCCTCAATTCAGGGTTAAATTCCATTTGACCATTTTATCAATATCTTCTTTTAGCTCAAGACACCGCTTCACTGTTAACCACCCAGCCAATCTTTGCGTCATCTGCAAACTTACTAATCCTAGCCTTCACAAACTCATCTATGTCATTTATATAAATGACAAATAATAGAAGGCCCAACATAGGTCCCTGTGGTACACCACTAAACACTGGCTTCTAGTCACTAAAGCAGCCCTCTGTCTCCTACAACTGAGCCAATTTTGAATCTACTTTATAAAATTACTCTCTGTCCCATATGCATTTACCTTTGCAAGTCTCCCGTGTGGGACCTTGTCAAAGACTTAGCTGAAATCCATATAAACTACATCGACTGCACGACCCTCACCTACACACCTGGTCACCACCTCAAAAAAATTCAATCAAATTTGTTGGACATGACCTCGCTCTGACGGAGCCATGCTGACAATCCCTTATTAAGCTTTGCCCCTCCAGGTGCAGATAAATGCCCTCCTTCAGAAGTTTCTTCAATAGTTTCCCTACCACTGATGTGAGACTCACTAGTCTGTGGTTCCCTGGTTTATCTCTACAACCCTTCTTAAATAGTGGAACCACATTAGCTGTTCTCCAGTTGTCTGGCACCTCCCCCTGAGGCCAGAGAGGAATTGAAAATTTGGATCAGAGCCCCTGCAATCTCTCCTTCCTTGCCTCCCACAGCAGCTTCAGACACAGTTCTTCCGGACCTGGAGATTTATCCACTTTTAAGGCTGCCAACACTTCCAGTACCTTGTCCCTATGTCAATTTGCTCAAGAACCTCAGTCTCTCTCCTTGACTGCTATACCATCGTCCTCATTTTGTTGGGTGAAGACAGATGTGAAGTATCTGTTCAGCATTCTACTGAATGTCCTCTGACCTGACCCACAGATTGCCCCTTTGGTCCCCAATGGGTCCTTCTCTTTCCCTGGTTATCCTCTTCCCATTAATATACTTATAGAATATCTTGGGATTTTCCCTACTTTTACCAGCCAGAGCTTTCTCATATTCCCTTTTTTGCTTTCCTAATTGCTTTCTTAAGCTCCATCCCTCACTTTATGTACCTCACTAATGCCTCCAGTGATTTGCTCCTCTTGTACTTTTTAAAAGCCTTTCTTTTCCTTCTCATTGTTTCCTGAATATCTCTGGTCATCCATGGTTCTCTGGGCTTGTTAATCTTTCCTATCACCCTAGAAGGAATATGCTGGGCTTACACCCTCCCCATTTCCTTTTTGAATGCCCCACCACCACCCCCGCCCCCTCCCACCCCCCCCCCCCCCCCACTCTTCTGTAAATTTCCTCATTAGTAGCTGTTCCCAGTCTATCTGATCTTAGTTTACTAAAATCTACTCTTTCCCCCAATCCAAAATTATTTTTTGCAGCTCATCTTATTTCCTTGTCCACAGCAAGCCTAAATTCTACCATGTTGTGATTGCTATAGCTGATATGTTCCCCGCCACCACCTCATCCATCTGCCTGGCTTCATTCCTGAGAATTAGATCCAGCACAGCTCCTTCCCTTGTTGGACCCTCGACATATTGATCTAAAAAGTTCTTCTGTACATATTTCAAGAAATCTACTCCATCCAAGGCCTTAACAGTATGTATATCCCAATTAATGTTGGGAAAGTTGAAATCACCTAATATATTGTTTTTACACATCTCCACAAATTGAGCATGTATTTGTTCCTCAATATCCCTCTGAATATCTGGGCTCTATCATAAATACCTAACAATATGGCTGCCCTTTTTTTTAATTCCTAAGCTCTACCCACAAAGCTTCATTTGATGCCCCCTCCAAGATACCATCTCTCCTTACTGCAGTAACTGACTCCTTAACTAATAATGCAATGCCTCCTCCTCTTTTACCACCTTCCCTGTCTGGCCTGAAGATTCTGTATCCCGGAATGTTGAGCTGCCAATCGTGTCCTTCATTCAACCATGTCTATGTGATGGCTGCTATATCACACTTCCACGTGTCAATCATTGCCCTCAACTCATCCATTTTACCCGCAATACTCCTGGAGTTAAAGTATAGCCCATCCAGCCTAGCTGACTTCCTTGAAACTTAATATAGCTGCACTCCCTCTGACTTGCTTTGCTCTATGATTCTGTGCCCTTATTCTGCTAACAGCCTGTGTCCCCTCCTCCTGCTAAATTAGTTTAAACTCCTCCCAACAGCAGTCGCAAAACGTCCTGTCCAGATGTAGACAGTCCCGTTTGTACAGGTCCCACCTTCCCCAGAAATGGTCCCAGTGATCCAGGAATCTAAAACCCTCCCTCCTGCACCGACTCTTAAGCCACCCATTCACCTATACAGTGATTCTTGTAATTGCTAGAATTGTAGAAGCTGAACCAACCCAATTTAATTCTTTAGGATTCTAAATGTTTCCATGTCAATTTGATTTTACCCAAGACAGTTCAAGCAGAAATACATTTTCCCAATGGTTGCAGATTTCAACTGATTCAAAACTAACAGTTGCATTAAATGTAGTTGGACAAATCACTTGTATTTGTTTTGCTCTTCCTGATGTTAGTTCAGCTTAGAGATGAAGATTTTAACTGCTGTTGACTGAATTTAATGGAACAGTCACCAAGTCAACTAGACAAAAGAAATCTTTTTTGTTGCCACGGGTTTCCTTCCAGAATTTTTTTTAACCTAAAGAATATAGGAGCATGGTCGTTCATCTCCTCAAGCCTGCTCTGCCGTTTAACTAAATCATGGCTGATCATCTACCTCAATGCCACCTTCCTGCACCATCCCTGTATCTGTTTATGCCATTGGTACCTAGAAATCTCGCTCATCTCTTGCTTTGAAAATACTTGCCTCCATTGCCTTCCGGAGTAGAAAATTCCAAAGATTCACCAGCCTCTGCCTGAAGAAATTCCTCCGCATCTTGGCCCTTATTCTGAGACTGTGTCCCCTTATTCTAGACACTACTTGCCCCAACCACAACCAAGGAAACATCCTTCCTGCATCTACCCTAGAGCCCTGTTGAAATTTTTCCACATGTCACCTCATTCTTTAGAGAATACAGGTCCTCAAACTTTCCGCGACAATTTCACCATCCTAGGGGTCAATCCGTTGAACCTTTGTTGCACTTGCTCAATGGCCAGTATATCTTTCCGGAAGGTAAGGAAACCAAAACTGCATGCAATACTGCACTCTAGGTGTGGTCTCACCAGGCTCCATAGAACTACAGCCAAACATTCTTCCCCTGTACTCGGATCCCTTTCAATACCGTTCGTAATTGCTGTTGCACTTGTATGTTAGTTTTCAGTGACTCATGAACAAGAACACCCATGTCCCTTTGGATAGCAACACTTCCCAATCTCTCCACATTTATGAAATACTCTGTATTTCTGTTTTCCCTACCAAAGGGAAAAACTTTATATTCCATCTGTCATGTTCTTGCCCATTCACTTTGTGTGTCTAAATCTCCTTGGAGTCTCTTTGCATCCTTCTCACAACTCCCATTCCCACCAAGTTTTGTGTCAACAGCCAACTTGGAAATATTACATTTAGTCCTTGCATCCAAATCATTGAAATTGATTGTGAATAACTGGAGCCCAAACGGTGACCTAATGGTATCTGACTAGTCACAGCCTGGCAACCTGAGAATGATCTGTTTATCCCTACTGTTTTCTGTCTGTTAACCAATCCTCAATCTGTGCCAGTACATTACCAATCCCATGAGCTCTGATTTTGCTTACTGGCCTCCTGTGTGTTGGACTTTATTGGAAGCCTTCTGAAAACTCAAATACACCACGTCTGCTGGTTCTCTTTCTTTATCAAGTTCTTGGTTGTCCTTTACTGAATTTTTAGGTCACCCAGACTTACTACCTTTTTAGCAACTTTATATGCTTCTTCCTTCAATCTGGTAGAATCCTTAACTTCTCTTAGCCATAGTTGGATTAGTTTTCCTACTGCTTTTTGGTGTCTTGGAGGAATATAAATTTGTTGCAAACCATATATTAACTCACTAAATGTGAGCCAGTGCCTTTCGACTGTCAAGTAATGTAGTTCCCCAATCTACCTCAAACCTAGATGAAAACTTCATGCAAAATTCAATCATATTCCCTAAAGGCTTCTTTACAGCAAGATTATTAATTAGTCTTTTCTCATTACACAGTGTTAGGTCTAAAATAGCCTGTTCTCTAGTTGATACCTCAACATACTGTTCTAGAAAACCATTGTGTATACATTTCAGTAATTTGTCATCCTTCATATTAGTGTTAATTAGGTTTATCCAGTCTATGAGGATTGAAGTCATCCATCCATTAATTACCTTTTGTTCCATGAAGCCCTGATGTCCCCTCTATTGCTAACAGTATATTGTATTGTACCACTTTACCACCACCCTATAAGCAACTAAGTTTGCTTTTTCTTTGTTCCACTAAACTGACTCTACATCTTCCAGTCTAAGATCCTGTCTCAATAATGCACTGATCCCAATAGTATGACACCACCTCCTTTACCTTTTTGCCTATCTCTCCTAAACGCCCTTTAACTTTCAGTTTGCAGCCCTGGTCACCGTACAGCTGCATCTCCATATTTTATAGCGGTTGTTGCAACTGAGTGGCTTGCTAGGCCACTTCAGAGGGCAGCTAAGAGTCAACCACATTGCTGTGGCTCTGGAGTGACATGTAAGCCAGACCAGGTAAGGACGGCAGATTTCCTTCCCTAAAGGACGTTAGTGAACCAGATGGGTTTTTCTAACAATCTCACCACCACCTGATGGGCAATAATGTTTGCTGTTGATTTCATGCTATGGTTCTCTCTGATCCTTGTCCAAAGCTCACTAATTATTTTAGCTTAGAGCTTTGAACTAGAATTTACAGTATACTTGTTCTACAAATCTACTGACAAACCTGTAATTTCTGATTGCCAAAATTGACTACATCTTATCACCATAGTTATCATTCTGTTTGGGAACAAACGTATTAGTTTAGTTTGCTAGGCTGTTGTTTTAGCGATATGGCTCTGTTTTCTTTTATAGTAATAATGCTTAGACTACAGAAATTAAACCAGTGAAAATAGCTGGGAAATTTCCTCTTAAAATATGTTCATTTTATCTGGAGAAATATTTCAGTTGTCAAGTTTAATAAAGCTTCAGTCTCCTGGATTCCAGGAGGCAGTGGATTCACACCACCGTGCCCTTTTTGGGTTCACTCCAGTCCCAGCGATGGGATAACAATGGTCTCAAAGGTGGAAGATAGGAGATACAATGTGGACACACTCAACCCAACTCAGAATCAGCACTAAAGTACTGCTGAATCAAGTCAAGGGAAACTGGCACGGAAAATGATAAATTGGTGCAGTTAGCAAAGTTCACATCTCTCCAGCATCAGTCCTAAAAGAGCAGCACTGAGTTCATGGAGACAGCTCTGGAGATGATTGCATTGATGTGGGAGTTTCTGCCTCAATAATGACCTTTCGTTGTTTATATTTTACAAACAGGAAAAATATTATTGTATAACCATATTTAATCTTTTAGCTATTACATGTTAATTTAAAGGAACTAAACCTAAGACTTGTATAACTGTTTTCAAGTGATGGTTGCATATTCTCCGGAGTTTGCACATGCTTCCCGTGTCCATGTGGGTTTCCTCCTATAGTCTAAAGATGTGCTGATTCGGTAAATTGGCCGTGGCAAGTGCGTGGAGGGGTGTGTGTGTGTGTGTGTTTTGGGCTAATAAGATGCTCTTTTGGGAAAGTCGGTGCAGACTTGATGGACCGAATAGCCGCCTCCAGCACTGTAGAGATTCTAGTTCAAAAATTGCACACGAAGATTTTAATATTTTGGATATGTCAGTTGTATTGTTTGGTTCTTGTGCTCTAGATGAGGCAGAACACCGTCAATATGAAGAATGGCTGCTCCACACACAACAGCTACTTCAAATGCAGCTGAAATTTTTAGAAGATCAGATTGGTGTCCATAGGAAGTCTAGAAAAGCATTATGTGCCAAACAGCGGACAGCCAAGAAGGCGGGGCGTGAGTTTCCGGAGGCTGATGCAGAAAAACTTAAGCGAGTTACAGAGCAACAAAGTAAAATCCAGAAACAACTTGATCAGGTAGGATGCTCTCAGGACCCAACCTTGGTGTTGTCTAATAAAACTACTTGCAGTACCTCAGTTTTATTTTACCTTAAGTAGTAGTGCAGCTACCATAGTAATCTATTACACATGGGAGAAAACCATCCATTGATCTTGATGGACCAGCTAGCTTGCTCATCCAATTAATCCCATTCTTCCTGATAAGACAGCTCCATACATATGTGCATGTTTGGATGCCATGTCTTTTCTTTTCAAAACCCCTCTGGAAGTTTTCTTTCCAATATATGGATCAAACTTCAGTACCGGTGATTTATGAAAGAAATTTTGACTTGAGTTTCCTTTTTATTGTTTTTCCTTTCCTCGTGAATTCTACATAATCTCTGGGCTTTTATTTTTTGTATATCAAAAACGTAATTTTTCAGCTCATCGAACTGCTTCAGCTGTTGTCTTCAGCGAAGAAAAATGTTTTCCTGTTAAAACTGCCTCCCTAATGAGAACTTTTGACCAAATCTTATGTAGAATAAGCCATGAAATTAAACTTTTGAATTTATCCTCACCTGTTCTATAAGTTTACACAGGATTGCATTCAAAATACAGTACAGAAACAGACCATTTGGACCAACCAGTCCATCTTGGTGTGTATGCTTCACTCGAGTCTCCTCCCATCTTTTCTCATCTCAATCTATCATCATAACCCTCTATTACCTCCTTCATTTCCTTGTGTAGCTCCCCTCTATACTATTTACTCCAGCTGTTCCCCATGATAGTGAGTTCCACATTTTCACTACTCTTAACATTGTCTCTGCCTATCAAAAATGCCTATCAAAACCTTTCATAATTTTGAACACCTCTGTAAGGTCACTCCTTAGCCTTTATTCAAGAGAAAAGAGACCCAGCCTGCAAATCCTTTGCTGATTGAATGTGTAAACTCACACATTTCTGGTATCATCCTTGAAAATCTTTTCTGCATCCTCTCCCGTGCCTCTATCTTTTTTATAGTATGGCAGTACAGTTAATATTGTGAAATTGGTTGCAAAACAAATCAACTGTATTTAACTAATCCCACTGAAATTAGTGTTGATTTGGTATGTGCCAGTTAGGTGGTTCATTATAAAATTGTACTGACTTTTTGTCTAATCTCCACTATATTTCAGTTCTCTAAGTTTTTTTTTAATACATATGTTTTAGGTCCGTAAACAGCAAAAAGAGCATACAAACCTTATGACAGAATATCGGAATAAACAGCAACAGAAATGTTCTTTATCCCCCTCGGGGATGATGGCGACAACTTCATCCCAGAATCCGAGAGTAATGCCCAAACTTTCAACACCTATGTTATCAGCAGCATTAGCCCAGCAAGGAGGGGCAATCCTTGGATCTCAAGCAATAGCTCAGCAACCAAATACACTAATAGGACATGCAGGAAATATAAGAGTGCCACAAATCGGGGCTACAGTACCGCTGCAACAGGGACCAACATTCTTAGCCTCAGCTGTGTCTCAGCAGCAGGAATATCCCTCTGCCTCAGGAACTGTATCTTCTGCTCCCTCAGCCAGTTTTTTTCCTGGAAATTCTGCTGCTCAAACTCTTACAAATGAAAGCAGACTCTTGCAGGAGAGACAGCTTCAACTGCAGCAAAGAATGCAACTTATTCAACAGCAAGGACTTGTAGGGCCATCTCAGCAGCAAAGCATCATGGGCAAGCTGCAGCAACAAGGTATCATTGGACAGCTTCAGCCAACAACTCAGCAAAATATTGTGGGTAACAAACCAACACCGCAGGGTGTCATGGGTCAACAGCAGCAAGGCTTCATTGGACAACAGCAAGGGATTGTTGTCCAGTCACAGCACCAATCTGCTCAGCAGCAGCAAGTTCTTGCAGGGCAGCAACTACCCCAACAGCACAGCAACATGGGTCAGGCACAGCCAGCAACACAACACCAGCAGAGTCTGGCACCACAGCAGCAACATTTAAGGCTGATGAGTCAACAGCAAGGCCTCCTTGGGCATCAGCAACCCCACCAACAGGGTCTTACAAGTCATCCAAAACCTCCGCGGCCCCAGCAAGGTCTTATGGCGCAGCAGTTGGTCCATCAACAAGGTCTTACAGTTCAACAGCAAATCCTCACCTCTCAACAGCAACAGCAAAATCTGGTTTTACAACAACAGGCATCCAGTGCTCCTTTGCAACAGCAAGGACTCATAGGGCATCAACAAGGGGTTGCTTCCCAGAGTCAGCAGTTGGGAACAATGACACCACTGCAACAGCATCACCTTCAAACTGTGTCAGGACAACTCCACTCTCAAAGTGTTATCAGACAGAACAGTATTCTGAGACTTTCCACACCCTTCCAAGGCCAGCAGCAAAGCACAATAGGGCATCAAACTAGAATGCAGGGTATAATGAGGCAGCAATCTCAGGATGTTTTGGGCCAACACCTAGCAACACAAAGCATAATGGGACAGCCAGCTCCACTGCAAGTCATCAGGCACCAACTGCCAGGCATAATAGGACAGGGACAGCAGCAGCATCAGCCTCAGGGCATGATGGGGCAGGGTATGAGGCAACAGCATCCATCCCAAGTCTCACTGGAGCAAGGGCAGCAATCCCAGCCTCAGGGAGCAATGGATCAAGGACAGCCACATCAGCCCCAGAGCACTATTGGACAGGGACAAGAAAATCAGCCCCATGCTACGATGGGAGTCGGGCCACAGCAACAACTCCGTCAAGCCCAAGGCATGATAGGACAGCAGTCACAGCCACCATCTCTTCCCCAGAGTACAGTAGGACAGCAAACACCATCCCAGCCCCAGAGCACAGTGGAGCAAGCAATTGGACAGCAGATAACCCAGGGCCCAATGGGACAGCAGCTCCCATTGGGGCAGGGAATGGGACAGCAGCAGCAGTCATCTCAAGGCACAGTGGGTATGGGACAGCAACAAGGTGCACTGGGTATGGGACAGCAGCAGCAGTCATCTCAAGGCGCAGTGAGTATGGGACAGCAACCCCAGCAACAAGGTGCAGTGGGTATGGGACAGCAACAAGGTGCAGTGGGTATGGGACAGCAACCCCAGCAACAAGGTGCAGTGGGTATGGGACAGCAACCCCAGCAACAAGGTGCAGTGGGTATGGGGCAGCAGCAGCAGCAGTCATCTCAAGGTGCAGTGGGTATGGGACAGCAACAAGGTGCAGTGGGTATGGGACAGCAACAAGGTGCAGTGGGTATGGGACAGCAACCCCAACAACAAGGTGCAGTGGGTATGGGACAGCAACAAGGTGCAGTGGGTATGGGACAGCAACCCCAGCAACAAGGTGCAGTGGGTATGGGACAGCAACCCCAGCAACAAGGTGCAGTGGGTATGGGACAGCAACCCCAGCAACAAGGTGCAGTGGGTATGGGACAGCAACCCCAGCAACAAGGTGCAGTGGGTATGGGACAGCAACCCCAGCAACAAGGTGCAGTGGGTATGGGACAGCAACCCCAGCAACAAGGTGCAGTGGGTATGGGACAGCAACCCCAGCAACAAGGCGCAGTGGGTATGGGACAGCAACCCCAGCAACAAGGCGCAGTGGGTATGGGACTGCAACAGCAGTCATCTCAAGGCGCAGTGGGTATGGGACAGCAACCCCAGCAACAAGGTGCAGTGGGTATGGGACAGCAACCCCAGCAACAAGGTGCAGTGGGTATGGGACTGCAACAGCAGTCATCTCAAGGCACAGTGGGTATGGGACAGCAATCCCAGCAACAGGGCACCGTGGGCGCGGGGCAGCAACCCCAGCAGCAGGGCGCGGTGGCTGTGGGTCAGCAACCCCAGCAGCAGGGCGCGGTGGCTGTGGGTCAGCAACCCCAGCAGCAGGGCGCGGTGGCTGTGGGTCAGCAACCCCAGCAGCAGGGCGCGGTGGCTGTGGGTCAGCAACCCCAGCAGCAGGGCGCGGTGGCTGTGGGTCAGCAGCCCCAGCAGCAGGGCGCGGTGGCTGCGGGTCAGCAGCCCCAGCAGCAGGGCGCGGGGGCTGCGGGTCAGCAGCCCCAGCAGCAGGGCGCGGGGGCTGCGGGTCAGCAGCCCCAGCAGCAGGGCGCGGGGGCTGCGGGTCAGCAGCCCCAGCAGCAGGGCGCGGGGGCTGCGGGTCAGCAGCCCCAGCAGCAGGGCGCGGGGGCTGCGGGTCAGCAGCCCCAGCAGCAGGGCGCGGGGGCTGCGGGTCAGCAACCCCAGCAGCAGGGCGCGGTGCAGCAACCCCAGCAGCAGGGCGCGGGGGCTGTGGGTCAGCAACCCCAGCAGCAGGGCGCGGGGGCTGTGGGTCAGCAACCCCAGCAGCAGGGCGCGGGGGCTGTGGGTCAGCAACCCCAGCAGCAGGGCGCGGGGGCTGTGGGTCAGCAACCCCAGCAGCAGGGCGCGGGGGCTGTGGGTCAGCAACCCCAGCAGCAGGGCGCGGGGGCTGTGGGTCAGCAACCCCAGCAGCAGGGCGCGGGGGCTGTGGGTCAGCAACCCCAGCAGCAGGGCGCGGGGCAGCAACCCCAGCAGCAGGGCGCGGGGCAGCAACCCCAGCAGCAGGGCGCGGTGGGTGTGGGGCAGCAACCCCAGCAGCAGGGCGCGGTGGGTGTGGGGCAGCAACCCCAGCAGCAGGGCGCGGTGGGTGTTGGGCAGCAACCCCAGCAGCAGGGCGCGGGTCAGCAACCCCAGCAGCAGGACACGGTGGGTGTGGGGCAGCAACCCCAGCAGCAGGGCGCGGTGGGTGTGGGGCAGCAGCAGGGCACGGTGGGTGTGGGGCAGCAACCCCAGCAGCAGGGCGCAGTGGCTGTGGGGCAGCAACCCCAGCAGCAGGGCGCAGTGGCTGTGGGGCAGCAGCAGGGCGCAGTGGCTGTGGGGCAGCAGCAGGGCGCAGTGGCTGTGGGGCAGCAACCCCAGTCACCGCAGAGTACAGTGGGAATGGGACAGCAACAGCAGTCACCGCAGAGCACTGTGGGAATGGGACAGCAACAGCAGTCACCGCAGAGCACTGTGGGAATGGGACAGCAACAGCAGTCACCGCAGGGCACTGTGGGAATGGGACAGCAACAGCAGTCACCGCAGAGCACTGTGGGAATGGGACAGCAACAGCAGTCACCCCAATGTACAATAGGGATGGGACAACAGCAACCCCAGCCTCCAGGCATGGTACAACAGCAACCCCAGCCTCCAGGCATGGTAGGAGTTGGACAGCAGCAGCCTCAGGGCACAGTGGGGATTATTCAGCAGCCCCAGGCTCAGGGCATTATCGGAGTTGGACAGCAGCAGCCCCAACCTCAGGGCACAGTGGGGATGGGGCAGCAACCACAGCCTCGGGCCATGATAGGAGTGGGACAGCCCCAGCCTCAGGGTCCATTGGGACATGTAAAGCAACAGCAGCAGCCTCAAGGTTTGGTTGGGATGAGACAAGGGCAGCAGCAAATGCTACAGGGCCTGATGGGGCAGTGGCAGTTGCAGCCTCAGAGTGTAGTTAGGCAGGGGCAACCACAAAGCCTGATGGGGCAGGGGCAGCTGGCACAGAACTTGATAGGTCAAGAGCAGGGACAGCAGCAGCCACATCCACAAGGCATGTTGGGGCAAAGTCAGGGACAGCAACAATTGCAGAACCTAACTGGGCAGAGGCAATCTCCAGGTACAGTGGGCCATGGGCAGCAGATGCAGAACTTGGGCACAGTTGGTGGGCAGCAACCCCTGCAGGTTTCAGGTATGGTGGGACATGAGAAGGAGCAGGAGCAGCAACAGGAACAAACACCTACAGGCATAGTGAGGCAGGAGCAGCAGCAAGGCCAAATTGTAATGGAACAAGAATCTCTGCTGCCTACCCAGTGCATATCGGGACAAGACCGTAACCAGCCTCTAACTCAGAATATGATGAGACAGCAGCAGCTGTCTAAGAATGGAGCAGGACTGGGACAACCTCAAGGTATGATGTATCAGAATTTACAAACACGAGCAGTGACATCAATACAACAACCAATGCAACAAGGCATTGCAGGACAGCAGCGACTTATCAATCAGCAGGGTCAGTTAATGAGACGTGTACAGCAACAAGCTGTAACAGGTCTACAACAGAATAATGGTCTCAGTTTACAAGGAGTGGTGCGAGTAGCAACATCTCAGCAGCATGGAACTACGGGAGATCCAAGACCGGGAGTACAAAACATCATGAATTCACAGTCGTTTCAGCAACAGCAGGCAGGGCTGCGTTCAGTTCATATAACTGGCCAACAGCTTGGCTTAGGCCACTTTCGTCCAGGAATGGTATATGTTCAGCAGGTAAAAACCGAACATGGCGGAAAGCCACAAGAGATGGCCCATCCAATTCAAAACAAACGAGCAAGGCAGAACATGGGGTCAGGAAGTGAATTGGTGTCTGGCCAAGCTCATTGCAATCGTTCACAAATGTCACATCCAGAGTTAAATAAAACAAACTTGGGAGATGTGGCACTACAAGGTGAAACTTTGGAAACAATAATGCAGTCACAACCAGAATTGTTTAAAGACCATGAATCCAAAGAAAGTAGTGCTTGCATGACAGACACGCTAGCAATTATACCTCAAAAGATACCTGATTCGAAGCCTGATACATTGGTAATAAAACCACATGAGACTGTTGGAAAAGCAGGTTCAGTAACTGAGTCTCAAGCCAGAATGAATGTTGAGATCCATGAACAAAGTGACTTGAAGAAACCTTGTACGTTTGACTTCCCAATATCTCCCTCAAGTCATGCAACAAAGGAGGAATCCACTGGGCTGAGATCAGAGTCGTCATTGTTGAATCAGACCAATGGACAAGAGGAGTGTACACAGAAAGTCATAGGAAGACAGGGCAGCTGTCCTACACTACAGGAGAGTGCTACCAAAGACACCAACACAGCAGGTATAGGTCACTTAGTGAAACAGGAAAGCATTGATGTAATTCGCTGTGGATTTCCAGAAGGAGCTGTAAAGCACGAGTCAAATACTGACTCTGTCAATGCCTTGAATGCAGGGGATCATTCTTTTCTTGCTCCAAGGTCTGAGGCTGGACAGCTGCTTCTCCAGAAACTTTTACGCACTAAGAACTTGCAGCTTGTGGCACAACGCTCTGGAGATGGAACGCATTTAACTGTAAAAGGTCACATTGAAAGCAAAGCTGTGATGATAGATCGAAAACTACAAGGTGCAACTGGAAATTCAGAGGTTAGTTAAAAATCATAGTTTACGTTGAGATCGCAATCTTTGTATAGTGCCCTTACCATATCAATGTTTCACGCATGAAGATCAGACTTTGCATGAAATACGTAAGTAGGTTCATAGGCAACCACTCACAGCAAGTTTAATCTCTTAATGGAGTTATGCCACTCCAATGCTGTTTCTCCACTTCTAATTTAAATCGAGCCTCGAATCCTGAGTTGCTGACTTTAAAAGCAATTCTATTAGGACACTAGAAAAGATGTCTATTGTAAATTAATTTGATCTTTTCATTCATGTAGTTGTTTGCAAAATCTTGTGTTTGTAGAAAGGTTTTTCTGCAAGTAAAATGTGAAAATGGTGAGAACAAAAAAGCAGGATAGTCAGCATTGGGGTCACATTGGCAGCTTAACATTTTAAGCCAGAAATTCAAAGTCCATGTGTTGTATAGAAGGATTCATAGAATCTCTGCAGTGCTGAAGGAGGCCATTTGGTCCATTGAGTCTGCACTGACTCATACTCCTGTAATCCCCCTAACCTATATATCTTGGGACACTAAGGAGCAGTTTAGCATGGTCAATCAACTTAACCCGCACATCTTTGGAATGTGGGAGTAAACCGGAGCACCCGGAGGAAACCCACGCAGACACGGGGAGAACGTGCAAACTCCACACAGACAGTGACCCAAGCCGGGAATCAAACCTGAGTCCCTGGCACTGTGAGGCAGCAATGCTAACTATTGTGCCATTGTGCCACTCTGCTGCCCAATCTGGTAACAATCTTACTCTCGGTAAAATTGTGGAAACCTATACAAGCAGTTAATAGAGTGGGTCTGAAGTAATCACAAGGCTTTTTTTGGCCTGCTAGTTTGATGGTTGGGATGAGGGGGAGCCAGGCGAGAAGGTGTGCTTTAAAAGAAATGCCTACCTTGTTGTAGCTTCTTTACTGTCATTAGCCTGAAAGGAGTGGAATCTCTGGGGCTGTGTAGCGAGCAGTAAATTAGATGTAATTTTTAAATGACCCATCCACGTTTTGCAAAAGATATTTTATCCCCAAACTTCCCTTCATTTTTACTCTTATTTGGTATCTTATCCCAGGGTTCCTGTGATTTCAAAAGAATATTGGCCCAGTAGAATGTTCCTGACTAATTTTTTGGCAATTTGTGATCCGCCAAGAATAATGGAAGCTCCTTTTGTGATCCCAATCACTGTTCCTTCGAAGCTTCTCAGCAACCCAAAAGTCGGCCCCTGTTGAGTTGCGCATGTGTACAACATGCAAAGAAAATTCAAGGGCCATGTACTTAAATCGCCTTTTTTTTTAAATTAAATCCTTTGGTTTTTGCTTACAAGGTAAAGGAACTTCAGGAAATTAGCAAGAAAAACTTGGGCCCGAAAACGAAAAGGACACAAAAGGCAAACGACAGAGGCAGCAACTCTCGAAAGAAAAGCAAAAAGGATGAAGGAATAAAAAGTACAGATGCTCTTATGAAGCAGTTGCAACAGGTACCAGTGTGCGATTTTAAATAAACCTTGATATAATTTAGAAACTCTGGAATGAGATTGCACTGTAGAATCGTATTCTGGAAATCTTCTAATGTTTGAATGAAGAATTTCTATATGCATTTTTAAAACCGCAGCTCTCACTTCCCTTACTTAAAACAGGATAGATTCTGAGAAGATGGTTCCTGGGCACAGATTAAAGATAAAGGATCTGCCATTTAAGGTTTGAAATGAGATGCTTACTGCTGATTGCACAATGGTCAGCACCATTTGCGACTCCTCAGATACTGAAGCTGCCCGTGTCAGAGGCTGGAAATTCTGCAGCAACTAACTCACCACCTGACTCTCCAAAGCCTGTTCACCATCTACAAGGCACTAGAAGTGTTGAATACTCTCCACTTGCCTGGATGAGTGCAGCTCCAACACATCTAGGACAAAGCCCTACTTGATTATCCACCACCACCTTAAACATTCACTCCCTCCACTGATGCACAATGCAGCAATGTGGACCATCTACAAGATGTACTGCAGAAGCTCACTAAGGCTCCTTTGACAGCATATTTCCAACCCACTTAGAAGGAAAGGGCAGCAGATACTTGGGAACATTATCACCTGCAATTTCCCCTCCAAGCCACACACCATCCTGGAACTATATCGCCATTACATCGCTGTTGCTGGGTCAAAATTGTGGAACTCCCTAACAACTTCATAAGGAATGCAGCAGTCCAAGAAGGTAGCTCGTCACAGCCTTCTCGAGCACACTTGGGTATGGGCAATATATGCTGGCCTAACTAGTGACGCTAACATTCTATAAATAAAATTTTAAAAATAGAGTTTCTTCTCCGAGGGTTGTTAGTTTTTGGAATGTTCTTTCCCAGAGAGTGGAGGCTGAGTCATTCAATACATTCAAAGCTGTGTTCGACAGATTTCTGATCTAAAAGAAGTTGAGGATTAGGGGGTGGAGGGTGAGCAATGAAGTGGAATTAAGGCCACGGTCAGAACGGCCATAATCTTATTGAATGGCAGAGCAGGCTCGATGAGTCAAATGGCCTACTCCCGCCCCTGTTTCTTATGATCTTGCACTCTTAACATTCCTTCTGGTAGTTGGATATAAAATGCTATGACTAAAGTTTGAGTTCAGATTACATTTTCTTTTTGTCAGGGAGTGTTGTGTATTCTCAGATCTTTCTGATCTGCTGATTGGGAATGATAGTATGTGCTGATTAAAGGCCGCTGCATTGCGCCCATGCCCGTTATTAACAGGGTTGAGACGCTCCTTAGTCATTTTATGTAGGGTCATAAAAGCTGGGAGATAATGGAGACTTTCATCCCATGATTCTACAAATTTTCTTTGATAACACTCTTAAAATGTATATCTGGGACATTTTAACCGCATTAAAGGCAATATAAATGCTTATTATGTGACTTGGGCTTAAATCATGTTCCTTAGTCCTCAAATGAAGAAGGTCTTTATTCCGGAAAGAAACCTGTGTATTTCTCTGTTAAGTGGCCATTGTTTTCTTGTCTTTTTCCCCCTTAGCAACTTTCCCTCCTTCCTTTGGTGGAACCTACCATTGAGGTGAACTTTGGTCTCTTTCCTCCATTTGGGAGCAGTCCATTCAACAGCAAAAGCCAGCTGAAAGGGTCATTTGGGAATGCAGTGCTAGATAGTGCTCCAGATTACTACTCGCAGCTTCTTTACAAGGTAAATGTAACTAAAATGAAGCAATTGTGTCAAGGTGCAGCATAAATTTGTTTTTGCGTTTCGTCAGGATTTATGTTGAGAGGTTTAAGACCTGGTTTGCGCACAGAAAATCGTGTTCTCCTTTATTCGGATTAAAATGTTATTGATTTTAACTGTCTCAATCAAGTATCCAAAGGAAAGGCAAAGCCGATCTATCATAGAGATTTGTTCAAATATTTGGTTGGCAGCTTTTTTTTTGAAAGGAGCCCATTTAAGTTTTAAGAGCCCATATTTAAGTTTACTTGGTTCTGGTGATTTTCTGAAAAGTAATCTTAAGCCCTTGCTGGTTAAATTTGGGTATCTGTCTGAAGCTTCAGAGTGTGATAGCTTCCTTGGTGAGAATAGGGAAAGAACTAGTATGTAAGAATACAAAGTTTCAGAGGGTTATGTCATGTGTGGCACAGAAATGGACCACTCAGCCCACCCAGTCCATACTGACGTTTATGCTCCACTCGAGTCTTCTCCTATCTTTTCTCATCTAAATCTGCCGTTGTGACCCTCTGTTCCTCACTCCCTCATGTTTGTCCAGCTTCCCTTAAATGTATCTGACACTATTCACTTCCTGTCGTAGCAAGTTCCACATTCTCATCGCTCTCTAGATAAAAAAAAACTTCTGAATTTCCTATTGGATTTCTTGGTGACTGACATTATATAGTTGGCCTGTAATTATGCTCTTTTCCACAAGAGGCAGCACTCAAAGCCTTTACCAAAACATTTCATCATTTTAAAAACCTCTGTTAGATCACTTCTTGACCTATTTTCAAGAAAAAAAGGAGATCCAGCCTATTGGTCTACTCTCACATTTCTGATACCATCCTTGTAAATCTCTACACCCTCTCCAGTGCCTCAGTATCCTTTTTATAATCTGGTAACCAGAACTGCACGCAGTAATCTAAGTGTGGTCTATCTGTTTAAGTTGAACAGCTCCAGGCAAGTGTTATTTTCGACTGGTAAATTAAAGTTTAGTTATTAGTGGGACAAGTTGGCTTACATTACACTGCAATGAAGTTACTGTGGAAATCCCTTAGTTGCCACACTTCGCACCTGTTCGGGTACACTGAGGGACAATTTAGCATGGCCAGTGCACCTAACCAGCACATTTTTCAGACTGTGGGAGGAAACTGGAGCACCCAGAGGAAACCCATACTGATGTGGAGAACATGCAAAGTCCGTCCACGCAGACAGTGACCCAAGCTGGGAATTGAACCTGGGCCTCTGGCATGAGAGGCAGCAGTGCTAACCACTGTGCCACCCCACGGTTAATTAATAATTATATTAACGTGCAAAATCTGTAATTCCTGATAGCTGCTGTTCACTTATTCTTTTACTGCTGAGTGAATTTGGCAGTTAGAACTGAAGTTACTGTCCAGTATGATGTATTCTGCACTCTTCCAAAATTGAGAAGAATCATGTATGTGGGTATGCGATAAAACCAGTATGTGAATATGATCCTCTGTTTAGTCCCTGTGCATGCTACTAATTTTGGGAGTATCTGGGCAAGTGAAAATACTGTCTGGAAAAGTTGAGGTGAGGCCCACATGCAGGAGTCATCCAAGATGCTGAGCCCAAAATTAAATCTAAAAGGGTAACAGTATATCCATGTAAAGGGCCTTTGTTGTAAAATATTTAAATATTACATTTCACTGGTATTTGCTGCTTTATATTTTTCAAAAAACTTGAATATTTATTGGCAATCTTATTCAAGTACTCAGTAGATTAATTTTCTATCATTCTTCAGCAGAACAATCTGAGCAATCCACCAACCCCACCTTCCTCATTGCCTCCCACCCCCCCTCCCTCTGTCCAGCAGAAATTGGTGAATGGATTGGCCACTTCTGAGGAGCTGACGGAAGGCCAGAAAGAACTCGAAGGGCAAAAGGGTATGAGAACTTGATAGAGTTTAATTATTTGGCACAATATATATGAAATCATCTAACCTGGAGTTAGGTTCAAGCAAGTCCCTCCCTAAATGAGACTCAGTTGTATATCCTGACTGCAGAGAATTACTGGAAAAAAGTTTCACTGAAAGGAAATCTCAGCTGCATACAGTTATCTTCTCCAGGTGCCATGCTTTAAAGGGGGATTGGCAGCCATAGTCTTATCTGATTGTTCCATGATCATGCTTGCAAAGTACTACAATGGTTTGCTGTTGATTTCTGGAGTATACTTTCCAGCTCTTAACAGGCATGTTGGAAGGATTTACAGGCTGATAATCAACCTGTTTGGTCACATTATGGATGCACTTTCTGTGCCCGTCAAGCCCTGAAGTGGGACTCAAACCCAGAGCTTCAGGCCCAGAGGTAGGACACTAACACTGTGTCACAAGATCTGTTATCACCTGTTTATTTAGAAAAAACTTGCAAATTATAATTATAAATCCCATGTAAATATTTTCTCAATTGCTTGCCCTTTTGCAAAGGGGAAGAAGTTATGCTGCAGTTCAGTGGATATTTGGTTACACTGCATCTGGTGTAGTGTGTTCAATTCTGGGCAATGGATCTCAGTCAGGATATATTGGGCTTGGAGAAGGTGCAGCGCCAATTCAACTATGACACTGGAGCCAAAAGGGTTAAATTAAGAAGGGAGGTTGCATAGATTCAGCTTGTATTACTTTTAGCGTAGAAGATTAAGGCGTTATCTAATCAAGGTTCTTAAAATAGTTAAAGGAGTTGATAGTGTAGATAAAGATAAACTATTTCAACTGTTGAACTGTACAGGACAAAGGGCATAAGCTTAAATTGGAGCTGAACTGTTCAGAGGTGATGTCAGGAAGCAGCTCTTCATTGTAAAGAGTAGTAGAAATCTGGTGCTCCATGGAAAAAATTGTTGAGGCTAGGTAAATTGAACATTTCAATAGAGATAAATTTTTATTGGTTAAGGGTGTGAAGGAATGTGGAACTGAAGCTAAGATGCAAATTAGCCATGACCTCATCAAAAAGCTCATGGGACTGAATGGCCTGTACCTGTTCTGTTATATCGACCTTCAAGGTGCGTTTTGAGGCATAAACCATTGCTGGAAAAAAAATTGAAGTTTTTGTCAAAGCATAACGTCAGAAAGTGTGAACTCTGGGGAAATAAAATACAGTAAGAAGTCTGACAACACCAGGTTTAAGTCCAACTGATTTATTTGATAGTAAACTCATAAGCTTTCAAGGTTCCCTTCTTTATCAGGTGAATGACGAAGAGGGGAACCTCGAAAGCTTGTGAGTTTATTATCAAATAAATCAGTTGGACTTAAACCTGGTGTTGTCAGACTTCTTACTGTATTTACCCCAGTCCAACGCCGGCATCTCCACGTCAGAAATAAAATACACCAGAATTCTGAGGAACAAATCTGCCCAAAAACTAATGCTAGCAGTTTTTTAAAGAAGATAAAACTTGCAGGTTAATTTGTTTAAAATATTGTAGATATCATTTCAGACAAGTACTTTCTTCTCCATCTACTTTCTCCTCCATCTTGCTATGCACAGTGCAAGATTTGAAATTTGCACGTTAGCAGTCAGACTGGTAAAGAAAAGGTAGTTTGAATGTTCTGTCACAAGATGTCACAGGCGTACATTTAAACATTTGCATTACTATGCAAAGCACAGAATGCACTTTTCGGTCTTTTGGCTAAGATCAAGCATCAGATCAGACCCAAGATGGGGTGCAACACCTTATCTTGTCAGCTTGGATCTTGTTTGTCCCCCTTGTGGGGACCATGAATTAGATTCAGTTGGGATTTGAATTTGGGAGCAAGCAAGGAATGGATTTAGGTTTGCTCAGTCCATTCTGAACATCGGCTTTGCAACTTTAAGAATGGAGTAAAAACATTTTTTTAAAAAAACACTAATGACAATTGCAACTTTCACATTGTACTTGCTGAAATCTGAAACCACAGTTGATGTTTCCTGTGGCTTAAGTTTGTCAATTTGAACCAAGTGACCAGATAACAAAGTATGGCAATTATTGCTGTGCACATCTGTAAGGAAATGCTGCTGAAAGCCTGACCGATAGCGCCTCTGAAACCCTCGTGCCATTCCTGTAGGAATCACAAACAGTCATGAAAATCTAATTCTTCATTTGTTGTGAATAGCAATATTGCTATTGCAACCAGTAGCAATTGCCAGCACCCTGCTTTCAAGTTCTGTATGACCCGTGAGCAAAACCCATGCTTCTTGATTACTTACTGGAAGAGTCCTGACTCCCAAAAGGCCTGTAATTGGACAAGCAACAGCAAGTCTGTTCTTCTGATTGCCTTTTTTTTAACTAGCCAGTAAATTGTGTCCTCTTTCCTGAAATGGCTATGATTAGCTTAGAAGTCACTAAGTTTGAGATTTTAGCCATGGTTAAACCGTGGATTCTGCAGCCCCAGTGCTGTAAATGGAGGTTTGGCTAATGCCAAATTCGCCATTCTCACTGGTGGCAGAGAATTCCAATCCGTCTGTTTTGAGAACTTGATGTACGAAGCATTTGTGCAAGATTTTTTCCAATATTATTTTTAAAGTTCTGAAGTTGAGTGCAAAGCTGTTATCGTACCAAACTGATATCGAAAGCAAGGCAACCTATCAATTAGGCAGTGTCCCTGAACTGAAATTCTACTTCAAAAAAGTTGATATTAAAATGGGCATGCAACATTATACACACAATTATTTTTAAAAAGAAGTCGCAATGAAACTGAAATCTGTTTAAACATGATTGTCCTTGATCATAGTTGACATTTAGTGGCATCTACCATATTGTGATGTTGGATTTAAGTTGCATGTACCTGATATGATACATGGATCACTGATTTAGTTTGAAAAACAATTGAATGCCATATAATTTTTGCACTTAGTTTCTATACATTGTGGTGTAATGCTATCTTTGTTCTACTTCATAGATCTGCTAACAACAGAATTGAAGAATATGGATATGTTGGCTTCCTTGCCCACACCACCGCACAACCAAAATGAGGAGCTAAGGTTTTTATTCACAACCACTGCTTATTCTTTCTTCCCATTTCTTGAAAACTCTTTGCCTTTCTTTGTCTTCTGCTCCATGAATGTAAAGCTTTACTGTCCAGTGCACTAAAATCACTCTACCTTTTATTGTGCCTAAATAATAGGAGATATAATGAATTAGCAGTGTAATTCTGGCATTTTGTACAAAAATCTTATGCTTTCTCCCCTTAATAGGTCTCCAAATTAATTTTTAACTTGATAAATAAAATCTTGCTAAAAACATGAGGGCCAACAATAAGGGGACAGTAATGCTTTACTATGGTTTCAGTTCCCATTATTCTATTTGAGCAGGGATTACATGTTTGAAAATGGAAGCAACCTTTAAAAGTTGTATATTTTTTAAAAATCTGAATTAATAAAAGATGCTTGCTTTTTAAACTTGAAACGTAACTGTAAGACAATGAAAGCACACTGTTCTTTAATGAACGTGAAGATGGTGAAGTAGTACTCTACTTCGGGGAGTGCAGAGGAGGTTCACTAGGCTGATACTGGAGATGAGGGGGTTGGACTATGAAGAGAGACTAAATAGACTGGGTCTGTACTCGTTGGAGTTTAGAAGGATGAGGGGGGATCTCATAGAGACGTATACGATAATGAAGGGGATGGATGGGGTAGAGGTAGAGAGATTCTTCCCGCTTAGAAAGGGTAGCAGAACTAGAGGGCAAAGCCTCAAGATAAGGGGGGGACAGTTTAGATCGGAGTTGAGGAGGAACTTCTTCACTCAGGGTGGTGAATCTCTGGAATTCTCTGCCCGTTGAAGTGGTGGAGGCTGCCTCGCTAAATATATTTAAGTCACGGGTAGATAGGTTTTTGATAGACAAGGGAATTAAGGGTTATGGGGAGAGAACAGGAAAGTGGAACTGATCCACTTCAGATCAGCCATGATCTTACTGAATGGCGGGGCAGGCTCGAAGGGCTAGATGGCCTACTCCTCCTATTTTTTATGTTCTTATGTACTCTGGGCTAGTAATGTAGAGGCTCAGGCTAGGGGATTTGGGTTTCAAATCTCACCATGGCAGCTGGTAGAATTTAAATCCGATTAATAAAATTTGGAATATAAAAGCTAGTCTCAGTAATGGTGAGCATAGCAACTATGATCGCTTGTTGTAGAAACCCACCTGATTCACTGATGCCCTTTAGGGAGGGAAATCTGCCATCCTTACCTGGTCTGGCTTATGTTTGCCTCCAGATCCAATGTAGTTGACTCTCAACTGGCCTCAAAATGACCTAGCAAGCCACGCAGTTCAAGAGCAATTAGGGATGGGCAACAAATGCTGGCAGCAGCATCCACATTTCATGAATTTTTTTTAAAAGATGGAGTGTGATTAAAGAATAAGTTCAGAGGCAAGGTCTAAACTGCAGTGTATGTTCCTACTTGCAGCCCAGGATTTTGCGGTATTTTTAAATCCCCCTGAAGAAGTTGAGTTGTAATTTTTTTTCTTCAACAGTAGAGCAGAGTTGGAAGACGACAGACACACTCCAGACAGCATTGTGCCAGCATCCTCGCCAGAAAGTGTGTTCGGACAGGAAACTTCCAGGTTTCCCTTGCTGACTGAAATTAAGGAAGAGTCAATGGACCGTGCCCTTTCTCCTGTGATTCCCATAATCCCAGGAGCATGCATCCCAGGTTGGTGTGGGAAATTAATAAATGGATTCAAACAATGCTCATTATTTTAAAGCAGGCTGACTTAGGCTGAGCTAGTCGGCGAAGGGGAAGGATTATGGTCAAAGGGAGGCAAAGAGGGAATGGGTCAGACATTTGTTTTGCTCTTCCCAGTCTTTAATTGAATGAAATTGCATGTCATCCAGGATTGGATGTTCAGACAAGCAAAGCAAAGCTAATGATATAAAGGCGGTGGAAGGGTCGAGAAGTAAGTGTAGAGCCAAGCAAGGGCAATTGACTCAGCTGGACAATGGAGCAGAAGTGTTGGGCGGGGTGGGAGGGATGTGGTTGACTGTGTCAAAGGCTGCAGGTGGGTTGCAAAAGGTGAGGGATAGTACACCATGGTCACCGAGGATGTCATTTGTGATTTTGACTTTGGGCCATATCAGTGTTGTGGCAAGGGTGGGGACCTGTCAAATATGGAGATGGGGAAAGATCAGGCATGGATTTGATTAAGGACACTGGAGATGGATCATAATGTTCAAGGCCAGACAAGTTGAAGGTGAATTTTTTGAGGATGGGTGATGATTTTATAAAGGTGATGGACAGTACTTGAGCACAGGTATCATACATAATGTCATGAGCAAGGGTGCCAGGATTGACAGTTGGGTGTTTAGAAGCTTAGTGGCAATAGAGTCAAGAAGGCAGGAGGTGGGTCACATGGAAAAGATGAGCTTGGAGAGGAGATGTATGAGAGAAATTAGAGATTTGTGTCCAGGGCTAAGGGGGCAGTGGTGTTGGCTTGGAAGACATTACAAAGTGGGGGATGTGATGGAGGCAGCGGAACAGATATCCACACATTTGCTGGAAGTGAGGGTGGAGGAAGAGGATTTCAAGAAGACAAAGATTTGAAGATGGAGTTTACCTTTGCATTCCAGCGTGATCTTGACTTGAGCAATTTTGGCAGAAGATCAGTGGCTGGTAATGTTCGACATGGACTAACCAGATCTAGCTTGAATGGCTAAACTAGTTGTGTATTGGATAATGTATGTGACCCCCCCCCACCCACTGGAATTGTTGTGGAGAAAAGAATACACCAGAGAAACAATTGGTGGGTGGGGGGGGCGGGAGGATAGAGCAAGAATTTTACTGGAGAAGAGAATGAAAGGAGAAAATAGGAGGGAGATTGAGTAAATATGCAGAGGTATAATGGATGGAGTGCAGCAAACTAGCCAGTTAAGAGTTTGAAGATGCAGTTGTAAGTTGGGAGTTTTTTTTTTAACAGGAGCAGACAGAAGTGGGGATGGAAAGGGGAAAAGCAGGTGAGAGATATGGAGTAATGGTCAGAAACAGACTTGTATATAATTGAGACAACAGGAGTAGAAAGAATAGGTGGGATAGCAAGACCAAGGGATGACCATGTAAATAGGTGGGACTTTATATGGAGAGAGAGGTTAAAGGAGGCTGGTGCCAGAGAAGAAAGGGCAAAATAAGTTGCGATGAAATTTGAAAACGCCAAGACTGAAGAGTTGCTGAGGATGGGAGTGAGAATATCACAGTGAGAAGCTTGGATTGGCTGCAGAGAATGAATATTTAGTGGTTTGGCGAGCGAGTTGGGAAAGCCGAGCAAGGATTTGAAAGATGACACACATGTTTTAGCCTATGGTGCTCACCCCCTACCTCTTGATTGTACATTAGGTAACTGCTAGTTTCTCAGTTTTACTACACTACTATCTTGACCCTGGTGAGATGGTTGAAGGAGCCAAAGAAGTCAGGAGAAGGGACCATGGTGAGATTTGGCGATGGTCGCAAGAATTCGAAGTAGGAAAAGAAGTGAACTTTATGGCCCACGTCCCTTGATTCTGAGAGACTAAAAACCTGTCTACCTCAATCTTAAATATCTTCAACGATGGAGCGTCCACAACCTTCTGGAGCAGAGAATGCCAAAGATTCATGACCCTTTTGAGTGAAGTCATTTCTCCTCATCTCAGTCTGAAATGGCTGACCCCTTATCTTCTACATTTGTATTCCCTGACTAGAGGAAACAATCTCTTGGCGTCTATCCTGTCAAACTTCTTCAGAATCTTGTACGTTTTAATGAGATCACCTCTTGTTCTCCTAAACTCTGGAGAATATAGATCCAGTTTGCTCAGCCTTTCATCATAGGACAACGCCCACATCCCAGGGACCAACTTAGTGAACTTTCTCTGTACTACCTTCAAAGCAAGTATCAGTTTTAAATGTGAAGACCAAAACTGAATTCAGTACTCCAGATGTAGTCTTGCCAAAATCCTGTATCATTCTAGCAAGACACTTTTTTTCCCTGTATTCCAGTTTCCTTTCAATAAAGGCCAACATGCCATTTGCCTTCCTAATTAGTCACTCCTCCATGACAACTGTTTGGGTGGAATAGATGGTGGGACATAGAGCTGTGCAAGAAACTACAGGAAGGTTGTGAATGATAAGGGCCTTAAAAGAGTAGAGATGTAGATCCAGAGGAGATGAAGAGTGGCATTGGTGATTGGCAATGGACAGCGCATCAGCAGAGGGATGAATGGAGTTGGTATAATTGGGAAGCTACTGAAAAGTGACAAAGTAAAGAACAGTAGGCAACAACGGAGCCCCATGGAACAGGATAAGAGTAGATTAATACTAGCTAGCGTAGTGATAAATTCCTGATGGAGAAATAGAAATCTGAGGACACAGGAACAGACCAGGCACTAGAAGTGAGGTAGACCAGCAGAGAACGGGAGGAAGCATGACTGGATGCCAAATACAATCTACTTATTTTCAGCCTGTGGTCCTGAACCTAACTCTTGTGATCTTCATAAGGATATTTCACAGTGGCTTCTGAGCCAATATTTTGACATTGGTTTTTGGTCTGTAGTGGGAGGACCCTGGTGCAAAATAATTTCTGCAGCATTTTCTTTCTTCTCAAAGCTTTTACTTGGACACCATTTCTGCATATGCATAAGAGTTGAAAATCTAATCCTACTTGTTTAATGGTCAGCTCACTACTTTGGGATCAAAATTTGTTAATAAAATTATTTACCCACTAAGACCTTCAGTTGGGAATTAGTTGCATGAACTTGGAACCCTAGTTACAGCCTGAAGAGTTATTTAGTGACTATAGCTGAATTAATAACTGGGCTGTTTTCAGGCTGTATTCTAAATGGCTGCTGAAGGTGATATCCAAATGACTGAACCTCTCCCAAGTTAGTTGGGATTTAAATTGTACTTTAGTGATGATATAATCAAGACTGTCTGGGTTACCTTTTGTGGGTTTTTCTTTGAATTCATATTTCCTTCCTGGGAGGAGCCACCAAGATAGACCCTGTCTTTGAAACATATAACAATTAGCTTGTGTTTATTTTTGTTTCTATTCTGAGATAAGAACTTTGGTGTTTGCCTAGTTGACCAGGGAAAATACCTCTGTACTGCGTAGGAAACGATATCATTTAGGTCACATCTAAATATTACATTACCGTCAACATATCTTTAAATTTGGTCTTGCAGTTGCAATTTGTGGGGGATACTTCTGTTCAAATAAATAAAATCATGCAGATTAGGTAATCTTGTATAATTTTAAAAAAACCAATACAAGAGCGTGCAATGTTGTTTGACACTTCCTGGTATGTAGATCCTTGTTCATTTGAATTACTAATTTGCCCTTTTTAATACTTTCTTCCTTAGTATTTCCTGATACAAAGCCATTTGTAAATACAGAGCCATTTGTGGAAAATGCTGAGAAGGGTGCTTCTTTCTCTGGCCCATGGAGGAGCAGTAAAGGAAACCAGGTTGCAGTCACACTAGATGTCTCAGGAGCAGCTGCCAAGGTAAATATTTCATTAAAAGTAATTTCTCGTCTTCATTTTGAGTTTGGTTCATGGAAGTCAGTGTCCATCTTCAAAGAAAAAAAACGGATGCTAGAAATCGAAAATAAAAACAAAATGCAGGAAACAAGCATCTGCTAAGAAAGAAGCAGAGATAACAATTTGAGTCAAATATGAAGAGTCATATTTGACTAAAACATTGGCCAGGATCTCCTGGTCCAGCTGATGTGAACAGAGATTGGAATGACTCACTGGCCCCACCATAAGGAAAATTCCAGCCATTAGCATCTGTGGAGAGAGAAGCAGTGTTGTCAGACCTGCTGAGTTGGTCTGTCCCAAAAGTTAATATTCTAAATTGGGGCAAGGCCAATTTTGATGGTATCAGGCAGGAACTTTCAAAAGTTAATTGGGGAGTCTGTGGGAAGGAAAAGTGACATCTGGTAAGTGGCATGTTTTCAAAAGTGTGTTAACCAGGGTTCAAGGCAAACACATTCGTCTTGGAATGAAGGGCAGGGCTGGCAGAAGTCGGGAACCCTGGATGACTTGGGATATTGAGGCCCTGGTCAAGAATAAGAAAGAGGCACATGACGTGTATAGGCAGCTGGGATCAAGTGAATCTCCTGAAGAGTATAGGGGGTGTAGGAGTAGAGTTGAGAGGGAAATCAGGAGGGCAAAAAGGGGACACAAAATTGTTTTGGCAGATAAGGCAAAGGAGAATCCGAAGAGCTTCTACAAAAACATAAAGGGCAAAAGAGTAACAAAGAAGAGTGTACGGCCTGTTAAGGATCAACAAGGTAACCTATGTGGGGATCCACAAGAGATGGGTGAGATCCTAAATGATATTTCTTATCAGTATTTACTGTTGAGAAAAGCATGGATGTTAGGGAACTTGGAGAACTTGGAGATTGGTGGAACGGCAAATTGCGCGGAGGGTGTGGAGAGTCTGCAGAAGGATCTAGATAGGCTGGGCGAATGGGCCAGGAACTGGCAAATGGAATTTAATGTTGGCAAGTGCGAGGTGGTCCACTTTGGTAGGAATAATGGTAGGAAGAACTATTACTTACGGGGCGAAAAACTGCAGCAGGCGACGGTGCAGAGGGACCTCGGGGTCCTTGTGCATGAGTCACAAAAACCCAGCCTGCAGGTGCAGCAGGTGGTCAGGAAGGCTAATGGGATGCTGGCCTTCATAGCGAGGGGGACTGAATATAAAAGTAGGGAGGTCTTGCTGCAGCTGTATAGGGCATTGGTGAGGCCGCAGCTGAAGTACTGTGTGCAGTTTTGGTCGCCGCACTTATGCAAGGATATTTTGGCCTTGGAGGGAGTGCAGAGGAGGTTTACTAGGCTGATACCGGAGTTGAGGGGGTTGAGCTATGAGGAGAGGCTGAATAAACTAGGCTTGTACTCGTTAGAGTTTAGAAGAATGAGGGGCGATCTCATTGAGACGTATAAGATGATGAATGGGATGGATAGGATAGAGGTGGAGAGGCTCTTCCCGCTCAGAAAGGACAGTAGGACTAGGGGGCACAGCCTCAAGATAAGTGGGGGGGGGAGCGGTTTAGAACGGAGTTGAGGAGGAACAACTTCACTCAAAGGGTGGTGAATCTCTGGAATTCTCTGCCCGTTGAGGTGGTGGAGGCTGCCTCGCTAAATATTTTTAAGACGTGGGTTGATGAGTTTTTGATAAGCGAGGGGATTAAGGGTTATGGGGAGAGGGCGGGAATGTGGAACTGAGACACGACAGATCAGCCATGATCTTATTGAATGGTGGGGCAGGCTCGAAGGGCTGGATGGCCTACTCCTGCACCTATTTCTTACGTTCTTAAATAAATAGTGATGTCTTGAGGAGTGTACATATTACAGAGGAGGTGGCGCTGGAAGTCTTAAAGCGCATCAAGGTAGATAAATCTGTGGGACCTGATGAGGTATATCCCAGGACATTGTGGGAGGCTAGGGAAGAAATTGCGGGTCCCCTAGCCGAGATATTTGAATCGTTGATAGTCACGGGTGAGGTGCCTGAAGACTGGAGAGTGGCAAATGTTGTGCCTTTGTTTAAAAAGGCGTTCAGGGAGAAGCCTGGGAACTATAGGCCAGTGAGCCTCACATCTGTGGTGGGTAAATTACATAGAACGTAGAACGGTACAACACAGTACAGGCTCTTCGGCCCTTGATATTGTGCCAAGTTTTGCCTGAAACCAAGATCAAGCTATCCCATTCCCTATCATTCTGGTGTGCTTCATGTGCCTATCCAGTAACTGCTTGAAAGTTCCTAAAGTGTCCAACTCCACTGTCACAGCAGGCAGTCCACTCCACACCCCAACAACTCCCCGAGTAAAGAACCTACCTTGGACATCCCTCCTATCTCTCCCACCATGAACCTTATAGTTATGCCCCCTAGTAACAGCTACATCCACCTGAGGAAACAGTCTCTCTGAACGTCCACTCTATCTATTGCCCTCATCATCTTATAAACCTCTAAGTCGCCTCTCATCCTCCTCTACTGTAAAGAGAAAAGTCCTAGCTTCCTCAACCTTTCCTCGTAAGACCTACCCTCCACACCAGGCAGTATCCTGGTAAATCTCCTCTGCACTCTCTACATTGCTTCATAAGAACATAAGAAATAGGAGCAGGAGTAGGCCATCTAGCCCTTCGAGCCTGCCCCGTCATTCAATAAGATCATGGCTGATCTGTCGTGTCTCAGTTCCACATTCCCGCCCTCTCCCCATAACCCTTAATCCCCTCTCTTATCAAAAACCCATCAACCCGCGTCTTAAAAATATTTAGCAAGGTAGCCTCCACCACTTCAACGGGCAGAGAATTCCAGAGATTCACCACCCTTTGAGTGAAGAAGTTCCTCCTCAACTCTGTTCTAAACCGCCCCCCCTTTATCTTGAGGCTGTGCCCCCTAGTCCTGCTATCCTTTCTGAGTGGGAAGAGTCTCTCCACCTCTATCCTATCCATCCCATTCATCATCTTATACGTCTCAATGAGATCCCCCCTCATTCTTCTAAACTCTAACGAGTACAAGCCTAGTTTATTCAGCCTCTCCTCGTAGCTCAACCCCCTCAACTCCGGCATCAGCCTAGTAAACCTCCTCTGCACTCCCTCCAAGGCCAAAATATCCTTGCGTAAGTACGGCGCCCAAAACTGCACACAGTACTCCAGCTGCGGCCTCACCAGTGCCCTATACAGCTGCAGCAAGACCGCCCTACTTTTATATTCAATCCCCCTCGCTATGAAGGCCAGCATCCCATTTGCCTTCCTGACCACCTGCTGCACCTGCAAGCTGGGTTTTTGCGACTCATGCACAAGGACCCCGAGGTCCCTCTGCACCGTCGCCTGCTGCAGTTTTTCTCCACGTAAGTAATAATCCTTCCTACCATTATTCCTACCAAAGTGGACCACCTCGCACTTGCCAACATTAAATTCCATTTGCCAGTTCCTGGCCCATTCGCCCAGCCTATCTAGATCCTTCTGTAGATTCTCCACACCCTCCGCACAATTTGCAGTTCCACCAATCTTGGTGTCATCAGCAAATTTCGACACCATACACTCGGTTCCCTCCTCCAGATCATCTATATAAATGGTAAATAGCTGAGGCCCCAGCACCGACCCCTGGGGCACTCCACTAGTCACCATCCGCCAATCCGAATAGCACCCATTGACCCCCACTCTCTGCCTCCTATTTGACAACCAATCCTCTATCCACGCTAACACCCTACCCCCAACTCCATGTCCCCTGACCTTCTGCAATAACCTCTTGAGAGGTACCTTGTCAAACGCCTTCTGAAAATCCAGAAAGACCACATCCACTGGCTCTCCTCTATCCACCGCCCTAGACACGTCCTCATAGAACTCCAGTAAATTTGTCAGACACGACTTCCCTTTAACGAAACTGTGCTGCGTCTGCTCTATCAAGCAATTCCCCTCAAGATGCCTCGCTATTTCCTCCTTGATGACGGATTCTAACATTTTACCTATAACAGACGTTAAACTAACCGGCCTATAATTCCCTGCCTTTTGCCTGGCACCCTTCTTAAACAACGGCGTAACATTAGCTGTTTTCCAATCTTCCGGCACTTCCCCGGAATCCAGCGACGTCTGGAAAATCGTTCTTAAAGTGAGATAACTAGAACTGCACACATTATTCCAAATGTGGTCTCACCAAGGTCCTGTACAATTGCAGCATAACCCCACGGCTCTTAAACTCAAACCCCCTGTTAATAAACACTAACACACTATAGACCTTCTTCACGGCTCTATCCACTTGAGTGGCAACCTTCAGAGATCTGTGGATATGAACCCCAAGATATCTCTGTTCCTCCACATTCTTCAGAACCCTGCCATTGATCCTGCAATCCGCATTCAAATTTGTCCTACCAAAATGAATCACCTTGCACTTATCAGGGTTAAACTCCATCTGCCACTTTTCGGCCCAGTTCTGCATCCTATCAATGTCTTTTTGCAGCCTACAACAGCCCTCCACTTCATTCACTACTCCACCAATCTTGGTGTCATCAGCAAATTTACTGACCCACCCTTCAGCTCCCTCCTCCAAGTCATTGACAAAAATCACAAATAGCAAAGAACCCATTACTGATCCCTGTGGTACACTGCTGGTAACTGATCTCCAGTTTGAAAATTTTCCCTCCACCACCACCCTCTGTCTTCTATGAGATAGCCAGTTACTTATCCAATCGGCCAAATTACTCTCTATCCCACATCTCCTTACTTTCTTCATGAGCCTACCTTCATCTACACACTCAGTTACCTTCTCAAAGAATTCAATCAAATTTGTGAGGCAAGACTTGCCCTTTACAAATCCATGCTGACTATCCCAGATTAAGGTGCATCTTTCCAAATGGTCATAAATCCTATCCCTCAGGACCTTTTCCATTAACTTACTGACCACTGAAGTAAGACTAACCGGCCTATGATTACCAGGGTCATTCCTATTTCCTTTCTTGAACGGAGGAACAACATTTGCCACTCTCCAGTCCTCTGTCACTATCCTCATGGACAGTGAGGACCCAAAAATCAAAGCCAAAGGCTCTGCAATCTCATCCCTTGCCTCCCAAACAATCCTAGGATATATCCCATCTGGCTCAGGGGACTTAACGACCCTCAGGTTTTTCAGAATTGCTAATACATCTTCCCTCAGAACATCTACCTCCTTCAGCCTATCAGCCTGTATCACACTCTCATCCTCAAAAACATGGCCCTCTCCTTGGTAAACACTGAAGAGAAGTATTCATTCATCGCCACACCTATCTCTTCTGACTCCATGCACAAATTCCCACTACTATCCTTGACTGGCCCTAACCTCAACCTGGTCATTCTTTTATTTCTGACATAAGAGGAAAAAGCCTTGGGGTTTTCCTTAATCCGACCCACCAAAGACTTCTCATGCCCCCTCCTAGCTCCCCTAAGCCTTTTTTTTTAGTTCATTACTTGCTACCTTGTAACCCACAAGCGACCTAACTGAACCTTGTTTTCTCATCCTTACATATGCTTCCTTGTTGGAAGGTATTTTGAGAGACAGGATCCACAGGCATTTAAAGATGCAAGGACCGATTAGGGACAGTCAGCATGGCTTTGTGAGTGGAAAATCATGTCTCTCAAATTTAATAGAGATTTTTGAAGGAGTAACCAAGAAGATAGATGAGGTCAGTGCAGTTGACACCTACATAGATTTTAGCAAGGCCTTTGACAAGGTACTGCATGGTAGGTTGTTGCACAAAGTTAAATCTCACGGGATCCAGGGTGAGCTATCTAAATGGATACAAAATTGGCTTCTTGACAGAAGCCAGAGGGTGGTTGTAGAGAGTTGTTCTTCAAACTGGAGGCCTGTGACCAGCGGTGTGCCTCAGGGATCAGTGCTGGACCCACTGTTATTTGTCATCTATATTAATGATTTGGATGAGAATATAGGAGGCATGGTTGACAGTGAGGAAGGTTATCTCCAATTGCAGCGGGATCTTGATCAATCGGGCCAGTGGGCTGACAAATGCAGATAGAGTTTAATTTAGACAAATGTGAGGTGATGCATTTTGGTAGATTGAACCAGGGTAGGACTTACTCAGTTAATGGTAGGGCGTTGAGGAGAGTTACAGAACAAAGAGCTCTGGGGGTGCATGTTCATAGCTCCTTGAAAGTGGAGTCACAGGTGGACAGAGTGGTGAAGAAGGCATTCGGCATGCTTGGTTTCATCAGTCAGAACATTGAATACAGGAGTTGGGACATCTTGTTAAAGTTGTACAAGACATTGGTACGGCCACATTTGGAATACTGTGTGCAATTCTAGTCACCTTATTATAGAAAAGATATTATTAAACTAGAAAGAGTGCAGAAAAGATTTACTAGGATGCTACTGGGACTTGATGGATTGAGTTATAAGGAGAGGTTGAATAGACTGGGACATTTTCCTCTGGAGCGTAGGAGGCTGAGGGGTGACCTTATAGAGGTCTATAAAATAATGAAGGGTATAGACAAGTTAAATAGTCACGATCTTTTCCCAAAGGTAAGAGTCTAAAACTAGAGGGCATAGGATTAGGATGAGAGGGGAGAGGTACAAAAGTGTTCAGAGGGGCAATTTTTTCACAGAGGGTGGTGAGTGCCTGGAACAAGCTGCCAGAGGTGGTAGTAGAGGCGGGTACAATTTTATCTTTTAAAAAGCATTTAGATAGTTATATAGATACGATGGGTATAGAGGGATATGGGCCAAATGCAGGCAATTTGGTTTAGTTTAGGGGTTTTTAAAAGGGCGGCATGGACATGTTGGGCCGAAGGGCCTGTTTCCATGCTGTAAACCCCTATGATTGAATTCTTCCAACACTTTTCTGTCTGTCTTCCATCCTAACTACTTGTTTCAAAATTGTTTAACATAAAGAAATTTTCCCTGTTTCTCATAATGTGTTCTGGTACCAAATTTCATGGAAATTTTTATTTGGCATTTACATGGGCAAGTAGTAGAAACTTTTCATAAGCTTGTTTACCAGTGACTTATACACTTCTACTGTACTTGTAGGATATAAACAGAATGATGACAACTTTTGCTCAGTTGCTTCAAATGAAGATCCCAGGTTCTTATGAGGTGACATCTGTTCCAGACAGTCCATGTTCTTTTATACCCGATGGGAAAAAAAACGCATTGGAAGTTCCTGATCAAGGTTTGTGTTATGTAAATTTCCAGAAGAAAGTCATTTATACCTGCCGCTGGGAATTGGTTTACAATAGTTTGATGTGCCCATTTCAGAATGGTCTTCTTTGCAGACTAACAAATAGAACTTTAGAATGCAACATTCAGCCTTACAGAATGAGAGAAAAATTGAAAATGCTAGAAATGTTCAGCAGGTAATGCAGCATCAGAGAAACAGTTAACGTTTCGGGTTGATGATCTTTTGTCAACATTTTCTGATTTTATTTTCGATTTCGAGCACCCCCAATATTTCGCTTTTGCCTCAGAATAAAATATTGCTCCTGGACGACATGAGATCTAATCTGTCCTAAGTGAAAAGTAATGGCCTAAGGATATCTTCAGTGTTATAAGACTTCCTTTTCAAATAAGCTGAGTTTTTAATCGATTTTAAAATCATGAGAAATGGCTATGTGATTCAGCAAGCCTCCTCTTTCCATGGACGTCATATTATAAATCCTCCCAGTCATATTTGACCCCAACTTAATCCTCAAAGGCAAGTTCTTCAGAATATCTCCCCAAACTTTCCCCATCCCAACAGATAATTGAGCAAATATCTATTTTGGCATATACCATGATTATATAGAAATTACAACACTGAAACGGGTCATCCAGCCCAAGCAGTCTTTGATCTCCACATAAGCAGTAGCCTGAAACCCAGTGCTGGCTCAATCCTAGTATCAGTATTTCCTTTTCATTCGAGCACCCAAGTTATTCATTGTGAAAGTTGAATTCTTGTTCTACTCGTGCAATGACCAGCATGCTAATGTGCAGCCTATTACTCTCACTGATGTTTGCACTGGCAAATCCACAAATTAATGCGTATTTTTACAAAACATTTATTGACTGATCAGCTGACCCAAGTAAGCAAGTGTCCTAAACTACTATGGAGGAGCGCACCCCTGTTTTCAGCATTTTTTTAATGTGGGCATAAGATGAAAGAGGGAGAAAACATTTGCCCAAAACTATGATTGTAATTTTAATCTTGAACTGAATTTCAACACATCACACATTGGCTCTCTCTCTGCATGCCCCTTTTGGTGTAGATATGGGTTTTCCTTTCAATTGCATGTGTAACAGTACTTTACATCAAGCTGGTCGTTGTGCCCCTTCCTACTTATCAAAGGAGCCAAAGTGCACTTTCAAAATAAATAAGTTATATATGAATGAGTTATGGGGCAAGATCACACATGACTTGTCAGCAATTTTCCCCCTAAGCTGCAGAACATGCAGTGCAACAAATGGCCCACAGACAATCAACATTCCCCTGAAGGTGCATGCAAGCCTGGCATGTGTGCTCTGAAGTGCACACACTAAAGAACACTTAGATCCTTCTATGCCCCTTTAATATACTGCAACTTCCCAGTGACTTTATTTATTAGTATTTGTGGGATCCAACTTAAAATTTTAGAAAATAAGAACAACATATCTACAGCTAAATTGCCAACATTTTACTACTTTGTTTTTATAACCAGTTCAGCATGTCAGTTGGTTATTATTAATAGCTCTAACTTCTTTCTGGTTTCTTAGTGGGCTCCAAAGAAGAACCAACGGACCTGGAGAAGCTAGTGCTGGAAAAACATAATTGGTTCAAACAGTATGATGTCACATTACCAGGCTCTACCATTAAGGCACCAGGAAAGGAGCTGGCAACTGCCGCACCGGTATGTGCACCCTTTGAATCAAAGAGCTTCCTGTGGCTGTAGGGGCACTTCTGGGAAAGGAGGATTAGTGGTGATACGTCATGGATATCCTGAAGTTTGTTTAATTCCCTTGGGGAATCTGAAATAACCCCCACAAGGCTGGTGTCCCTTCACAAAATCCAGCTTTATTTATAATAGTTAGTAATACTCAGCCAGGTGCTTCCCAGTACAGAAGTCTTAATTATCCGAGGAAAAAGCAAAATATTCTAATGAAGAATATGTTGCAAAACAAGTGCATTCAGCACAGTGAATGGTGAAGTCTTAATTATCAGAGGAGTCTTGGTAACCTGAACACTCCTCATTATATACCTCTGCAGGACTCCCGGATTGGACAATGTTAACTGCCTCAATCAGGGAGCTTATATTCTAATAGGTCCACCTTGTGGACCTTGTTAAAGTCATTATATAATCAATAAAGAATTGGTCAGTTTTCTTAAAATGAACCACTACTTTGCTTTCGTTTGCTTCCCCCAGAAATTGACATTACTCTTGGTTAGGGAGGGTGGTACACAAATTGCCCCAGCAGATAGAATACCCATTGCTGGGCCTGATGGTCTCACTCACCCTTAATTCTTTGTTAGCATATTTGATAGATTTCCAACAGCTTGATTTGTGAATTTATAGTAAGAAATTGCCCTAAAGTTCTTCATGGAGGTAGAGCAGCAAATCTTGGGAGAAGCACGGCACAGTGGTTAGCACTGCTGCCTTGTAGCGCCAGGGTTCAATTCTGGCCTTGGGTGATTGTGTGGAATTTGCATGTTGTCACCATGTCTGCGTGGGTTTCCTCTGGGTGCTCTGATTTCTTCCCACACTCCAAAGATGTGTAGGGTAGGTGGATTGGCCATACTAAGCTGCCCTTAGTGTCCAAATTTGTTAGGTTTAGGGAATTAACGGGGTAAATATGTGGGATTACGAGATGGGGTCTGGGTAAGGTGCTGTATTGGAGAGTCAGTGCAGACTTGATAGGATGAATGGCCTCCTCCGGCACAGGGATTCTATTCAATGAGTTTTAAAGATTGTGAGAAGAGAGAATAGCAGCAAGTTAGAAATGTTTAAAAAGAGCATGCGTGGTCGAGGATGACTCAGAACTGTGCTGCCAAAGATGGAGCAGAGGGAATCAGGCATGCAAAGAGGGACAGATTTAAAAGAATAGAGAATGCATGCTGAAACATGAGGGTGAAGGAGATTGTACAGATAGGAAAAGCAGTGCCATGGAGGCTCTTTTGGACAAGGTCAAGTATTTTGAAAACAGTGCAATGGAGATTGGCATGAGCAGGGATGATTGGCAATGGGACTCGGTGTGCAGCAAGATGTGAGTGAAGGAGTATTGGGTGATGTAATTTGTAATGGTTTTTGATAGAGGAACTGATTGTCGTTTCAAATAATATATTGATAACTAATGTTTTTGTTTCAACACATTATAATGGCTCGTTTTGCATTTTGTTTTCAGGAGACTTCCTCAGATTGTCCAGTGAAGGAACGAATTGTAGTGCATCATTATAGTAATAATATGTCTATCCTCGATGTTCACCAGCTTCCCATAATACAACCAGAGAGCTCTCCACCCTCATCCCCAAGTGTATCGTCACCTGGAACTCCAGCAGAGTCAAGTAAGCCTGACCCACCAGTTGAGTCACCAAAGATCAAACATTGTCTCCCACTGGACGAAAAGCAATTTGAGGAACCACAGCCACAGATGAAGAGGTGGAGGGGAATCCGTTGGAAACGTTTGGAATTTAAAGTAATATTTCACAAGGGGAAGTTTAAGCACGTATCTCAGCATGAAATTGAAGAGCTCATTCAGAAACTGGGAACTTCATTAAAACCAGACCCCATGCCCAAGGACACTAGGAGGTGTTGTTTCTGTCATGAAGAAGGTGATGGAATAACAGATGGACCTGCAAGACTCTTGAACCTTGACTTGGATTTGTGGGTCCACCTAAACTGTGCTTTGTGGTCCTCTGAAGTATACGAGACTCAAGCAGGGGCACTGATAAATGTGGAAGTGGCTTTCCACCGAGGACTTACCACGAAGTGTGCTTTTTGTCAGAAGACTGGAGCCACTACTGGCTGCCATCGAGTTCGATGTCCCAACACCTATCATTTTGCTTGTGCTATCCGCGCTCGTTGTATGTTTTTCAAGGACAAAACTATGCTTTGCAGTCAACACAAACTGAAAGGAGCTAATGAACAGGAAATTAGGTGCTTTGCTGTTTACCGCCGTGTCTACATTCAGCGAGACGAAGTGAAGCAGATCGCTAGCATTGTACAGCGTGGCAAGCGTAGTCACATGTTCCGGGTTGGTGGACTGATCTTCCACACCATTGGTCAGTTACTTCCTCATCAAATGCAGGAATTCCACAGTGTGACAGCTCTTTATCCAATTGGATATGAAGCAACACGTATTTATTGGAGCATGCGATACACTAACAAGCGTTGCTGCTACCACTGCACCATCAACGATACTAATGGGAAACCGGAGTTTGGCATCCAGGTTATTGAGCAAGGACATGAGGATCTGATTGTTACTGATTGGACCCCGCAAGGTAAGAGCCATCCACAATGGCCAGGATTTTAAAAAAAACTTTAAACTGAACAATACAATTACAGATTTTCCAACAACTTACAAGCTCATAACATAAATCTTTGATATCCTCAACTACTCTTCTCTCATGGCTGTAATTACTAACATAAAAGTTCCACCTCACTGTGGTTTCCTTGTGTAGCATGCCACAGTACTTGAGTGAAGTATTTTAAAAATCAGTTCATGCTGTTACTTTTATTGTTTCTAAATGGATGGTGAATTTGTAATTATCTATCCCTATTTTTATATATATCCTTAATTGTATAGAATAAATGGATTGCTTTTCAGAAGTGAAGAATGAGTAGTCCAAATGGCCACCTCCTTTGCTATGCTGTTTTATAAACTAATGTGCTCAGCTTACTATTGTCATGTTAGTTAGGAAGAAGGTGTTCTTATGCTTTAGTTCAATCTCCTCTCCTTATCATCACCATCCATAGTCAAGTAACCTGTCCATGCATCCCCCCTGTACAAGTTTTACTTTAGACCACTGAGTTCTGTTTCTCATGTGTTTGGCAATGTATACAACAAAGTTAAAATCATAATTTATTGACTTTACTTTGATTTATATTAAAATCAAACCTTGTTGGCTGGCTAATTATTCGATCAGCAAAACATTTCTGTATCGTTTGCTCCTATCAGATTACCAAACTATCTTGAGGTTTGACTTATTAGTACTCATCCCATTATTCAAAGGATTTTAAGGCAAAATCATCCCAAGGCTAAAGCAGCAGAAAGCAGTCCTGCTCCATGCACTTTCCCCACCCTGAACAGGTTTGGGGAAATATTAGGCTTTTTGTCTTCATTATGTTTTACTGCAATCTCCTTTTTAAATGGAATTCCAAAGCAAAATGTTTAAACGTTTTGGAAGAAGATATGGTCCTTCATGATCCCAAGCTCCTAATGGCAATGTGTTTTCGAGTTACCCCTGGGATGTAGACAGCCTAACTGTATGTAGTAAAACAGCCTTCAGAACATGAAGATCATATCAAGGGCTTAACCAGCCTTCGTATTTCCTCCCCAATCCATCATTGTGAATCTTTAGCAGCCTGGCAGGAAATCAGAAGAAATGCATTCAGTCAAGACAAATAGATTTGAATGATCTGTGACCCTGGGACTCGTACTTGTGACTTTGTAGACAATTTGGTGATACGTTATGTGGATGATCCATTCTGTTAGCACAACAGCTGCATGCCCATCATTTCTCAGTACATTGAATGGCTGATCTCTCAAGTCACATGGATGATATCAAATACAAGCAGCATGCTTCTCTGCAAGTTGCTATGTTTTGCTCATGCATCACTAAGTGACTCAATTAAGAGCAATCTTAGTAGAGGCTTAGAAAGTAGTTGGTTGTTTATTCTCCAGATCAAGAGTTGGTATATTCACCTGGCACTGGGAGAAAATAACTTTATTTGGCAGGAAACGAATGGGGAGATGCATAATCTTTGTGTTTGGTATTTAACTGAGACTTCAGCTTGTGGGGGTCCATATTTATATTTATTCCCTTTCTCAGGTGTTTGGAATAGAATTCTTGAACCAATTGTGCGACTGCGGAAAGAAGCGGATATGTTACGACTTTTCCCTGATTATATTAAAGGAGAGGACATGTTTGGACTGACTATCCATGCTGTCCTAAGGATCGCAGAATCGGTAAGAAAAACAGAATAAAAGCTTTGAATACCAAAATAGCTGGCAAGTGAAATTAACAGATTCTAGGTTTTGAAGTCTTAACTTATGACATATCTAACCTGCAACCGTTTGTAAGATGATTTAAATTCAAAAATATGTTGGTGACTAGCTGTACAGTTTGCCTCCTTCCACTGGAAAGACAGTCAAGCATAATGGGAAATGATCAGGTGAATGAGTGGGAAGACAGGCTATATAAAAGTGCAAGCAAAGGTGGTCAGTAAACTGCAGGTTACGTTGATTCATTTCAACGTACTAACAACAATAACCTACACTGTATTGATGTAGCACCTTTAACATGGTAAAATGTTCTGAGTCGCTTTATGGGGAGCATTATCAAACAAGATATGGCCCTGAACTCTCATAAGAAGATATTCAGTCAGATAACCAAAAGCTTGGTCAAAGAGGTCAGTTTTAAAGAGCGTCTTAAAGGAGGAAAGTGAGGTGGAGGAAATGAAAGCAATTTCAGTACTTAGGGCCAAGGTAACTGAAAGCACGGCTGCCAAAAATGGAGTGATTAAAACCAGGGATGCTCAAAAGTTCCGAATTAGATAAGCGCAGATCTCTCGGGACTGGAGGAGATGACAGAGGGTCAAAAGTTAGGTCAGCAAGCACAGGGGTGACCAGTGAACAGAATTTAGTTTGAGTTCAGAAATGGGTAGCAAAGTTTTAAATAATGAAGTTTACAGAGGATAGATTGTAGGAGACCAGTCAGGAGTGGAATAGTCAAGTCTCCAAACAACAAAGTCATGGATGAGGGTTTGAACTGTAGTTTGAGCTGTAGATGGGCAAGGGTGAAGTATGGAGGTGGAAATGGGCAATCTGTGATGTTGCACTTATGTGGTCAGGAACACATCTCTGGATCAGATATGGCACCAAGGTTGCAAGCAGTCTGGTTTAGCCTTGAGGCAGTTGCAGAGGGATGGATTTGGTCACTTGGGAACAGAGGTTAGAGTGGTGACAAGGAAAACTAAGAGTATGATTTTCTGAAATTGGTAATAAAAGTAGAGGACCAGAAGTTAGCCTAGGGGGTTAGGGAGCTACGGTTTGATGCAGCAGCCAAAACACATGCATGAATAGAGGCACTAAAAATAGGTTTACCTTTCATTAGTAGATAAAGAGGTATCTAAAACCTAACAAAGCAAATTTTGTGTACAGACATGGAATTGTTAGTCAAGAACTCAGTGATCTAGAATAAAAAAGTTTTTCAGAATTGGTGCGGTTTGTTTGACAATGAAAGGTGATGCAAAGTTGTCCAGTGCTTGGTGAAAAGAGTGTGCAATCTGGGGTTAGTCTAAAGATAGGCAGTGAATCCTGAGTAGTCTACCAAGCAACGGTGTGGGGAATTCAGGTTTTGCTTGCTGTCATTGACTGTTGAGCCTGCAGTGCCCCACTGTGGAGGTGGCTTTGACTGAGTTATACAGTGGTCATCCTAACAGCTGATCATTGATACCTGGCAAATATAAATATTGTGAACAATCAAACTGAGCTTGAGCAGCTATTCTGAGAGACGTGGGATTGAGGGCTAAGGCATGACGTCTCCGGTGGAAAATGGGAGGTTTTCAGTTTGCCAGAGCGAGTTGCAAGGAATCTTAGCTCATCTGTGACTGAACAGATAGGCAATCAGATGACAGCTATGGTATCAAGTGTTATAGTGGATCAGTAAAACTTTTTTTGTCATGTGCTATCTGCAAAGAGTAAGTCATTTAATTATGGAGAAAAAAAAATGGACATTCTCCCAATCTTGTCTTTTTGAGGGAGATTTTACCCACTTTTTGTTGAAATAGTTTCCTTTAAAAAATATTTTGTGAATTAGTCTTGTTTTCTCTCCAGTTGCCAGGTGTGGAGAGTTGTCAGAACTACATATTCAGGTATGGTCGTCATCCGCTTATGGAGCTCCCTCTAGCTGTTAATCCAACAGGCTGTGCCCGTTCTGAACCGAAAATTATGACTCACTACAAACGGTAGGTGTATGAAAAATACAACTGACTTGCTTATGATAAGGATAATTTAATAAAATGCCTTTTTAAAAAGGTTATGATGAAATGAGCCCTGTTACAATATTTAAACTATGAATGTATATTCAAATACTAAGGCAGTAATGTCATGCAGTTTGTGTAAAATGTGTTGTGATATTTTCATCCCCACTGAAGAACACTGACTTTGGGGAAAAAACACAAGTTCAAAATAGTTTTCTTCCATAAATGTGAATTTTATTTGTTTTAAATCTCATCCTGCTGCATTCCACAGTGCCTTTGGCTGCTAGACTACTTCCTTGACCTGGGAGGATGGAATGGTTTAGGCCATAGTGTCTGTGGCTGCCATTCATGTTTGCCTAACAGGAGTATAAAATGTGGATCAACACTAGCCTTGACATTTATTTTTGCCTCATTGTACACATCAGTGTTTGTAGTGTGGCACAATACTGCATCTTATGCAGTTTTGCACATGTGGAGAAATGTTCAGTACTAGCTGGCAACAGGCGGTAAGTGGTTAGCACTACTGCCTCACAGCACCAGGAACCTGAGTTCAATTCCTGGCTTGGGTCACTGTCTGTGTGGAGTTTGCACATTCTCCCCATCTCTCTGCATGGGTTTCCTCCCACAGTCTGAAAGATGTGATGGCCAGGTGGACTGGCCACGCTAAATTCTCCCTCAGTGTACCCGAACAGATGCTGAAGTGAGGCAATTTGGGGATTTTCACAGTAACTTCATTGCAATGTTAATGTTAGCTTACTTGTGACTAATAAATAAAATAAACTTTAAAAAAGGTTCGAAGAGCCAAGGCTAAATTTTAAACTTTCAACATTCTTGTAGTGAATCCAATGTTCTGTTGCTACAACAAGCTACTAGTTTACAAAAGCCTATTGTAAAAACTGAGTAACGCGATACATCTTTATTTTTCAATTTATTATCTTTCTATACTTTTACACAGGCCAGTGTGTAGAGAACACTAATACCTCAAACGCACTTTGTCTTTTTGACTGGACAATCTATTTGGGGACCGAAAGACTTTAGTTCAGGGGAGCCTTGTCTTATTGAAAAATTAGCAAATATACTGTGAAGTATTATAGAATTAAAATTGTCTAAGTGTAAATGTTACTTTTTTCCCTACGCACCAAACAGGCCACATACTTTGAACAGTACCAGCACATCAAAAGCATTTCAGAGTACAGTAACTGGAGAAATTAACACTCCCTACAGCAAGCAATTTGTCCACTCCAAGTCCTCTCAGTACCGCCGACTAAAAACTGAGTGGAAAAATAACGTTTACCTGGCTCGATCGCGAATACAGGTGAGTCAATATCAGCAAGATGTGGAATGCCACCAATTAAATAGATTGTGTGCTCTGAATTCAAATTATTTTCTCATTTATTTATTTACCATCTTCCATAGTGGTTGGAGGGGGAAAAGAATGACTGAAAATCCAATCTCCTAAGAATAACATCTCAAGATAGACCGTTACATACCCACCGTTTATTAATATAATCACTTGCTGTTTATGTGTATATATAGGTTTCACTTATGATATTCTTAGATGATTTATCTTATTATTGATGACAGTCTTCAGATGTGTGATATATGTGCGCGCGCAAGGGGAAAATATGTCTGCAAGATAATGATGTTCCATAATATACACTACAATTTAGTAGTTCTGAGAGAAATTTCAACAATGTTTTAGCATTGGATGTTACCACTGTTGCCATCTCAACCAGTAATGCACCTCATTATTTTTGGTGCCCGGATCTTAGCTCATCTAGGTCCATCTTGGATGTATTAATTCCAACTGAGGTGGCCTCCTGGAAGCAAGAGGGATATCAATGTTTATGAATTCTTCTGCACAGCCAATAACCAGGCCTCCTGTTTGCATTTTCTTCTGATATCCTTTTACCTCCAGAGTGTTAAAATCTGTTCTAGATTCAGCAGATGGGCCCTTTGTCTGCTTTCCTGAAAGACTGACAAATATGTCTAATCTCAGTTCTTTCAAGTGATTTTTCCATGACGCCCACCTTTAAAACTCAGAACATCTAGAGCAATTGGGGTAAACGGAGAACATTTTCAAGCGTGATCCCAAAGTAGAGGAGGAGTTCCTGGAGCCAGCATTCCTTGCTGGTTGATTTAACCAGACAAGGTGAATTGCTCTCCTGTGACCTGCCTGCTATCTGGCACCAATTTTATCATTTGGAACCTGCAATCTCTAAAGTGCCTATGGACACCAGAGTATCAGTTGAAAATTGAATGTAATTGTCTTAAGTAAACTACAAGGATAGTGATCCTCAGCTCTGGAGTAGTTATATAAAAGTGGACTTAAAAGCAAGACCATACAATTGACTAGAACCAATTTAATGTGCAACGTTTGAGCTCAAATTACTTTCAGAGGCATCTTGATTACAATTAATGGATGTATCTGTACCTGTTGTCTACGTTGTTGGCTGCTGCTGTCAACGAAAACTCATGGGTCACTTGATGTGTAGAGATAAGTGACACATGACTTGATCTCTAGCATGAAACTTGAGTATCGTCCCATCCACTTAGCTTGTTCAGATGATGACCCACTGCAAAAGTATGTGGAGCTTAAATTATACTTGAATGCAGAATAGACTGCGTTGGATGTGTTAATATTTTTGAGACGTGTTAGCATAATATTCTTTTGCTTGTATACCTTTGGAATTGAGAGCTCCTTATTGAAAAATTATGGTATATGCTCAGGTGACATTTAATCACGAATTGACAGGAGTCAATGAGATTCTCTCCCTGAAGGTTGTAATGGAATTAATTTCAATACTTGTTTTACATTTTGTTATTTTTCTGCTCCATAGGGGCTGGGTCTCTATGCAGCCAAAGATCTTGAGAAGCACACAATGGTGATTGAATATATAGGGACAATCATTCGCAATGAGGTTGCAAACCGCCGGGAGAAATTGTACGAGACTCAGGTATGGATTAACCACATCACTATGCACAATATTGCTTCCAGCACAATTTCTGAGACAAATGTCAATAAATAGTTGAATGGATAAATAAATAAATGACACTAAATTAGTTGAATTCCTTTTATTTTCAAGTAATTGAAATCTGCAAGTGCTAAAATTGTTTTTCTGTTATTCAAGTTCAAAATAGAAAAAAGCATCAGTGGTAGATGTATCATTTTGGATTGAAGTTTAATACCAACTGTTTGCATCACCCCACCAAATTTGAGTGGCTACCCAGTCAGAACCTTTCATTGGTGAATCATGCACTTATGATTGCAATCCTCTTGCATACTGAATTCTCAACCTGAGCTATGCTGCTTTCGTGAGTTGCCATGTAGAATTCAGGTAGCTCCCTTGGGGGAAGCCCATCTTTTAACTCTTAACTTCAACTTTCCTGCCAATGCAGTTAACCTAGCTTTGGTTAATTGTTCCAAATCACTCGGGGATAAATCCTACCTTTCCTTCAGGAAAGTTGTAGCAATCAACCTTTTTGCCTTCTAATTCATACAGTAAAGTTCATCATCAAAATCCTATCAATCTTAACAGATCAGAGAGGTTAACTGCATGGAACCAGGCCCTTTGGCCCAACTTGTCCATGCTGCCCTTTTTTTAAAACCCCTAAGCTAATCCCAATTGCCCGCATTTGGCCCATATCCCTCTATACCCATCATAACCACGTAACTATCTAAATACTTTTTAAAAGATAAAATTGTATCCACCTCTACTACTACCTCTGGCAGCTTGTTCCAGACACTCACCACCCTCTGTGTGAAAAAATTACCCCTCTGGACCCTTTTGTATCTCTCCCCTCTCACCTTAATCCTGTGCCCTCTAGTTTTAGACTCCCTTACCTTTGGGAAAAGATATTGAGCATCTACCTTGTCTATGTCCCTCATTATTTTATAAACCTCTATAAGGTCATCCTTCAGCCTCCTACACTCCAGAGGAAAAAGTCCCAATCTATTCAACCTCTCCTTATAACTCAATCCATCAAGTCCCAGTAGCATCCTAGTAAATCTTTTCTGCACTCTTTCTAGTTTAATAATATCCTTTCTATAATAGGGTGACCAGAATTGCACACGGTATTCCAAATGTGGCCTTACCAATGTCTTGTACAACTTCAACAAGACATCCCAACTCCTGTATTCAATGTTCTGACCAATGAAACCAAGCATGCCGAATGCCTTCACTACTCTGTCCACCCATGACTCCACTTTCAAGGAGCTATGAACATGTACCCCTAGATCTCTTTGTTCTGTAACTCTCCCCAACGCCCTACCATGAACTGAATAAGTCCTACCCTGGTTCAGTCTACCAAAATGCATCACCTCGCATTTGTCTAAATTAAACTCCATCTGCCATTTGTCAGCCCACTGACCCAATTGATCAAGATCCTGTTGCAATTAAAGCGAACTTTCTTCACTGTCCACTATACCACCAACCTTGGTGTCATCTGCAAACTTACTAACCATGCCCCCTATATTCTCATCCAAATCATTAATATAGATGACAAATAACAGTGGGCCCAGCACTGATCCCTGAGGCACATCCCTGGTCACAGGCCTCCAGTTTACATAAGAACATAAGAACATAAGAAATAGGAGCAGGAGTAGGCCATCTAGCCCTTCGAGCCTGCCCCGCCATTCAATAAGATCATGGCTGATCTGTCGTGGCTCAGTTCCACTTTCCCGCCCTCTCCCCATAACCCTTAATCCCTTCTCTTATCAAAAACCCATCAACCCGCTTCTTAAAAATATTTAGCGAGGCAGCCTCCACCACTTCAACGGGCAGAGAATTCCAGAGATTCACCACCCTTTGAGTGAAGAAGTTCCTCCTCAACTCCGTTCTAAACCGCCTCCCCTTTATCTTGAGGCTGTGCCCCCTAGTCCTACTGTCTTTTTTGAGCGGGAAGAGTCTCTCCACCTCTATCCTATCCATCCCATTCATCATCTTATACGTCTCAATGAGATCTCCCCTCATTCTTCTAAACTCTAACGAGTACAAGCCTAGTTTATTCAGCCTCTCCTCATAGCTCAATCCCCTCAACTCCGGTATCAGCCTAGTAAACCTCCTCTGCACTCCCTCCAGGGCCAAAATATCCTTTTGAAAAACAACTCTCTACAACCACCCTCTGGCTTCTGTCAAGAAGCCAATTTTGTATCCATTTAGATACCTCACCCTGGATCCCGTGAGATTTAACGTTGTGCAACAACCTACCATGCGGTACTTGTCAAAGGCCTTGCTAAAGTCCATATAGCCAACGTCAACTGCACTGCCCTCATCTACCACCTTGGTTACCCTTCAAAAAAATCTGTAAATTTGTGAGACATGATTTTCCACTCACAAAACCATGCTGACTGTCCCTAATCAGTCCTTGCATCTCTAAATGCCTGTAGATCCTGTCTCTCAAAATACCTTCCAACAAGTTACCCACCACAGATGTGAGGCTCACTGGCCTGTAGTTCCCAGGCTTTTCCCTGCAGCCCTTCTTAAACAAAGGCACAACATTTGCTACTCTCCAATCTTCAAGCACCTCACCCGTGACTATCGATGATTCAAATAGCTCGGCTAGGGGATCCGCAATTTCCTCCCTAGCCTCCCACAACGTCCTGGGATATACCTCATCAGGCCCTGCAGATTTATCTACCTTGATGCGCTTTAAGACTTCCAGCACCACCACCTCTGTAATATGTACACTCCTCAAGACATCACTGTTTATTTCCCCAAGTTCCCTAACATCCATGCTTTTCTGAACAGTAAATACTGATGAGAAATATCATTTAGGATCTCACCCATCTCTTGTGGATCTGCACATAGATGACCTTGTTGTTCCTTACGAGGCCCTACTCTCTTCCTCGTTACTCTTTTGTCCTTTATGTATTTGTAGAAGCTCTTGGATCCTTCTTTGCCTTATCTGCCAAAACAATTTTGTGTCCCCTTTTTGCCCTCCTGATTTCTCTCTTAACTCTACTCCTACACCCGCTATACTCTTCAAGAGATTCACTTGATCCCAGCTGCCTATGCACATTATGTGCCTTTTTCTTCTTCCTGTCCAGGGCCTCAATATCCAGGGTTCCCTACTTCTGCCAGCCTTGCCCTTCACTCTAAGAGGAATGTGTTTACCCTGAACCCTGGTTAACACACTTTTGAAGGCATGCCACTTACCAGACATCCCTTTGCCTTCCCACAGACTCCCCCAGTTAACATTTGAAAGTTCCTGCCTGATGCCATCAAAATTGGCCTTACCCCAATTTAGAATTTTAACTTTTGGGACAGACCTATCATTCTCCATAGCTACCCTTTAAAACTAATAGAATTATGGTCACTGGTGGCAGCACTCATATTTGTCTGTGGATTCACATTCCCACAAGAGTCCCCAGCTTATATTATGATTCTGAACCAGGCCCCCAGATGTTTGGTATGACCCTGTTAAAGACTAGTAACTTTCTGATTTTAAAGTAGACAAGAGTTTGAGATTCAAGATGCATGCTAAGAGAATAAAGCCACACAATGGCATGGATTCTGAACAAACAAAATCACGTTCAGAAAGATAAAACAATTTACTATATCAATAATTCCTATCTCATACTCTTCGCCCTCAGGGTTAATGTGATGTACGTGTGAATTAACGGGTAAATGGTGGTCAAACACACCACACTGTGCAATAAATGACAGGTGTCACCAAGACACATTCCATCAATTTCTCAACAACCTATCCAGATATCAGTAAACACTAAGTCTGCCAATCTTATTGAAACTTTTGTCTCTGTTGTGAGGCATTCTAGTATTCATGTTTGAAGATCATGCCTTGGAATTATCTGAGTCACTCCAACTCAGACAGCCTCAATGATGACCCACCTTGTAGGGTTTCAGTGGACTATGAAGAGAGGCTAAATAGACCGGGTCTGTACTCGTTGGAGTTTAGAAGGATGAGGGAGGATCTTATAGAGACATATAAGATAATGAAGGGGATGGATAGGGTAGAGGTAGAGAGATTCTTCCTGCTCAGAAAGGACAGCAGGACTAGAGGGCACAGCCTCAAGATAAGGGGGGGGGGGGGGGGGGTGCAGTTTAGAACGGAGCTGAGGAGGAGCTTCTTCACTCAAAGGGTGGTGAATCTCTGGAATTCTCTGCCCGTTGAAGTGGTGGAGGCTACCTCGCTAAATATATTTAAGTCACAGGTAGTTAGGTTTTTGGTAGGCAATGGAATTAAGGGTTATGGGGAGAAATCGGGAAAGTGGAACTGAGCCACTTCAGATCAGCCATGATCTTATTGAATGGCGGGGCAGGCTCAAAGGGCTAGATGGCCTACTCCTGCCCCTACTTCTTATGTTCTTACGTTCAGTGTCATCTCCCAGAACTCTGTTCCCTGGATTCCCGAGTCTGCATTCAGGCACCATATCACAAGCACGACTTCAGCTCTTTGACCACACTGGACAGAGCATCACTGTTTCAAAGGGTTACCTTTACCCCAATGACCTACAGCATGGAGCCACCGTCCCCTCCTTTTTGGATCTTGCCCTGGCCCCTGCCTGGGACTCCTCCCAAATTATGGTGCTCAGTTCCTTATCACATGATCCATTTTTGCATTTTTTTTTGCTTCACGAAAGCACACTGGGTCCGTTCTCAGTCTGAAGAACTACAAAACACTGGAATTGTGTATGTGCCGCCCACTCATAGCCTGAGCTTGCAAAAAAAAACTCCTGAGGCATGCTGACAGTTGTAGTTCCTGACCCCATGACGATGATACGTAAATTTGGCGCTCTCAACACATTGCATTTATTCACCTTATTTATTGTTTGGTACTTTATGACCTCAGCTTTAGCTTGAGATCTTAGGACGATACGATATCTTTGCTAATTTGCCGGTTGCTTATCGAGATCTCAAAGCAAGGATATGGGTTGCCCATATGAGTGATCCAACATGTACATGATGGCTGAAATAATCAAAGTAAGATGATTATAAAAGATCTGAAATTATAACTGGGAATGATGTTCAGCTATGGAGTGGTCTGAGACATTGAACCCAAGAAAAATATTCAGAGTTACAATCCTTAAATTGTAATATTCCTCTTGTCCAAAAATGTACAAATGGCATAGTAAATAATACATGCCAGTTGCCATTGCTGTGATGTAATGCAAAGGGTATCACTCTGACTCAATCCCTACCCTCTGGCTTACTCTTGTTGAGTTTTGTTTGACAATCTAGCCCCCTCAGCTCACAGAAATAGACAAATTTTAATTGAAATATTCCCAAAATTTTCAGTATTGGGAGGAGAGGGGTGCGAAGAAGTTGCAAGACAAGTACAAGGTCAGAAGCTAAATTTGTTGGGTTTTTTTTTGCCAGAATCGAGGTGTTTATATGTTTCGGATTAATAATGAACATGTGATTGATGCTACTTTAACTGGAGGCCCAGCCAGGTAAGTGACAGTTTCTGTTGTGATGGCATCAGAAGAATTTTCTAATTGAATTGAAATCATTTTATATTGTAATAATTCATGTTTCTAGTAATAAGGGGTTTTAAATATTTTATACCTTTTCTTAAGGGTGTGGAACTCTTATCCCCTTAGCGCTCTGTATTCCCTTTCCTCGCTGCCCCAATCCACACAGCCTTTGCATCCAAGAGAACAGAGCAGGAAACCTACTTTCTGACCATCAGTAGTCTCACCAGATGGTGACCTTGAATGGTGATGACTTGATTTGAACAGTAGTGACGTTGTGCTTTATTTCATGTTCTTCATTTTGCAGTTTGTTGTAGTCAAGTAGGGACATTTCATAATACATTTTCTTTGCAACTTCTGATTGTATTTTTGTGCTATTAAGTTGCTCTCTTTCTCTTTCTAAATACACTTTCATCATTTTCTCCTGTGCAGATATATCAATCATTCCTGTGCCCCCAACTGTGTGGCAGAGGTTGTGACCTTTGACAAGGAGGACAAAATAATCATTATCTCAAGCAGACGAATTCCAAAAGGGGAGGAGGTGAGTGGAAAACGGAAAACAAAACAAAATTATTGCAAATTTGGCTGAGAATTAGTATGAGAAATGCAACGTCATGCATAGATGCAGTGCTTGCATTGTGTTAGATTCACTTTTCCAACAATGTGCATAACCCAGTATGAGAACTGTTGAACAGCATGTAGGACTACCTGAGTTCTAATAACTAACAGCTTGCTTCTGGGCTATTTCTGACCACTACCAGCTCGCACTGATTGCTGCTGTTCCCCCTCCACCAAGTATCCATGTAACACTTGAAAATAAGAACATAAGAAATAGGAGCAGGAGTAGGCCATCTAGCCCTTCGAGCCTGCCCCGCCATACAATAAGATCATGGCTGATCTGAAGTGGCTCAGTTCCACTTTCCCGCTTTTTCCCCCATAACGCTTAAATAGTTGTTCAATGGTTTAATGTATGCTTGCACGACATAAAATATCCCATTTGTTTGAAATGGAAAAAGGATAGGCGTAACTTACATTTCAACATAGGTTTCGGTGTGAAATAATATCGATGTGGATAATTTGATTGAAAAAGTCCACTCTTGAATGTTACACTGCCTAAACTCTGTGAAGTTGCAAAAAAATTATTTTGCTCATCTAGGAAATGTTATAGTCGCTCAGCAACTACAGAATCAAAAGTATATATTAGTTGATGTCTGGATGTTGACTGTTCATTAAACATTTTCTGTCTTATTAATGTTACTTTTCTTTCTGCAGCTGACTTATGACTATAAGTTCGATTTTGAAGATGATCAGCACAAGATTCCATGTCATTGTGGAGCTCTCAACTGCAGAAAATGGATGAACTGAAACATTTAGAGCAATTTTAGCTGGTTCAGAATTCATAATTACAGATAGTTCAGAATTCTGGACGTAGTATCTGGTATACTCAGAAATCATTTTGACAGATATTGCTACATGGAGTCTCAACAGCAAAACTATGGAGATGGGAAAAGTCTCGCTAGTTTACGCATAAGTATTTACCAAATTTCATGTTGAACAATATCTGTAGTTGGGAGATAGTGTAGTGATCTTGTTAATCTCAGAAGTGCAGAACCTTTTAACAACATTTACTGTACAATGAGATACCTAAAACAGGTGGACTGAGCAGGTATACAAAGATATTAAAATACACAGCCAATGACTGCGTTTCCTGCCAGGCCTGTGGGTTGCTTCTGAATGTAATCTATGGATTTCTTTGTCTATAGTGCCTGCAAGAGAAAGAGAGAGAGAGACGATGAGAATCTCCCACTGTGCAAATCTTTTCCAATGGGAGAACCTGAAGGACAGATTGTGTTTCTATTCTAATGAAGTCCAGTCAAAGGAGGAAAGACTGAGACCACAAAATCACCAGCTTTCCAAACTCTGCTGGGATGGGTCTCTGATTTCAGACAGGTGTAGTACATCTCCAGGTGAAAGGGAATGAGGTTTACATCTGACCAGATTTTTAAAAAAAAATACAAGTATGTTTGAACATTGCGGGTATAAGTAAAATCAACACAAGCTGTGTTTTTATATGGGAGGCGGGTGACTTGAAACCAAGGCAGCAATTTAAGAAGCACTCCTAAAAACAGCAGAGTTTTAAAGAGACGGTGTCCATTGGGTGTGATAAATTTGAATGCATTAATAGATTTGGATTTCCCATACTATTTGCCCAAATTGTATGCTGGAGAATTAGTGTGGAATTTCTTGTTTTCAGGGTTTTTGGTTACTTTGCCAGAATCAGTAATGTTGACTTTTTAAGCAACAGTCCCATTTTGTGTCTTTATTACTATCAACAGATTGTAGTTTATTTCAAAGGAAGTTAACTCCATAATTGACCAGAATCTTAAAAAAAAATGGAAAGACATAATGAAGTAGTTTGGTAGAAACTTGGTAGAAAGTTAAGCGTCCATCCATGTTGGTCACTGTGTAAAATCTGAGTGACTATCTAGGAAATGTTGATCTTTTATACATTGTTACAAAAAAGTAAATGTGCAAAAGATATACTTTTTGAAAGACAATCCATATTAGTAAGAACTCACTAGAACCAGTTGAATGGTTCTCTGTTGGGGATTTACTGGAAACAACTTAATATATTGAGACTCTGGGGCTGGCCCAGACCATTCTAACTGTTAGCAATGAGATCTGGTTGCAAGTGTCCAGTTGAAAACGAAGGTTCAAATTGATGATTTGACCAGCTCCCAGCTCTGAATCTGGACAATGTCTTTTACAGATCCTGACAAAATACGTTTCCGTGATTGGTGATATTTTTCTCCAACATAATTTATATTGTTGCAAAAGTAGAAGCAACAACACACCAGTCGTACAGAACTATCTTAATTTGGACGATCAGGACCTATAACCCCAATTATAAGTCCTCAGTTACTGATCAATAATGTAAAACATAGTTAAAATGAGGGTGGCACTTGACTTGGTCTTGGGTCATCTGAATCCTGATCAGTCATTATCGACAGGCGAGTGGCTAGGGCATTTGGTTCAACGCACAAACGGACTCTCTCTGAAATCTCTTGCAGAGGAGACTTGCACTGAAGGATTTCTCACCTACTTGATTCCACAAGTCATTTTACTGTAGTTTTGTTCCTGTAATATATATATAAAAGTGTGAATTTTATTCGGAACAGTAGGATAGGTTTGGATGGGGGAGATTTTTTTTTATTGGCGCGATTTGTGAAAGCTGCTGCCCCCACTGCATCTTCTCCACGCTGCAACTGTAAAAATGTAAATATAAAACTTGTAGAAATCTCCAAAGCAGAAACCACTGGATCAGATTCTCATTCATACAAATGAACGGTTGGTATTGGTGATATAAAATAGCTGCTGGTTGGATTGAAGCAGGGAAGATATTAGCATGCAATGAGAAGATTCTAGGTAATGTAGATCATGTTAGATAAATTTAAGCTTACAGTGTTTTACTGTTTTTTAATAAACGCTGATTACACCCCTCCTTCACCTGACAGGAGCCAGGGTGTCTTTTAATGGAAGATTCTAATTTAAAAATGGGGCTTTTTTCATTTTAACTGAAGATGTCCGCAGAGCCCTAATGCATTGTGGGATCCCACTTCCCTGACCACCACAGTTGGGGAGGTTACAGTCACGTAATGTATTGTTGGAACGTGCTCAGTTAACAAATGAAGATGTCCTATTGCAGTAAAGCCTTGTTCATACTGTTTACACTCTGAGCTAGGTATTTTGTGGTGCATTTTATCCTTGCAATTGGGGCAAAAACAAAAGCAGAGATTTCTGAGTATTTTTTAATGAAAAAGTAAAGTTCCAGAATATGAAAGTTTTTTTTTGTTTGTGTTGTGTGCATTCTGTACAGCAAATGTTGTCACTGGTAATGAATTAAAATTATCCTTTTTTTATTGTATGTGGCATGTTTTTTTTGTACTGAACATAAGTTGAATTGTATATAATTTATGTCAGAGCCAAGATGTTTCTTGCTCTATGTATTAAATCTCCTGCAGGAATAAGCTTATTCTGTACATCCCTGGTACATGTAGAGACCGTTTATGATCATGTTGGCTAGATTGTACAAACCTTTTTTAAATACAAATGTAGCATCTTTGCATTACTGTATGATAAATAGGGACATCTGTTCCTACAGAGGTGAATTTACTGCATTAAAACTGTTTGAAATAAAATCACCCTTGGACTATATTTATTTGCCTTGGGTTAGAGTAGAAGAGAACCTAGTTTGCCATGGTAAAGCATCTATACTGAAGAGCATCTCTAATTTAAAAACATGCAGAATTCGCCATTTCATAAGTGAACTTTGAGTACAAAATCAAAGAGACAGTGCTGACCCTATATATAAAAAACATTGATTAAGCTGTAGTTAGTGTGTCTGGTTTTGGATGCCTTATTTCAATATACAAAAAGGATGGAGCATCTCCTCTGGACACCATTCCTTTAAGAAAGTATTGAAATGCAACCTCCTCAAAAAGATGAGGAAAACATTCTTGAATGATAGAATTGAGCATATTTTTGCTAAAAGAAAATAAAAACAGAAAATGTTGGAAATACTCAGTGGATAGGCAGCATCTAGAGAGAGAAAACAGAGTTAATATTTCAGGTCAGTGACCCTTAATCATAATGTTAATCAGAATGGATCTCAGGATGTGGTTGTGTGAATATATTTTGGCTGGCAGTTTCTAATTTGACTCAAGAAATGCTTTTTTTAAAATTTATTTCATGGGATTTGGGCATCACTGGCTAGGCCAGAATTTAATAGCAAATGTAACCTTTATTTAAGAAAGGAAAAAAAAGACAGTAGGATATATAGTTAACCTAACATCTGGCATAGGGAAAATTGCTAGAATCATTATTAAGGAGGTGAGAGAAGGACACTTAGGAAATCATGTTTATTTTATTTGTATTCTTTGGGGAATTAACTAGCAAGGTGGACAAAGGGGAATCTGTACATGCAGAATACTTGGATTTCCAAAAGCCATTTGATAAGGTGCTGCAGCAAAGCTTACTACACAAGATAAGAGAATATGGTGAGGGGTAGTGTATTAGCATGAATAAAAAATTGGTTAGCAACAGGAATCAGAGTGGTGATAAATAGGTCATTTTCAGTTTGGCAAGCTGTAACAAGTGGAGTGCGACAAGGATTAGTGCTGGGCCCTTAACTATTCACAATCTAGCTTAATGACTTGGATGGAGGGACTGAACTGTATGATAGTTATATTTACCAATGACACCAAGATAGGAAAGTAAGATGTCAAAAGGAGGTAGAGTGTCTGCAAAGGGATATAGATTGTTTGAGTGGGCAAAAATTTGGTTGATAGAATTTAATTTAGGAAAATATGAACTTGTCCACCCTAGCAATAATAGAAAAGCAATATATTTAAATAGAGATTGCAAAACGTGGTAATATATAATTCCCCTTTAATTTGGTTACTTAATCATGATGTTGTTACAACCAGGTGAAAAGGAGTAAACTAGCTCCCCTCAACTTTCTCAGTTGGTTATAATGTAGGTTTAAGTTCCTTTTTACACAAGGATAACATGATGTTAAGCATTTCAGCCCTTATGCCGTCTTTCAGGCACACGGATCAGGAATAAGGGGAATTAGAATCTAACATAAATATACAGTTATGTCCTTGCAATGTAGATTTTAAATGTTGCCACTGATTTAAGTTAGCTGGTTTCTTGGATGCAGTCAGATGTAGGCTATGTTGCAAATATGAGATCTTGGTTTGCTGGCAGGTTTCTGGTAGAATTGGCTTCTTGAACCAGGCAGCGCAGTATTCCAAGAGAGAGCCGCTTTCAGCTTGTTTCTTCTGCTGAAGACTTTCTTGACACTGCCTGTGTCACTTGCAATCTCTCTCAAGTGGCTGGGCAGCCTTGCCTTGAAATACTTCACCTATTGTGTTTCCATGAGGTTTTGGGTGTGTATATGGCAGCCATTGTTTCAATATCCAGTAGTTTATATTTTTTAATGTCTGACAGTTACAAATTTTCATGAGTAGTGAGATTATAGGGAAATATCTATCTCCACATTTCCCTGAGTGTGATTTGTTGGTTTCTCACCTTCACCTTTGAAGGTGGCCTTGCATTTTTAAGCAGTTTGCTGTGTCTCCATTCAAATTGCAAAATTTCCAGTCAGCTGAAAGTTGAAAAATCAGATTCTCAAAGGTAAGGAGGTATAGCCTCATGAGAATGAGAGTCTCGTGTTAAGGTACAGAATTCAGAACAGATGGTTCCTTCCATCAGACCATGCAAACTGCCCCAATTTATTTGTTACAAGGTTACTCCGGCTTAGCTCAGTTGGCTGGATAGCTGGTTTGTGATGCAGAGCAATGCCAGCATTGTGGGTCCAATTCCTGCACCAACTGAGGTTATTCACGAAGGCATGCCTTCTCAGCCTTGCCCCTTGCCTGAGAGTGTGATGATCCTCAGGTTAAATCACTATCAGCCCCCTTTGGGGGGGCAGGGGGGAGTAGCCTCTGGTCGTCTGGGACTATGGCAACTTTACCATTACTTTTTATTTTAACAAACTGTGCTGAAAGTCTTGTTGTGTGAGAATATTATGATAGAAAATATTTTACTGTGAAGCTCTGACAGTGTCATCAGGACTTCAAACGTTGGCTGTATTCTCTCTCCAGAGATGGTGTTGGACCTGCTGAGATTTTCCAGCATTTTCTGTTTTTTCAGATTCCAGCATCCACAATATTTTGCTTTTATCTGTCTTTTCATCTATCCAAGTTAGAACAAACTGGTGAAGTTATACACTGACAGAGTTGCCTATGGTCATTGTATAAAGAAGACCTTTTAACATAGTTTTTCAACCATATTGGAGTGGTGCAGTCATGGACAGCCATAAACACAAATGTGTCAGTGCTGAATACAGCCAGTTGCCATTTTGTCAGGCTGTGGGTGACCTGAGCTTGCAGATCATTGCTAAATCATCATTTAGCATCACTGATGTCATCAGTGTAGCTTTGGCAGTGTTGGCAAGTGCAGACCTTCCCCTAACAGTGAACTGAGTGAACTCACTCCAACAGTTCTCCCACACTCCTCTTCCACATCCTAACGGATAAGGAAGCACTCATGTAGACCAAACAGTGGTCCCAACAACTTGTAGTTATAGAGAATATTTAACATAATAAGACATCCCACAGGAGCATTGCCACATGAGATATTAGGTTAGTTGACCAAAAGGAGGAAAGCGAGGTGCAGGAAGGGAATTCCTAAGTTCATGGCCAAGGTAGCTGAAGGTACAACCACCAGTGATGGAGCAGTTATAATTGGGAATGCACAAGAGGCCAGATTGAGAGGAGCACAGAGGTGAGGTTTGTGGGGTTGAAGGAGATTAGAAATGGGGGAGAGGCCATGGAGGGATTTGATAAGTCAGTGAGCATAGGAGTGGTAAGGGAATGGGATTTGCCACAAGTTATGACATGGGCAGAAAACCGCCACAGAATATTACATACAATCAATAATAATGGAAACCTTCAAAATCATTACCCTTTTGGAGGAAGTGAAAACTAAGTATAAGCAAAGAACCAGAATCCACTGTGACGAATATAAGTTCTAGAATAAGAGTTTACAAAAATATGAAGGTAAGCACACACATCTTCCTGTTGGCCTCCTACACGTACAACCAAAATAAAACATATAGCTGTTGCTAAAATCTTTTGCGTGTGACTATAGACTTCAGTTGATTACCAAATGACATAAATGTCTGCAATGATTTTTTAAATGATTTATTTAAATAGTTCTGTAGCAAAATTAAGTCTGGCAGCAGCTGTAGGGAAAGACAACAGAGTTAGCGTTTTGAGTCCATTTGACTCTTCATCAGAACTAGAGAGAATAAAATGTGTTGAAGATTGTACTGTAGTTGGGAAACATTGCAACAAAAGTGTAGCAAACTTTGCAACAGGATAGATGGCCTGGTGGGAAGGAGGAGGAGTTGCATTGAGACAAAAAAATTATGGGATGTTAAGAACAGCAATCTTGGCCTTTTGGCTAAGATCAAGTGTAGTATTGACATGCTGTGCTTGGTTGAAGTCATTGGGTTACATCTTAGCTTCATTTGAAGCAATTTTTTAAAGTGGCATCTCGGCCTTTTGTCTAAGATGCAAATGAGATCAAGCCTTGGAGGAGGAGCTATACCTACTCCAATCAGCTTGGATCATGTAGATCAAGCTCAAGACAGAAGCTGAGAGCCCTGTCTTGTCAGCTTGGATCGGGAATGTCTCAACTTGTTGAGACTCTGAATTGGAGTTGATTTGATTAAATTGGAATAAAAACAAAAAAGATAAGTGGTAAAGATGGAGGAGGAAGATCACAGTCTAAAGTTGTTGAACTCAGTGTTGAGTCCTAAGGGCTGTAAGGTGCTTAATCAAATTAGATTCTGCTCCTCCGGTTTGCACTGGGCTTCACTGAAGCTTTGCAGCAGACCAAATACAGACATGTAGGCATGAGAGTAAGATGTTGATTTTGAAATAGGAAGCAACAGGAAGGTTGCGGTCATGCTTGCAGACTGAACGAAGGTGTTTTGCAAAGTGGTCACCCAGTCTGCATTTAGTCTCCCCAGTGTAGAGGCGGCAACGGATACCATAGACTAAATAAATAGTTGTTTGTAATGTATAGGGAAAACCTCCCAAGAGCAAATAATGTGCGCACAAAGTTTATAGGCTCTTAAATCAACTTTCCCACAAAGGCAGGATTCTGTATCCAGCCTGAATCACAGTTCATCTTCAAATCAATTACCAGATATTTGCTCATAGGAATTATAGCTCTAAAGAGTCACATAAGTACACTTCATCAGTGGAATAATATGGCAATCCTTTAACACTTGTGTTATCCTATATTTTTGTGTTATTGAATCAAGCTGGCACTTAGCTTTGCCAAAGCACAAGACTCCACCCTGCCCTACCCCTTCCCACAGTTAGATGTCCATCCTTATCTCTAGCCTTGTGATATGTTTTGTAGTCAATGACTTCCCATTTTATTTACCAAACTATTTACAAAAACGTCAAAATGCTGTGTGATAAATAACAGCTTGACCGTTTCCATTACCTTGAGTCAGCAGCTTTCATAACACTCTTATTGCCATGGAAATATCTGCTTACCATTCCAATGTAATTAGACACAGAATCAACAATGTTAGTCCAAAAATGTGCAGATTAGGTATAGTGGCCATGCTAAATTGCCCCTTTAGTGTTCAATAATGTGTAGGTAGGTGGATTAGCCTTGGTAGATGCGCAGGGTTATGGGGATTTGGGTGGGGGGGGGGGGGGAGGTAAAATGCTCTTTGAGAGTCAGTACGGACTTGAGGGGCCGAATGGCCTCCTATACTGTCGGAATTTTATAGTTCTATTAACCTCCGACTAAACTTACTAACTTCACTTTTTAAAAACAGAAAGCTTGGTGTAGCTTACAACCTGAAAGGCAATTAACCTCCAATCTCATCCAGTATTTCATTAGCAGCAAATAGATTTTGTATCCTCAAAGGCAAGCTGCTTCACCTTAGCTTTTCTTTTGTTCATTCTTAGGATGTGTGTTGTTGGAAAGGCCAGCACTTATTACCAATGAGCAGGTGATGATGAGCTATCTTCTTGAACTACTGTAGTCTGTTACAATCCCCATGAGTCAACTGTAAACCAAAATAACCTCATTTCTGCTGAACAGAAAAAAAACCTTATTTGGAGAAATTTACTTCTCAATAATTGTGTTCCTCTTTCTGTCCATCTGCTTTCTTCTTGTGATTGCCTTATCCTCCAGCGCTCTCATCATCACAGCAGTATATTTTTTGTCATCTTCTGTCTGCATCCATGCATTATCTTCCTCATCCCCGATCCTCTGCTTGCAGCTCTCCTTTGTATCTGCCAGCCACATGGCTTCTTTCTTAACTTCCTGTCTGTTGGTACTGCCCCCAGGTCAAGGATCACCAGATCCCATGGGCGAGTATTTCTTCTCCAAGAAATGGCAAATTGATCCCTTTACACAGAATGAAAACTTCTAAAAGTCCATTTCAAATATTCTTTAAAACAATTACAGATTTCAAAGACCTTTTAAAGAAATTTTCCTTACTGTATTGTTTCAGGATCAAAAGTTGTCTAGTCTGTTGCAAGTACTTTCACAATGCTGCTGTTTGGAGCGGAGGGGTTCTGTGTTACATAATATTATAGGCAGGAAGTGCAACATCGCCCATCCAAATTTCTTGCAGCTAAAAGTTTCAAATGTACTCAGCTGCAAGGACCCTGGATATGTATGACATCACAGATGTCATAATAATGAATGAAAAACACCAAATTATGTCTGGAAATATTGAACTTTTCCTGAGTTGCTTTTAAAATGGACATACAACCAAGGATCATTAAAGTCAAGTCACTGGCTGAATTGGGGGGTGGGGGTGATACTCAGAGACAATGGGACCACTCTGTTTCCAAGCAAGGCACTTCTAAAACATCCAGAAACTAATTGCCATCTCCAGTGGAGACAATGGGACATAAAGGGAGATGAGTATCAGCTCATCAAGAGATATCCTGTGTGTAATGTTCAGATGGATTCCAGAATATACACAAACTGTTGTGTGTGCATGTTCATGTTCTTTTTGCATGTATATTTCCATCTATCTCTCTATTGAAATAAGTCAAATCAATAAAGACTTCAGCTGAAAAGAAAACAGGAAAGCTTCACTAAACTGCAGAACACCGGAATCTCAAAATCAATTATTCGTCTGCTGAAGTTGGCACTCCTGGAAACTCAAAACTGCCGAATTGCCTGCTCTCGAATCGCATTGGCCACAATACTCAACAATCCACTCAAGTCAAGGATTGTCTCGTCTGCCTTTTTTCACTTGTTTACTTTGGATTCGACTTACATTTGTATGAATGTAAATGCATGTGTTTGATCATTTTCTTGCCTTTAGTAATTAATAAACTCATTCTGACTTGGTTAAATTGGCTCCTTTTAAAACATAAATAGTGGGACTGAGAAAAGATATCCTCAAAGGGAGGGCTTTTTCTTGAGATTAACTTTATTGCAACCAGCAGAGAGGATTGAGTAAAGAAAGGGAGCTAGTTCATCCCACCTGACCCAGGGCATAAAAATCTGGGGGTCTCCCAGCCAGACAGTAACAGATTGAAGGATCTTGCCGGGGTTAACAAATTTGGAGAACCTCACCTGGGACCAGTAATAGCATAGACTTTAAGGTGGAATTTATATTTGCAAATGATTTTAAAACTGCAGCTTCTGAGCAATGGTAACACTGGTGAAATTGCTGATGTTATGAAACAGCATATCTCGGTAGCGATTCTCACAGCCCGTTGCGCTGCTTTTGCAGCACAGCAGGCTGGGAGATTCGAGCGGAGGCTGCTTGGTGGGCTCCCTGCTGGGCGCCACAGCCTCTGAACTGCATAAATTATGGTAATCTTTATTACCAGATATTTTAAATATCATTAGAGGGCCCAGGACTGAAATTTCCAGGCTTGCTAGCTTCTCCCAGCCCCTGCCAGGAGTAGTTCATTCTAGTGGTGTTTAGTATACCTCCCCACTTCCGGGGAGCTGGCAGAAGGTCATTCACTGGGGGGTGCCCGTGGCACTGCCCAGGAAGCTTAATGGGATGGGGCCTCTGGGGGTGATGGATGGAGGGGTCATTGCCACTCTGCATTTGGGCTGAGTGACGGAGGGAAGCCAGCGATCAGGGCTGAACGTGGAGGAGGGGAGGGGGTTGACCTGCTGGTGGGAGGGAGAGGGACAGCCGGGGCGGGGGCAATCGGGGCAGCCTAGGAGGGGGAGTGGGGTTGGGCGAGGCTGGTCTGCATACATCCAAGCCATGTGAGGCTCTGCAAGACAGCAATGCAGGGGGTCGCGGGACTGGCCAGTAATTAGGAGGCCAGCAGCGTGGGGCTATTGCGCATGCACCGATTTCAGCGCTGACAGATTGGCGCATGTGTAGTGACCCGCTCAGCGCTCCCAGCAGGAATAGGCCCCACCCACTGATTTTTGGACTGATTCACGCTAGTGCACACTGCAATGGACAGTGTGTGCATGGTTCATTTTCAAAATCCTGCTGAAAAAAGTGAGATTTTACTCCAGCTTATATGTGAATTCAATACTTAGAATTTTTTGGGGGGGAATCATGCCCCCTAATCTTTATTTCTGTCTGATAAGCATCATATCTATCTACACGCATATTTCATATCTGAGAAACTGCAGCTAATTGCTACTGAACAGGGTGAAAATATAGCACTCAACAAATAGGGAGTAGGAATACTAAAACTCACCAACAAATAATACAAAAGTAAATCATCAAAAACAGCTATCAATAAAATTACAAGGACAGAAATTCCAGTTGCCATATTTCTCAGCTTAGAGTTATAAAATTAAAGGGGCCATTGGGCCAGAGGTGATTGCATTCTAGAGAAGTGACTTGTTTACTGCTCTGCAGTGCAAATCATGTGTTTAGATGTGGGAGCATGGTGACTGAAAAGAGACAGTAAAGTCATTACATTCACTCACTTGCCAAATTGCATAACTACCTGTATGTTGTAGACATAACAACCTTGCAAAGCAAGCCCCAAATAAACATCCAAAAGCATCCTATAAAACCAACTATGTTACAATATTCTGCTCAATATGCTTTCCTTATGAAATAGCACATTGTCCCAATTTACAGCACCACAAGACATCTGTCTGTATCTACAAGTGTTAGAAACCTTGTCTTGCAGAGGATGTCAGTCCTATCACACTTTCATGTCAGTTGTGGCTCAGACGACAGTACTCTCACCTCAGAGTGAGAAGCATGTAGGTTCAAAATCGAGGACTGACAGTCCAGTGCAGTAGCGAGAACTGCATTGCTAGAGGTGCAGTTTTTCAGATGAGACTTCACACAAAGAGACTCTCAAATGGATGTAACAGGGCAATCCTACAAAGAGCACGAGGTCCTGGCCAATACTGCTTGTACAACATTCCAAAAAACAGGTGACCTGCTCATTATCACATTGCCGTAAATGGGAGCTTGCTGTGAGCAAATTGGCCTCTGCGTTTCCTATATTTACATCAATGATGACACTTTGAAGGACCTCATTGACTGGAAGGCATTCTGGGATGTCTTGAGGCCACAATAGGCGCTCCAGAAATGCAAGTCTTTTTTATACAGGAAGAAATTTAGACAGGAGGGCAAGCAATATAATTAATTGAATGCAGGAAAAGTAAGTCAATAAACTGAGGATGTGTGAAAGGAACTAATCCACAATGAGCAGTCAACAAGTTACCCATAAAAACAGTGAAATAATTAAAACTTTTCAAAATAACTTTTCTGCACCATCTTGCATGTTGGGAAGCTTGGTCTTGGAGAGGTACGATTTGCAACGTAATCTGTAAATTGCAATATTCATGAGATTATTCATGCGCTTCCCCAAATGTTCCCTGTTTGAAATATTTGCAAGCTGGCCATGAAGCACTCGGAACTTGACTTCATTCCAGGTTTGCTGTTAGCTGAAAGACGATGTAACAGAGCACTATACCATAGCTACCAGTGTCACTGGAGAAAATACCCAAAGGCAGGCCATTTGGCCCACTCACTTCATTTGATGCTGGGCCAAAAGACAGTGGTACAACCTTGAACAAGAGACAATTGTTTTAACTGTTTGGGATTGTTTAAGACTGGAATTTCTATTTCTCCATAAAATAGCATTACAAAAATGTAAAACCTGATGTTTTAAATTCCTTCAACCGGTCATTTATCCTGTTGTTATTTACTTTGTGCAAAAACGACTGCTGCATTTGCCTACAGAAAATGCTGACGATACTTCATCAGCAATTAATTGACTGAAGTATTTTGGAACAACCAGAGGATGCAAGGGGAACTATATAAAAACAAGATTTTCTTTACATTTTATGAATCAATGAGTTCCTAACTACAATTAAAAATTGAATGAGTGCCTCAATTTATTACCTTATAACCACTCTATTGCAATAAATCCATACCTTTTTTCTGTGATTAATGCCACGAGAGATGAATTATGCATGTTTCATGGTGAGAATTCTTCTGCCCATATAAAACATTATATCCTCCAAATTGCAGTTAGCAACACCACGAGAGATCTGCTAGTCTACAAAAAAAGAATGCATTAAGTAATTTAAAGGCAGTAATTGCATCTTGATAGTTTTGAAACAGTTAAGCATCTCAAGCATCCTGAAGTCTGCTGCTCATTTCAATCCTTCAACTGAACTGAATTTCCTGAACATGTTTCAAATGTATTCTTTTTCTTCCCCCGTGAAGTAGTCTGTATTTTTTTTAACTGATGTTGTTTTATTTAGCAGTTAATACTGCTTGTGTTTCTTTAAATAGTTTATGCCAGTCTGCAGGCTTTCCACTTTATGGAGGGCGGTTAGCATTGCTACAGTGCTAAGAGACCCAATGCTCACATTGCCACAGACCCGGGTTCAATTCCAGTCTCAGGTCACTGTCTGTGTGGAGTTTGCACGTTCACCCCATCTCTGTGTGTGTCCTCCGGGTGCTCCAGTTTCCTCCCCACACTCCAAAGATGTGTGTGTTAGGTGGATAGGCCATGCTAAATTGCTACTTAATGTCAGGGGATTAGCAGGGTAAATATATGAAGTTACAGGAATAGGTTCTGGTTGGGATTGTGGTTAGTGCAGACTTGATGGGCCAAATGGCCTCCTGCTGCACCGTAGAGATTCTATGGGATTCTATGTTTATGTACGCTCCTTTCAGTTTTTCTACTGTATCTCGCCTCACTTATGGACTTATTACCTGACTACACATGTGGAACATTTGGCTTTTAGAGATTGGTACTGCACCACTATTTCTTTAAATACCTCCCATGTTTGTACGTTTATCTGTCAAGAATTTAGCCCAATTTACTGTGTCAGTTTATGTCCATTTTTTCAAAGGCAGCTTTACTGAGGTTTAAAACTTTTGTTTGTGGATCTCCCTTCTTCCACTCAATTTTAACATTGAATCCAATCATATTATGGTTACCATTTGCAAGATATTATTTTACTATCAGCTTGTTAGCTGGTTTTGCCATTCCTAAATCCAGAATGGCCTCTTTCCTTTTTCAAAAACATGTGGTTCTGGAAAACTGTCCTGAATGCGCTCTAGAACCTTAAAGTTTAAAAATGAGTTTAAGTTTATTTATTAATGTCACAAGTAGCTAACATTAACACTGCACTGAAGTTACTGTGAACATCCCCTAGTCACCATACTGCTGCCTGTTTGGGAACACTGAGGGAGAATTTAGCAGAGCCAATATACCTAACCAGCACATCTTTTGGAGTGTGGGAGGAAACCGGAGCAACCAGAGGAGGCCCATGCAGACAATGTGCAAAGTCCACAGACAGTGGCCCAAGCCAGGAATTGAACCCAGGTCCCTGGCGCTGTGAGGCAGCAGTGCTAACCACTGTGCCACCGTACTGCCCTTGTTTATGACTGGGCTTTGTGAAGATCAAAATCTCCCATTTGCTTTTGCTTTTTCTAGATGCTACGCTAATCTTTGCATTTATGCACCCTTTACCCCTGTACAACATAACAACTATCAGCAAGCCTGAATAGAGCACCCAGAAAAGAGGCTGTCAGCCTATGTAATTAACAAGAATCCATTCATACACAAGACCCCATCCTCTGCAGACAAAAGGAATATGTTCAGGTCTTGCATCTTTTTTTAAATTACTCAGGAACATGGGGAGTCTCAGCCAATTGGAGTTAACTTACCAACCAATCAGCACCCCTTTTCTTCGGTACTGTAAATTGTGATGGTTTGAAATCTGGCATTCTTGTGTTTGTCTTGAGTATGAGATGAAAAACTTCAGCAACCTGTCTTTCTTTTCAGCCATAACAAAACTGCAAAAACAGAAAATGGTGGACATACTCAGCAGGCTGGCAGCAACCGCAGTGGGAGAAACCACAATATTTCAGGTTGAAGAACTTTTTGTTCAGAATTGTTTGAGAGGTAATGGTTTTGAAGCAAATACAGAGGCTGGGAAAGGGGGGAAGGGAAGAAAAATTTGGATGGTAGGATGACAAACAGGTTTGTGGTGCAAGGCAAAGGGGATTGATAACGGGACAAGTTAAAAAAAAACAAAGGGTGTTGGCAAATTAATGAATAGCTGCTATCTAAAGATGAAAATGGAAATCAGAAGGAAACAAATAGGACAGCAGTTCCAGTCTGAAATTGTGGAACTCAGTTTTGGATTCATGCGAACGTATGAACAAGGAGCAGGATTAGGCCACTCAGCCCCTCGCGTCTCCTCCGCCATTCAATAAGATCACAGCTGATCTGATTGGAATTCAACCCCACATTCCTGTTCCCAATAACCTTTCACCTCCTTGTTAATCAAGAATCTATCCAGCTCAGACTTAAAAACATTCAAAGACTCTGCTTCCACTGTTCCAAAAACTCATGACTCTCTAAAAGAAAAAAATTCTCGTTTCTGTTTTAAATGAGCAACTCCATTATTTTTAATCTGTGCTCCCTAGTTCTAGATTCTCCCACAATAGGAAACATCCTCTTCAAATCCACACTCTCAATATCCCACAGGACCTTAAAGATTTCGATTGAGCCACCTCTTACTCTTCTAAACTCTGGTGGACATAAATCTAACGTCTCTAACCTTTCTTCATAAGAAAACCCACCCATTCCACGTATTAGTTTGGTAAACTTCCTCTGAACTGTTTCAGACGCATTTACATCTTTCCTTAAATAAGATGACTAATGCAGTACGCAGTATCCAGATGTGCTCTCACCAATGTCCTGTACAACTGAAGCATAACCTCCCTACTTTTGTAATCAATTCCCCTCACAATAAATAACAGCACTCTATTTGCTTTCCTAATTACTTGCTGGGTGGGACAGTGGTACAGTGGTTGGCACTGCTGCCTCACAGTGCCAGGGACTCGGGTTCAATTCCCAACTTGGGTCACTGTTTGTGTGGAGACTGCACATTCTCCCCGTGTCTGTGTGGGTTTCCTCTGGGTGCTCCAGTTTCCTCCCACACTCCAAAGATGTGTGGGTTAGGTGGATTGGCCAGGCTAAGTTGCCCATTAATGTCGGAGGGACTAGCTTGAGTAAATGTATGGGGATAGGGCCTGGGTGGGATTGTGGTTAGTGTGGACTCGATGGGTGAATGGCCTCCTTCTGTACTGTAGGGTCCTTTGATACATGTGTACTAACCTTTTGTGATTCATGCGCCAGGACATCCAGATCTCTCTATATCTCAGAGCTCTGCAATCTCTCACTGTTTAGATAATAAGCTTCTTTTACATTCTTCCTGCCAAGATGGACAAATTCACTTTTTCCTACATTATACCCCATTTACTAGATCTTTCCACACTCACTTAACCTATTTGTTGGTTAAATCTACGCCTCCTGGTTAGTGACCCCTCAACTAAGGGGAAAGGTTTCTTCCTATGCACCTTATCTACATCCTTCGTAGTTTTGTACACCTCGATCAGAGGAAGGCTACCTCGCTAAATATTTTTAAGACGCGGGTTGATGGGTTTTTGATAAGCGAGGGGATTAAGGATTATGGGGAGAGGGCGGGAATGTGGAACTGAGCCACGACAGATCAGCCATGATCTTATTGAATGGCGGGGCAGGCTCGAAGGGCTAGTTGGCCTACTCCTGCTCCTATTTCTTATGTTCTTATGTTATGAAATGCACGCAGATACGAGGAACTCCACACAAACAGTTGAACGTGGGTCCCTGGCACAGTGAGGAAGCAGTGCTAACCACTGCCACCCTTGGAAGAATTAGGAAGGATGCTAAGGACAACAAAATCAGACCAGGAGCAAGATGGAGAATGAAAATGACAGGTAGACAGAAACTTGGGAACGAGTGGGGGGTTGGAGGGGCAGGCGTCACACTTGCAGACTGAACAGAGGCATTCCGCAAAGCTGTCACCCTATCTGTGTTTGGTCTCCTCAGTGTGTAGGATACCTACTGAGTATTTCCAGCATTTCCTGTCCCAAACCCCACCTCCAACCTGGCAGGTGTGAGTCAATGATCTGGCAGGTTGATCTCCCAGGCTAGGGTAGAGTCAAGAATTAGGGATAGCCAATGAGGTTTAACCACGGCATCGCCTAATGCAATTTTTCAAAGCCCGTCTCAGCTTTTTGGCTAAGATGAAGCGTCAGGTCAAGCACGGGAGTGGGTACAATGCCTCATCCTGTTAGCTTGGATCTTGTTTGTGTCTCTTGTGTGGACCATGAATTGGATTCAGAGACATGGAGATACACAGCATGGAAACAAGCTCTTTGGTCCAACTCATCCATGCTGACCTGGTTTCCTAAACTGAAGTAGTCCCATTTGCCTGCGTTTGACCTATATCCATCTAAAGCTTTCCCATCCATGTACTTGTCCAAATGTCTTTTAAATGCTGTAATTGTACCCACCTCTACCACCTCCTCTGGCAGCTCATTCCATACACGCGCCACCCTCTCTTTGCAAAACTGGAATTTGGTTTATTTGGATAGAAATAAAGAATTGAAGGAAAACCATTACTGGGTGGAAAACTGGAATTTGGTTTCCTTGGATGGAATAAACATTTGGGGAAAATAATTTCTGTGTGGAAAACTGGAATTTGGCTTTTTGGATGGAATAAAAACTGAGAGAAAAAAAATCCAGCTTTCCCGCCTCGGCAGGAAAGCAGAACACCGTTGGCGGCTGGCGGCTATAGGTGCCGGCTGGGGCCTGCAGGCGGCGTCGGCTGCTGGAGGCGATGTAGGCAGCTTCAGCGTTTGCGGCCCATCTTGCTGCCATGCTCGGCTCGTCGGTTAGCGAACGGGAGGCCGGGCGCGGAGCGGAAGCTGTGGTATGTGGATGAGGGAAAGTGGAGGCGAAAGTCTGGTGAAGAGTGAATGAAAATCGAAGAAAGCTTGCGGTGGGAGGTAATGAGCAGCGGAGCAATGGAGTCGGTGAGTGAGAGGGGAGTCCGAGTGCCTCTCCCTGTGACAATGGGCGCCACCTTGTTGTCCAAACCCCTTAGTCTGAGGGGACATCTAATTGTGTTGTGACCCAATTGCATCCAGAAAGATCAGATATCATTTTCATTATTTAATCCAATTCTGCCCGTGTCAGTCTAGTTTTTGCGACCAATGCCTTCAGGTTTAATAAAGAGCGAGACGATTCTGCTGTGAAGGGAAGGAGGTTCATCTACCAGAGATCCACCACTGGCGACCGTCATGCCAAAGAAGGCAAGGAGAAATAATCCAGGGTTTTAACTGGAATGGGGAAGGGAGGAGGTTAAAATTTTGCAGATGGGCGTGTTGACAATGAGTGCACTTTAGTCACTGTGGCTCTGAGGGCTTAATAGTCATTTTTTTTTGCTCCACAATTCCGACAAAGCCTCCCCTTCCCTACTTTGAGGTAACACTACTGCAAAGGGGATGGTGCACACAGCTCCAGTCCAGCTCTGAAAACCTAGAGGTAGTGAAGTAGCTATTTATTTGCATCCTGGAACGAGTATCATCCTTATTCACTACAGATATACGTATCTAATGCACTTATTGAACTCTGTGTGTGTGAGATCAATTGTTGCTTTCATGTACTGTTCAGTCTCAAATTAAGGCGACTAATGTAACTATTTTTAATATATTATAACAACTCGATTCCACTTGGAAATGTGGCATTGTTGTGTGATCCTTCATTTGCCACAGTGTAACCTGCTGTTATACAACGCCTTGAATCTTGAAAAAAATCATTCTTCAGCAAAAGTACGGGGGGAGGGGGGTGCTTTAATTCAGTAATTCCCTGTCAGAAGCCAGGAATATAAGAAGCCATAATTAACATCTGCGAATCATAGAACCATATCATCTCTGCAATGCAGAAGGATGCAATATGGTCCATTAAGTTGGCACTGGCTCTTTGAAAGAACATCTCACCCTGACCTTCCCCTCCCCCCATCCCTGTAACCGTATGCTTTTACTAAGGCTAATCTACCTAACCTACACATCTTTGGATACTATGGGTAAATTTAGCATGACTAATCCCCCTAACCCGCACATCTTTGGACTGTGGGAGGAACACAGTAAAAAGTCTGACAACACCAGGTTTAAGAAACCAGAGCACCTGGAAGAAACGCACACATCGTGTCTAAATGACCAGTTGTAATGTGTGTCTCTGTCCAGCAAGTTCATGAAACATTGCAGGCAGGTAGTTTTATTCAGTGTGCATCCTCTCAAACTGTGGGATTTGCTGGAAGTTGCAACTATATTTAACCTGAGAGTGATGACTTTGGGAAGGATATGAAGTCAAACCCAAGCTCCTTGCAAGGCCTGTGAAGGAAAATATCCTTTGACAGGCAAATAAATTCCATGTTTTTTTTAATGTTATATATTTATGCCTTGATACTGCATACCTTATTTCAATACCTTTTTCTCTCATGGGTTGCAATTGCATGTGCTTTTGATGAATCGTTCTTTTGAATTTAACAGATTATCTATCGTTCCTGTTTGCTGTTGGTGTTGAGATGTTTAGTTCCTGATGTCTCAAATTTCATACCACGAGAAATGTATGTGGTGTAATGCTAGAAGCACAAGCTAGAATTGAATGTCGTCATACTGTGTATATCTGTATTTTTAATCTAGTACATCTATAGTGTGCAAACATCACACTCCAGACATCTGTATTGAAATGTAATCTTCAAATGCTGCATACTTTTGGTCTACCTGAAACTTTACAAATACTTTCCAATTTGTGCAGTTTCTTCAAGCAATTAATCTATAGTTGATTTGTAGCCCTCTTTGCTTAATGGTTGGATTCTGTACTTTACATTCTGCTTCCCACAAGCCTTGTCCCAATCTCCTTCATCTAACCCCTCCCAAGCACAACCTTCTACCCTAACCTCTCTTCTATTTCTCTAGTTTCCCTTCAACGCATCTGTGCAATTTGCTGCGACCACTTTCTGATTATTCTTTAAGTAAAGAATTTTTTTCTGAATTCCCTATTGGATTTGTTAGTGACCATCTTGTGTCTCCAGTTTTTATTTGAATGTTGCCCTGCTTTGCAGGTAACAACCATTTTATTTTTCCAGACAATGAACTAGAAACTTTAAAGCACGCAAACTTGTCTCTGGGCGAGATGCTATAACTAGCTAGAATTACTAACTTGCGTTCTGCAAGAGGAAGTAACTTTTTGAGAGGACAAAAGTAGCTGTGCTACAGACAACTTACGAACAGTGCTACACAAGATCAGCTAATATTCTGAATTTCTATCCTTGTGCAGCAAAAAGCAATTTGAAATGCCTGAAGTCTGAAAATACCACAATTCTGAGGAGTTTTACGGCTTTCAACTTGGACTGATTTGCCAGAAATGGCACAACTCTTGCCATGAAATGTTAAAATTGAGTGCAAGGAATAAAACTCAGATTTGTAAATGTTAACTTGCATCAGTTTGATAGGAATCCTTACCCATTTTGTTCTTTCGTAGAATTTGCCACAACCTGAAAGATGCTGGTTCACCTCATCCCACATGACACATGAGGCTGACTGCAATGGAATTTTGAGTTGTTCTGAATAATTCAACTAGCTCCTGATTAAAATGAATTTAACTGACAGTGCTTCCCCCTCCCCCCCCCAAAAAAAAGATTAAATTTTTGTAAATGCAGCAGCACAAATACCTGGCAACCTTTTTAATTTATTTGGTAGGTTGTACCAGTTGCAAAGGATTCCCCCCGCAAGCCCATTTATTTATTATTCATGAGAAGCTAGCATTTATTCAGACCACTTCTTGCAGTGTTTGGTATTTGTGGGGCGGTGACACTGAATTCAATTTCTCTTCACAGTTCCTTTCAGAAATTCTGATTGAGCTGAAGCACTGGCTAATGACCTGTGAATATTTCTGTCTGCCATGACGAGGGCCACACAATTCAATGGATTAGTCGAAAGGAAAGTTTTAACTGTGATGGGAGCTATTCCCTAATTAAATTATGCATTGTCCTAAAGCAAAAAGTTAATGTGTGAAACCTGGAAGTGGATGGTTTTGTGTGCTTGTACGCATTTTGTGTATCAAATTGGTATGTTAGGATATAGAACATAGAACACTACAGCACAAACAGGCCCTTCGGCCCACGAGTTGCGCCTATCACATCAACACCTACCAATCTATAGACCTATCTATAACCCTCAATCTCATTAAACCCCATATACTCATCCAGAAGTCTTTTAAAAGACCCCAGCGAGTTCGCCTCCACCACCACTGACGGCAGCCGATTCCATTCACTCACCACCCTCTGAGTGAAAAACTTACCCCTAACATCACTTCTGAACTTCCCTCCCCGCACCTTAAATCTGTGTCCTCTCGTAGCAACCATTTCAACCCGGGGAAATAGCCTCTGAGAGTCCACCCTATCTATTCCTCTCAACATTTTGTAAACTTCTATCAGGTCGCCTCTCAACCTTCGTCTCTCCAGGGAAAAGAGTCCCAGCTCCCTCAACCTAACTTCATAAGGCATGCCTCCCAGTCCAGGCAACATCCTTGTAAATCTCCTCTGTACCCTCTCAATAGCTTCTACATCTTTTCTATAGTGAGGTGACCAGAACTGTGCACAATACTCTAAATGAGGCCTGACAAGGGTCTTATAAAGTTGCAGCATTACCTCCCGACTCCTAAACTCAATCCCTCAATTAATGAAGGCCAGTACACCATACGCCTTCTTGACCACCTCCTCCGCCTGCGAGGCCGATTTAAGAGTCCTGTGGACCCAGACCCCAAGATCCTTCTGCTCTTCAACACTACTCAGACTTCTACCCTTAATAGTGTACTCGTTCATCCCGTTGGTTCTGCCAAAATGGACGACTACACATTTATCCGCGTTGAAGTCCATCTGCCACTTCTCCGCCCAGTCCTGCATCCTATCTATGTCCTGCTGCAACTTTTGCCATCCTTCCAGACCATCCACAACACCACTGACCTTCGTGTCATCAGCGAACTTACTTACCCATCCCTCCACTTCCTCATCCAGGTCATTTATGAAAATGACAAACAACAAGGGTCCCAGAACAGATCCTTGAGGCACTCCGCTGGTGACTGACCTCCATTCAGAAAAAGCCCCATCCACAATCACTCTCTGCCTTCTGCAGGCAAGCCACTTCTGGATCCACAAGGCCAAAGGCCCTTGGATCCCATGCCCTCTCACCTTCTCAAGAAGTCTTGCATGGGGGACCTTATCAAACGCCTTGCTGAAGTCCATGTACACTACGTCCACGGCACTTCCTTCGTCAATGTGTTCAGTCACATTATCGAAGAACTCAACTAGTCTTGTAAGGCACGACCTGCCCTTGACAAATCCATGCTGACTCTTCCTGATCGTGTCAAACCTCTCCAAATGTTCATAAATCTTGTCCCTCAGAAGCCTCTCCATCAGCTTACCAACCACTGAGGTCAGACTCACCGGTCGGTAATTTCCCGGGCTATCTCTGTTCCCTTTCTTGAAAATAGGAACTACATCCTCAATCCTCCAATCCTCTGGAACCTCTCCCGTCTCCATTGACGACGCAAAGATCATCGCCAGGGGCTCTGCAATCTCTTCCCTCGCCTCCCACAGTATCCTGGGGTACATCCCATCTGGTCCCGGCGAACCATAATCTACTATAAAAAGCATTGGCTGATTTAGAAAGGATGTGTGGCTACAACTTGGAAGACTTATGTGACTGTGTTTGTGTCATCATTTAAGTTGCTGTTGCTATTAATCCCTGAAGTCATAATTCAGAATTAGTAGTTCAGATCTTTTCCCTTTGGTTTTATAATATATGTGTGTGTCTGTCTGTATGTGATATATATGTGTATAAGCACACCCACACAGCCTGTGTTCAATGGTGTACACAGTAAGAAGTCTCACATCACCAGGTTAAGTCCAACAGGTTTATTTGGTAGCAAAAGCTACTAGCTTTCGAAGCACTGCTCCTTTGAGGTAAGTGGGATCTCAGTTCACAAACAAGGCATATAACCTGGTGTTGTGAAACTTCTTACTGTGTTTACCCCAGTCCAACGCCAGCACCTCCACTTCAGTGGTGTACTGCAAAGATCAGTGCTGGGTCCCTTACTGTTTGTAGTGTACATTAATAATCTAGGCATGAAAATAGGAGATGTGATCTGTAAGTTCTCAGATGACACAAAAATTAGTGGTGTGTTAAATAGCGAGGAGGAAAGCCTTAGATTACAGGATGATATAGATAGAGC